>NC_137791.1:21398945-21758085 GCF_963383645.1 Muscardinus avellanarius | reverse complement strand
TCTTCCTCCTCTCCCTCCTCCTCTCCTCCTTCTCTTCCTCCTCCTCTCCTCCTTCTTCTCTTCTTCTCCTTCTTCTTTTCCTCCCCCTCTTCCTCCTCTTCCTTTTCCTCCTCCTCCTCCTGTTTTTGTACTGGGGATTGAACCCAGAGGTATTGTACCTTTGTGTTACACCCCCACCCCTTTTAAAATTTTGAAACAAGGTTTTGCTAAGTCTCTGAGGATCTTACTAAGTTGCTGAGGCTGGTCTTGAACCCATGATCCTCATGTCTCATCCTCACAAGTACTGGAATTGTAGGCATGTGCCATCACACCAGGCTTATTTTCTTACTCCTTAATCAGGTTACTAACTTGTTTATTTGATGCCTGCTGGCACCTGTCCTGTGGTAATGTTAGCTCCATGAGCTTAGAGACTGTTCTGTTCATTCTAGTCCTCAGCAGTGTTTTGTACTGATAATGTTATCATTGATATTTGTTGTATAATGTAAAGGGTGAACTCTTAGGAGTCAGGCTGGGGTGTAACTTGCTTTTCCTCTACTTGGTGGTATTTGCTGCCCTTTAAAACGCATCTCTGGGTTCACATTTGCTTTGTGTCTTAATAGAATTCTTTTCAAACTGCTACCTTGATTTGGCTGGGCCCTTGGCTTCGCCTGCAGAATACTCTGTTGAACACACAGGAGCCTGACTCTTCACCATAGCCTTGCATCTGGGTTTTGCAATTTGCCTGATCTCTCCCAATATTCGTTTTTTTCTTTCTTAGTGACATTTCCTGACACTGTCGATGAATTGACGGTGTTAAATTTCTAGATCAGATGAATTCAAATAAAATTAAAAAATAATTGAACAAGACAAGCTATACTCCCACAAAAAAAAGACAAAACAGAATTTAGAATAATTTCTATCAGTTCATCATAATTACAGGTTTTTTTTTTTTTTTACATTGTAGTATTGGGGATTGAACTTAGGGGTAGTCTACCTCTGACCTATATCACCAGCCATTTTTATTTTTTATTTTGAAACAGGATTTTGATAAGTTAACAAGTACTGGCCTCAAACCTGTGACCTGAATGTTGGCTTCTTTTTGCCATTTATGCCCTCAGATGTGACCACCTCAAAGGACCTTCTGTCTATCACCTGGCCACCTCATCTGAAGCAGTACTGCAGGGGAAAGCATCGATCCTGCTTTCACTATGTCCCTGTTGCATCGGGGCCAACAGTTTTATCTGTGAGGAACAGGGCAGGCATGCTGTGTGAAAAGGCAGGTTGGGAAGGAGACAGACTCTGAAATGCAGTTTCCTACACATTGAGTCATCAAAAGCGACTTCAGGGCAGTTGTGTGTAAAACCAAATCACATCCAGCAGGACCCATAGGTGGTACCAGGCATTAGGAAAGGCTGCAAGTGTGGAAATGAGCAACGAGGGCAGAAGCCAACCAGGTACAGTACAGGCCAGAGTTTTCTTTATGAGGGAAGATTGTGGCAAATGGTTCAAAACCAAGCCATGAACAGTTCGAGCAGAGAGAGGCCTCCCTTGCATGTGAATCCTGGTATGTGGGGAAGAGTTGAGACTAAGCTCCTGTTAGCTGTAGGAAGGAGTCAGAACCCAGGAAGAAACAATCCCTGGCAGTGGTGACATCTGTACATTGAGCAGATAGTGCGATTTAGCCAACCTAGGCCATGTGACAATGATGCAGTGACCTTGTTACTACAGGTGTGTGGAAGGCCTTCTTCATCCCCCTGAAAGCTTTCATGCTTTGTCTCTCTCAAGAACAAATAAGAACATCACAGTGATAGATTGGGTCTCTTCCCCTCCCCTCATGGGGCAGGAGGCAGAACCCCGGAAGCCAGAAACAGAGACATGGCGAGACTCCAGAGGCCGTGAGACTTCAGGTGTTGTGAGACTCACGGGGCAGACTCCAGATGCCGTGAGACTCCAAATATCTTGAGAGGACTGGAATTCTCCCATGCCACTAGCCCCACTCCAAGACCCGGGCTACTTAAATACCCTCACTTCCTCTCTGCAGTGTGACTCTGCCGACGTGATTATGCTGACCATCACTCTGCCTACCAGTCATTGGTCCCTTCCCCCATGGTCGGCAGACCTCACTCAAAGGTCCCAGTTAATTAAAGAGGCTTGGTCTCACATGATAACTTGGCTGGATTTTGCTTCCTCTGTGATCCCTGACTCAATTTCAACGTTACACACACTTTCATCAGTGTATTGTCGCATATGGCCACTTTGATACCCACAATTGATGTAGTCCTACACCGCTGATTGCATTGTGCTTTTATTATTTTCCTCTGACTGTTGGGGAAACCCTTTATAAATTTACTTAAATTTAGAATTAAATTTAAGCTTATTTAAATTTATCTAAATTTATTTAAATGTGGATCCTTCAAAGTCATTAAAAGAGTAAAAGTCAAAAACTATTTTTATCCATAATCATACCCTAAGAAGTGTCTTTGCTTTCCAGGCTGAGACAGGAAGATTGCAGGTTTAAGGCTAGTCTCAGCAACTCAGAGAAATCCTTCCAAGAACTTATCAAGATCCTGTTTCAAAATTTTAAAAAATGGGGTTGGCCAGGAGCGATGGCGCACGCTTATAATCCCCGTGCTTGAGAGGCAGAGACAGGATGATCGCGCAGGTTCGAAGCCAGCCGCGCTGGCTTAAGAGACCCTGTTTCCAAATAAAAGTATAAAATCGGTCTGGGAGTGTAGCCCGGAGGTAGAAGGGTTACCAGGAATCCCAGTATCACCAAAAAATAAAAATAAAAAGAAAGAAGAAAGAATGCCCTTGGGCTCAATCCCCTACCAGTATATATAAAAATGTATGTGAACTTGGAAAATATTTCCACAGCAGAAAACATAAAATGTACAAATATATCTAATATAAGCTTTATAATAAACTCTAAATTTTTACAAAGCAGAAATGTTTAAATATATTTCTGGAATGTCAGTAGCTGGACTGTAGCATGGTGTGGTGGTAATACCTATAGCTCCAGCTGCCCCACGGGTTGAGGCAGGAGAATTGCTTGAGCCCATGAATTTGAGACCAGCCTGAGCAAAACAGTGAGAGGCTGTCTCAAAAAAATTTTTTTTTAAATTTATTTATTAAGTACTAGGGATTGAACCCAGGGATATTTTACCTCTGAGCTATACCTCCAGCCCTTTTAATTTTGAAACAGGGTCTTGCTTAGTTGCTCAGGGTCCTGCCAAGTCTCCCAGCCTGGCTTTGAACCTGTTATCCTCCTGTTTCAGCCTCCCAAGTGCTAGGATTACAGATTATGGGCCACTGTGCCTAGTTTAGGATTATTAAATTTGATAATGGAAGAAGAGGTAAAAGTAAATGAGAGGAGTGGAACACAAATTGTAAGTACACTAAAATTGTGACTGTGTATACACTGTGTGCGTGCATGTGTGTATAGCAGTGAGGTGAGCTGGGGCTGACCCATATCAATTTGTGAGAGCCAGCTGTTAAAATTTCAGGAACTTCACAAGCCAGGCGTTAAGCATACTCTTACTAAAAATTAGATGAAACAAATTATGTTATAACCACAAATTCTCTCATGTTGCTACTTCTTGTTTTGCTGGGCCCTCTGTGTGTTTGGAGTTCCTTACAGTTGTAATATTGCTGGCTGTGCATGGCCACATCCTGGCACAAGGCTGCAGGTACTTTCCCAACAGCACCTTAGCCGATGTCTCCTTGATAGTTCAAAATTTACCAGGATGGAAGTGTTTATAACAAGGAAACTGACAAAGGCCTCAAGTCAATGTTGTCTTTATTTTGTTGACTGTTTTGACTTAGAGTAGTGGGGAATATGTTAATAACGCAAATTAAATTTTAAAGTATGTCACATCTATTGTTGGTGCATTTTGAATGTCATAAAAAATGGTGGAACATTTTCCAGCACTGTAAAACTATTCTCTGATTTAGTAAAAAAAAAAAAAAAAAAAAAAAAAAAAAAAAAAAAAAAAAAAAGAAAAAATTTCTCCTCTCATTGAAAAATAAGTGAATTCTTCCAGTGTGTTTTCATTTCACTTGTGATGCTCCTGTCTCAGCCTCCCAAGTACTGGGATTACAGGTGGCATGCCCCACCATGGGCTGCTGATTTTTTTTAAAACATAGATTCATTTTTCAGTTTCATACTTCATTTGTAAGGCTTCACAAATCTACTTTATTATGAGCAACTTTTGGAAGTTTATGTAGAAAAAAAATCATCTACATTCACATCGTATTCTCCAAGGATCTCAGAGCACCTAAATTCTTTGAGTCAATTTATAGGTGAGAACTATGCCCAGCATGACTCAGCACTAGGTGGAGACCAAGACACTGAGATCTAGAGGAGAGTTCTTATGAGGGGTTCTGTAACTTTCTTAGAAGAGACTGATCATCATATATGCCCTTCATTTTCAGGATTCTGAATTGCAGCTAAAAGGAAAAAAAAAATCTTTCCTAAGGATTACAGTTTCCTCAACTTTCTGATTGATGCCAAAACCATTTCTATTTTTGTGTTTGAATTGAAATCAAGTAATCTGCCTGTTACCTAGTTTCTGAGCTCCTCAACACCCTCTCTCTGAGCTGAGAATAGAGCTTTCCTCAGAAATTCCCTCTCGTCTCCGTCGGTGTCCCTTCTGTGCATCAGATGGAGGCTTTACATTATGTTTTGGGGGAGCAGGTGGGAGGAGCAGCTGGTATGAGAAGAAGTGAGCAGCTTTACAACAGTGCGACTGAGAGGAGTGTGAGTGTGTGTGTGTGTGTGTGTGTGTGTGTGTGTGTGTAACAAGTGAGTGCTACAGCATGAAAATTTGCCCACGAAATTGTAAACCTTACAGTCTGTTTTCTATAGCTAACAGTACAGTAAATGTGCCAGGTTAAAAAAAAAAGTCAATGAGACCCTACACTCCATGAAGACCAGAATTGCAGAATTTTTAATAAATATGCAAAGTGGTTTACAATGAATTTTAATGGCACGCTGTAGCGTTGCTTTTTTAGTTGTTTCTTGGGGTTATAATTCCATTTAAATCTTTATTCTGAGAATCATTTTGTGGCCCTATGGTGTGCAGGTCCCATTACAGGATCTAGAGATAGCTGGGAGCAAGAGAGAGAGAATCCGCTCTCATGGGATTTATTGATTTTCTTTAAATGAAAGAATACCAAGACTATTTTGGAATTGATCCTCCTCTCTCAGCCTCCAAAGTACTGGGATTACAGGCATGTGCCACTGTGCCAAGTTGGCAGGATAATTTGTAATGAATAGAAATGTATCGACTCAGGGCTTTGTAAACTGGGAAAACACTTTTGTCCTCTGTCATCCCATGGCAGGAGGCTGAAGAGCAGGCGAGCACAAGGGCCCAAACTTATAACCACATGCGCTTGAGATTGTTTGCTGACTCCAGGAGGAAATGCTACCTCTTGGTAGCTTTAGCTTGTATTTTTTTATTATGAATAAACCTGAATATCTTTTCATATTTTATTTTATTTTCTTGATGGAATTATTTTATTTTATTTTTTTTTAAATTTATTTTATTGGTGCACTGTATTCATACATCATAATGGGATAGAAATAATACTTTTGTAGACATACATGCACACATCGCCCAGTTAGCCCTACCCGATCCCCACCCCGTTCCCTCCCCATCCCTCCTTCCCATGCTTGGCTTAGTGGTTGACATCTAGTATTATAGCAATTTATCCAATATTAATGTTGATAATCTCACATAACAGTTTCATATGTCTGATACCAAGCTTTTGATGACTTAAGGATAACATTTCAATATTTCTTTTTGCTTTCTTTCTTACCAGAGAATATTTCTTTCTTTTTCTTTTTTAAGGTGAAACTATCATATATTTATTTATTTATTTTTCACAAAAAATCTATCCTAATATGGAATATGGACTCTAGATACCCAAAATGATCTTGAAAAAGAACAAAGCTAGAAGATGTATATTTTCTGATTTCAAACCATATAAAGCTACAATAATTGAGAGTTATTCATAATCCCTTTTAAAAATAGTGTCTTAAAACAACACAAATTTTTTTTTTTTTTTTTTTGGTGGTACTGGGGTTCCTGGAAGCCCTTCTACCTCTGGGCTACACTCCCAGACCTATTTTTACATTTTCATTTTGGAAACAGGGTCTCCTAAGCCAGCGCGCGCGGCTGGCTTCGAACCTGCGCGATCCTCTTGTCTCCGCCTCCCAAGCGCGGGGATTACAAGCGTGCGCCACCACGCCCGGCACAACACAAATTTTTTATGTCATAATTCTGGAGGTCAAAATCTTTTCTTCATATATTCTTTTCTACATAAAGTGTTTATAATCACTACCAGCTCTTCCATGGGGTTAGTGTTTGGTCAATAACCCATTAGGGCTAGAGGCATTTAGCCCTAGTCAAATGCAAAATAGGCTGCAAATATTTTACCTGGTTGATCGTTTTCTTCTTAACATTATTTTCTTGTTTTTGTTTTCGTGCAGAGTTCTTTATCGACCTTTCATTTTATGTTGTCTAGATTTTGGGTTATATTTAGAAAGGGTTCTTTTACTTTAGCATTATAAAAAGAATTCTCTCATGTTTTCTTCTTATGCTTCTATACTTTTGTTTTTAATATTTAAATATTGAAGACTTCTGGAATTTATTTGGTGTACAATATGAAAGTAGGACGAGGAGCACTATGTTGGTTAGGCTACATTCAGCTGGGAATAATAAATAAGCATGAAATGACAATGAACTAAACAAAACTCAAGTTTCTGTCTGCCTCCCACAGAGGATCAGCTCTTGTGAAATACTCCCTGGCGAGGGATTCCTGCTCTTCATCTCATGACTTCACTGTGAGAAGCATCCGGTCAAGCAGTAATTGTGCATCCCACAAACCCCATTGGCACTATCCTGCCACCATGCAAAGTTTGCTTATTGTGTTTAGGTCTACATTTAAACTTGGTTCACATGACCTCTTTTAACTCCTGGCTCTTAGCATGATCATACTAGCATCATGTCCAAGTTCTCGCACCTATTTTAGTTTTCTTCTCTTGTCATCCATCAGTTGCTTTCATGGGAGGTTCTTCAGTCGCTATGTTTTACTTTGGGGCTGAGTCTTGCTAAATTGCTGAGACTGGACTCAAACTTATGATCCTTCTGCCTCAGCCTCTGGAGCGACGGGAGTTACAAGTGTGTGCCACCATGCCCAGCTCAAGAGATCTTTGACGTGTTAAGATTTGTATAATAATTTTTGCTAGGAGAGCATTCTCTATCAGTCTTCTAGTCTTTAGATCTTCTTTGACTTAATATTTGTTTTTAACTTATAACTTAAAAACAACTAAATGTGTTTCTTTTTGAGTCATCAAAAACTTATGGTAGATGTCTTTGTGCTCCCCCCCATACTTATTATTATTTATTTATTTTTGGTGGTACTGGGGTGTAGAACCCAGGGGTTTTCTACCTCTGGGCTATCCTCCCAGACCTATTTTATATTTTATTTGGAAACAGGGTCTCACTAAGTTGCTGAGAGCCCCACTAAGCAGCTGAGGCTGGCTTTGAACCTGTGTGATCCTTCTGTCTCAGCCTCCCAAGTGCAGGGATTACAAGAGTGCCCCACTAAGCCCAGCTTACTTATTTCTATCTTTTGTGTCCTCTACCACATTTCCAGCAGTGCCTTCATTTCTGTGATATTTTCTTCCTTAAAATCTTTCATTTCACTTTCATCTCTCATATCTTAATGATGTTCAGAATTCTTGTATCTTTGAATTCTCATTTTATAAAAGTCTTCATTGCTTGCTTGATATTTTATGAATGCCATGGAGAGTTCTGGTCCCAATTTCAATGGTCTCTGTGGTATATTTACCTGGTGAGCCTCATGTGCTCTTTTTCTTGTTACTTACCTTTCCTTTTTTTTTTCTTAAATATAGAACCTTAGTATAAGTCTGGTGGTGGTACATTTTAAATTATTCATTATGTTTAAATGAGGAAAGTTTTTCTTATACCAGCCAGCTATTTGCAGGAGACTTGTACTGTGGAGGAGTCAGAACTGTGTTTTGGAGTTGCAGGCTTGCAAAGATGACTTATCTTTGAGATTGCTCAACCAAAGCCACCTCCTCTGTTTATCCCAGGGAAGATCCCCAGTGCATGTTTGTTGGTTTTGCACTTCCGAGTTGCCTACTTAGTTTGGAGGACTGCTCCATTGTCTTCGTCTGAGGTGCTTTCCTGTGGACGCTCTCTTCTGCCTTTTCTACAGCTTGACCAAGGACTTTGACATTTAAAAGAGGCAAAATAGAGTGTTTGCTTGAAATTAGGCTCTGGAGCCAGATTACCTGATTCCTGACTACTTTATTAATTAACTAGCTGTGTGATCTTACGCAAGTTCCTTAGCCTTCCCACGCCTTATTTTCCTCATCTGAGAAATGAGACATAATAGAATTGATCTTATAGGATCATTTAAGTGAGTATAAAATGTATTAACACATGCAAGAGGACCAGGCAAACCCGGAACTGCCAAGTTTAATGTTATTTAAAACCCGGAGCTACAGAATGAAATGGTTTCATTTTCTACTTTAGACTTGCTGCTCCCACTCACTCTCTGGGCTTCTTCCTGTTCTTCAGTGTTTGGAAAACATTTGCATTTGGGTTGAGAAGCAATTTGGACATTTTTCTCTAGCCTGTCTGGACTGACAACTTCCAGCTGTGTTGCTAAGCAGAGTCTGCGGATGCTCATGAAGTCATCTATAAAAGGGAGCAGTTCACCCGCAAATGATTTTGTGCCTCCTTAGACGTTCAGGGCTCCTCTTTTGCTCATCTGCTTCTCTCTCAGGCATTCTCTTCACAATTGAGTTTTCTTTTAGTTTAACACAGATGCCATGGTTAATAGATCTCACTTGGCAGGGAAAAAAAAACATTCTGATTGTTAAATAATGAAATTTTAAGAAAAGACGTCCTCACATAAAACATGGACATATACTAAAAGAGTTTTCATTTCTTGGTGGTAAGAATTGGTACTTTCGAGCTGGGTGTGGTGGCACACACTTGTAATCCCAGCATTTGAGAAGCTGAGACAGGAGGATGGCAGTTTGTGGACAGCCTCAGTTACTTAGTGAAATCCTTTGCAACTCAGTGAGACTCTGTTTCAAAATAAAGTCTAAAAACAGGGCTAGGGGTCTAGCTTGGAGGTAGTGCCCCTGGGTTCTATCCCCAAAACTGAAAAAAAGAATATGGAACTTTACTTTTGCAATTTCAGCCATAAAAGGATGACATCTCATGTTTTTGCTTTGCATTTTCCTGCTGATCAGTGATGTTGAGTGTTTTTCCAGATACATGTTAGCCATTTGTTTTCTTTTGAGAAATATCTATGTAGGTCTATTGCGCATACTTTATTCAGATTTTTTTTTACTGAGATTTTGTTGTTTCTTATATAGTCTAGATATCATCCCCTTGTCAAATTTATAGTTTGGAAATATTTTCTCTCATTGTGTAGACTGATCATATGGTTTTTATCTTTTATTCTACTAATATGATTAATCATATCAACTGGTTTGTGTATATTTCAGTAATAAATATTCCAGGGATAAATCTCAGTCATGGCTCACCCCATCTCTTCATGTCTACTCATACATAAAGTACATTCTTTCCATTCCAATAGCCTCCAAAGTCTTAATCCATCCCAGCATCAACTTTAAAGTTTGAATCCAAAGTCTCATCTAAATATCATCTAAGTCAGATGTAGGAGAGCTTCCAGGTGTAGCTAGTTCATCCTGAGGCAAATAGCTCTCCAGCCAGTGAAATCAAACAAGTTATGTTTCCAAAATGCACTGGTGGGATAAGCACCCGGGGGACACAGGTCCCAAGTAAGTCCAAAGCCTGACAAGGTGGGAAACAGTAAATCTTGAGACAAGAGAGTGATGTCTTTGACTCCGGGTCCTGCATTCCACACACTGGGGTGGGAGTGCATCTCCCTGGCTCTTCGAGACCCCCTCCCCCATGGCTTTTCTGGTGCTCATAGCCCATGCCACAGTTGTACCTGGTTGCAATCAAGTGCCTGCCACTGTCCCAGGCTGGCATTACATGCTGATGGCTCTGCTGGCCTGGAATTGGGGGATGGCCCTGCTCCACTAAACACTGCCTTTGTGGGGGCTGACTGTGGTGGCCCCAACCTAATCTGTGCTGGGTGGTTGCTGCAGTATTCTTTGAAATCGAGGGGGAGGTAAGCTGTCACAGCTCTTGCATGTTGAACTCCTGCAGAGATGACACCACATGGATGGCACCAAGGTTTATGAGCCCTCATGAGCCACTGCTGAAGTAGTCAAGCACTGAAATAGGGAGAGAGGGTGGCAGAGACTTGAGGTGAGCCCAAGGTCCCACAGGGCCCCTGGCCTTTCCCTTGAAGCTATTCCACCCTCCTGGCCTCAGTACTCTGGACCTGCCTGCATAGGGTAGAAGAGATCATCTCTGGAATGTCTTCAGGCCATTCTTGCACTGTTTTGATGATTCCATTGTCGTTGTCGTTGTCGTCGTCGTCCTCCTCCTCCTTCTTTTTCTCCTCCTCCTCCTCCTCCTCCTCCTCCTCCTCCTCCTCTTCTTCATCATCATCATCATCATCATCATCATCATCATCATCCTATGGATTGAACCCAGAGGCATTTTACTTCGAAGCTTCACTCTGAGCCCAATTTTATTTTTATTTGGAAATAGGGTCTTACTAGGTTGCTGAGAGCCTTGAGAAGTTGCCAAGGCTGGCTTTGAACCTGCAATCCTCTTGTCTCAGAGGCTGGCTTTGAACCTGCTATCCTTTTGTCTCTGCCTACCAAGTACTGGGATTACAAGCATGGGCCACCATGCCTGGCCTTCTAGTAGCCTTGCCAGAGGGTAGCTGGGTGCCACCCTTTGGGGTCATTTTCTCCTAAGCACTCTTTTTTTAGTCTTTACATGGACAGGTTAAAAAATTTCCAAGACTTTATATTTTGCTTTTCTTTGCTTATCAATTCCATCCTGGACTTATTCCTCTCACACATTTTACTATAAGCAGTTAGGAGGAGCCATGCCACATTTGATACTTTGCTTAGATGTTTCTTCAGCCAAATGTCCTATTTCACCACTTTTGTGTCCTGCCTTCCACAAAGCAGTAGGACGCAGGCACAAGTGAGCCAAGCTCTCTGCCACTTCATCACAAAGAAGGCCTTTTCTCCAGCTTCCAGTAAAAGATTCCTCAGTTCCCTCCAAGACTTCATCAGAATGTCCATTACTATCCCTATTTCTGCCAATATGCTGTTTATGACTCCAACAGAATTGGAAGCTGCTTTTGCTGAAAGCACTAACTCTTTATTTGAGCCTGCAGATGCCCAATGGGTAACTAAGAGGCAGAAAAAGACTTGGCATGTCTGCCTTGATTTTATATCCTTCCTCTTTGCCTTAAACATTGGGTCAGATTCTTGTTAATTCTTTATGTAGGCATGTCAACAATTTAAGGAGTACTCATCTAATTCAAGGTGTATTAGCCATACATTTACCTAACCTATCTTGCCCCCTTTGATAGTAAGGACACCAAAATGAGAGTAAGTAGGGAACTTTTGAGCTCTGCAGGGATATTTAGCTGCCAGCATTTACAGTGTCCTGTTCCAGACCCTGGAGTGGCGCTTAGAAGTTTCAGTTACCACTGAGAGAATTAGAAGCTACTTTTGCTAAAAGCACCGGGCCTGCAGATGCCCAGGGGGCAATTAAAAGCAAGATGAAGCTTTGCATCTTTGACCTCATTTCTATCTTTCTTCAGATTCTTACTCATTTCTCCATGTAGGCATGCTAATCATTTAAAGGACTAGTTATCTAAAATCTGATAACATAAGGCTTATTGGCCCTAAATTGACCTAACTTGTCTCATCATCCTTCAAGGCTGGGAACACCAGGATCAGAATAACGAAGGGACTTCCAAGGTTTTCAGGGACATTCAACCAGCAGCTTTCACACCTCCTGTTGTAGACCTCTGAGGGGCACCTTGAAGCTTCCCAGCATTGCCGCACACCTTCCAGCAACAGCAGAGCGTCATAGACCCATCACCCCAGGATGAGTGATGGGTCTACGAGGATATCCCCCTAAGTAGGAGCCATCATCTGATGGCAACAAAACTTCCCCTTCCACACTCACTCGTCTGAGAGATGAACAATCCTCCAGAGCCAGTGGTGGTTGCCACTCCAGCATTAAGGATTTCTCTAGAGCCAACACACAGAACCAGAACTGAGAGAATGATCAACTGGACCACAGTTTGGCCAAGAGTCCTTAATATGCATCCTTTTGCCCTCTGCCCCAATTCTCCCTCTATTTAAACCTCAGGCTCCCGTGAGATTCCCTAGGACAGGGCTGAGATGATTGATCTACTTTTCCCTTCCCAGGATGACCATATAGATTAAAGCTCCTTTTATGATTTTCTTCATTACCTTTTCCACCTGGTTTCTGGGACAAGTTGCTGATCTTGACTTGTTGGGAGTCCCTGGGCCTCTGGTTTAGGACCCTGGTAACATGGCCACTAAGACAACCTGTAAGAGTGAAGTTTTTTACACACTTCTCCTCTTATGGCGCTCTTGTCAGAATCTCCCTTAACTCTCCATTCATGGCAATCTAGGATTTCTTATTATCCTTTTAGACTGTTCCTCTAAAATCTTCCAGCCTCTACCATTACCCACTTCGAAAACTGCTTCTACATTTTTAGGTATTTGTTACAGCAACAACCTCATTTCTTAGTACCAATTCCTATTAGACTCTGTGCTGCTTTTACAAAGCTCCTGAGACTTCAAGGAGCTTCAGGGTCTCTGTTTTAATTTCCAAGTCTTTGATTCATCTTGAATTGACTCTTGTGCAGGGTGAGAAAGTGGGATTTATTTCCAGTTTTCTGCATATGGATAACCAGTTTTGCCAACACCATTTGTTGAACAGGCTATCTTTTTTCCAGTGTATGTTTTTGGCCCCTTTGTAAAAAACCAATTAGCTGAAAGTGTGTGAGCTTGTTTCTGGGTCTTCTATTCTGCTCCATTGGTCTATGTATCTGTTTTTGTGCCAGTACCATTCTATTTTTATTACAATGGCTTTGTAGTATAGTTTAAAGTCAGATATTGTGATTCTTCCTGCATTGTTTTTGTTGCTGAGAGCTACTTTGGCTATTCTGGGAGTTTTGTTATTCCAAATAAATTTAAGGACTGGTTTTTCTATGTCTGTGAGGAATGATCTTGGTAGTGTAATGGGCATTGCGTTGAATCTGTAGATCACATTTGGAAGGATGGCCATTTTAATGATATTTATTCTGCTAATCCATGAACATGGAAGATCTTTCTGTCTTCTAAGATCTTCTGGTGCTCTGGATCTCAAGTCTGTGGTAATCTCAGTCACCACTACTCCTTTACTGGTTTGTATCGCAAAGTCTCAGACCCAGGGGGTTAGTAGAAGCTGCGCGATATTGTGGGGGTGCCAGGCTGGGTATTTTCCCATGGGGAGCTGTGACTAGGGTGTGGTATATCTGCCCCTGATACTCCTTCATTGGGTTGGACTGCAAAATCTCAGACCCATGGAGATTATCAAAGCTGCACAGGTGCCTGGGTGTGCAGTGCTGTGATTTCTTCTTTAGGGACCGCAATTTCACTTACGGTTGTTATTTGCACTGATCTGGAGCTGTCATGGGTGTGGTGAACTCACCACCGCCACTGGCAATATGGTGTCACTGCCACGCCCTCAGCCATGAGGCTGGCATATTTCTTTTCTGGTTTTGAGCTCCATTCTAAGTCCCTGGAGGGCATGATGAGCTTGGCCACTGGGAGTTTTAGACGTTCTTTGCGCTGAAGGAACTGCTGAATTACACCTGAATGATCTGCAGCTGCTCAGTTTAGCTCCTTGTTTACCTTTCTTCTCTGGAGCCTGGTTCTGTGAAGGAAGATGGTGCTGGCACAGCATTCGCCGCTGCAATGCAGGCTGGTTTCTTTTCTGGTCTCTGGTTGTTCTTCTAGTCTTTGTTTTCTCTGTCCCTTGTATTTACAGTTTTTATTTCTCTGCTGATAGTGTTTTCTGGCTATAAAAAGTGCTGATTTTGTGGCGACGGAGATCAAGTGTTAGCAGGACTCGTAAATGCTGCTTTTCTCGGTCACCATCTTCCTGGAAGTCCTTCTTTATTTTTATATACTCATCCTTA
Organism: Muscardinus avellanarius; assembly: GCF_963383645.1. Lineage (NCBI taxonomy): Eukaryota > Metazoa > Chordata > Mammalia > Rodentia > Gliridae > Muscardinus > Muscardinus avellanarius. Next base: position 21,743,940 of record NC_137791.1, on the reverse strand, counting down.
ACACAGGTCTGGCATACAGCACATAACACTGGTTGCGCTGAGCTGATTGAACTTGATAACCATTGCCTATTTCTCTCTGTATACTGCTATTTTGTGATAAGATGGCTGAATGAATATCTCCTGAGTGTGCCATATGTTTGTGATTCTCTGACTTAAGATAGGGAACATTTGATGTATACAATATTTAACTGCAGAGGGGGAGCTCTGGGACTACCCTAAAGAGAGAGAGAGAGAGAAAGAGAGAAGGAGGGAGGGAGAGAGAGAGATGAGAGAGGGAGGGAGAGAGGGAGGGAGGGGTCATCTGAAACTGAGTCAGGTCAGCAGGGCTGCCTGAGGACAGACTCACTCTGTATTAAGATGCTGATGTCAGCATTGTGACAAAATGCCCGAGTAATGACTTAAAAGGAGGGAAGGTTTATTTTGAATGTGGTTTCAGAAGTTTCAGTCCATGCTCTGAACCAACTTGGTTGATGCTGTTGCCTTTGGTACTGTGAGGCAGAACATCATGGAGGGAATATGTACTGTAGGACGTTACTCAGCTCATGACAGCCAGAAAGCAAAAGAAAGCCAGGGAGGAGCTGGGTTCCCAATACTCCCTTTTGAGGACATACCCCCAATGGCATAATTTCCCTCTCACCAGGCCCCTTTCTTAAATGTTCTAACACCTCCCATTAGGGCTGAGATGGAACCATGCTTTTAACAATTTGGACTCTGAAGAAATTTCAGATACAAGCTATAGCAGATGTCTTAAACCAAGAAGGCAAAAATGATGTAGAATATGAATCTTGAATGGAAAATATCAAGGCAGGCCCCTTGCTTCACTAATGTGCATTCAAGTGATTTCTCACGGAGAAAAATACTCAGTTATGTTGTTCCAGTGACAGAAAGCTGACTAACACATGCTCAACACTAATATAGCAAGGGCTTCTGTTTTTCCTTCCTTCCTTCCCTCCTTCCTTCCTCCCTCCCTTTCTTCCTGCCTCCTTCTCTTTTTTATCCTTCTGTTCTGGTGTGCTATGTACTAAGATATTCAAAGGTAAATATCTCAGTCTCAGCCACTGTGGATGTGTCTCATTTTGCTGTTTTCTTTTTTTAAATTATTAATTTTTACTACTTTTCCGAGTATCATTGTACATCTGGATCATTCAAAGTTTTCCTTTGCCACTAGTCTTGGTTTAATTCCCACCTTGCAAACACAATAAATTATCATAGTGGTCATTTCAGGATGGAGACTTATTGATGGATTTGATTTCTTTGCATTGTGATTTACTTTCATCTCCAAGTTCTACACAAAAAGTGCACATTACTTTTGCAATTAAAAAGTTATCAAGAAAAAAAGAGATAAGCATCAACTTGCCCGAGAAAGTAACAACCATCTTCCTTTAAACATTTAAACCCATACATTAATGTTTTAACACACATTATGGCATCCCGCCCCCTGCCTTCTGAGACATGAATGTATCACACTCTGCAGTTTCTGGAAGGTGAGATCTCTCCAGAGAATACAAGATGGTGGAGTTACCCGAGGCCAGGCGGGATTTATGCTCAGCAAGATTTTTATTGTTCCATCTGAGAGTTCTTCACAGTCCAGAATGTTGAGAGAGGCAGAACTCATTCCAAATGCCACATGAATCTGTGGACTGTGACCCACTAATCACGTTTCCCAAGAGGGCTTGATAGATATTTTTTGAGAAGCCAGTTGGTATTAATTAATATGACTATTTTCTTGTCAGTTACTTTTGACACTTTATAAAATTATTCATTAGCCAGTTAGCTCTTTCCCCAATTCTTTTTTTCTATGTTTGCACTAATGTAATTTGGAATCGTTACAACTATTGCCACATTTCCCAGTATGGCTAAATGTTAATTATTAAATCCAGGGACCCATAAAGTTCAAGGTGACAAAATATCAGCTGTGTGTTTTGACTATGTTTAGTATACTTCCTGTGTACAGCAGATACTGATTATTTCTAAATCCAACTTTCTGTTTTCACCCTGCTTCTCTTAAATCCATCAGCACCCACCTACCTTATATTAGAGTTTTAGATTGGGTGGTAGTGGATGGGATTTATTTTGAGTACAGGCCAAGGTTAAAATTACCATTTTCCTATCATGGATACTTAGCTATTTATAGTGAAGAATTTTTACGACATTGTTTTCCAGTGTTGGAGAACAAAAGATTTTAAATTACATAGAGAAGTAATAGAATCTCCTTTTTACATTTTATCCAAGGATAGAACTAAACCATCTTCAAATATTTGGGGATCTCCAAGAATAACCTGGCCTATATCCAGGTAGCAAACAGAGGCCATATATTAACAAATTTATTGACTTGTTCTGCTCTTACGTGGAGATCATTCTTACACGTATTGCAATGGGTTGTTATTTTTCCATGTTAGAGTTTAGCAAGTTGTAGGCTCTCATTCTCTTAGGCAATTAGATGCTGGAGTAGAGAGTGGTAAGTAGTGAGAAGATGACGTGGAATTTCAAAGCTGTCTCTGCACACAAGGCCTGAGAAACTTGGAAGACATTTTAGAACTCTCTTTCTAGTTGAATCAGAGACTTCCTGAATGCCCATGCCATGCTTGTGGCTCTATTAAAGCCTCACTATAAGACTCCTCAGATATAATTTCAAAAGTACTTCTTATTGAAATTTCACCTAACCCTAAGAGGGCATGGCAAAAGCCAAACAAGTTGATAGCGGAGCTGAGACTCGAGGTCCTGGGTCTTGATGCCAAAGGCTGCATTCTTCCCATTACACTGTCAAGAGTTCGGGGACTACACTCTGGGAGTGCTATGCGTTGGATCTTCAATGTCCTCAAAGGCCTATGTGTTAAAATTTTGGTCCCCAGCATGGTGCTATTGGAAGACAATGAAACCTTCAGTAGGTGAGGTCTAGTAGAAAGCCCTTAGGTCACTGGAGGTGTGCCCTCAGGGAGGGTGTGGGAACTCCAACTATTCTTTCTTTTGCACCTGGCCATGAGGTGAGTGGGTTTGCTGTGCCTTGAGCTTCTGCCGTGATGGCCTGCCCCTCATTGGCCCATAGGCAATGGCCCAGTTGATCCTGGATTAGAAACTTTAAAACTCTGAGCCAAAATGACTCTTGTTTTCATTACAAGTTCATTATCTCAGGCATTTTATCATAGCAGTATTGGAAAGCTGGAGTTAACCAATGAGAATCAGGGAAAAGAGACCTTTAAGGTTAGTGAGCCTTTACCTACTTGGAAAATTTTTTTTCTTAGTAGATCTACTCCCCAAATTCAAACTGGTACTTGAGAGGCTGTTTTTCAGATGCGGGGAAGGAGGAAGCTATAAGGTACACAGGACTACTGAATTTGAATGGTGTGCTGAGATAACACAGGCCAGAGGTGTCAGCATACTCCACACTTGGCTCCTGGCTCATTGGCATCAGTCTGCTCATATTCAGGCTAACCTCTGACCTCCTGTGCCTCAGTTTCCTTATCTGTCAAACGAAGGCAGTAGCTAACCAAGCTCGAAAGCCCCTTCTTCTGTAAAGATTTCCTTTTGCTGATATGTCCCCATTCAGAAGAGCAAGAGATTCAGCCATCCGTTACAAGTGAAATTGGTTGCTAAACGTTCCTCGATCTTATTTTGGTTTCAGAAATATGTAGTGCTGTATTGTTTTGGTAATATTTTCTTCCTCTTAGGGTAGATATAGTAGACGATGGAAATTAAAAGAAGCCTGCGAATAGAAGTGAGAAGAGTTGGGACAGTGAATCAGGTGGCAGAATATCTGGAAGCTTCTTGCAGACACAGATGGTCGATGTAAACTGTTGTGGCAGGGAATTTCTGCCAGACATCCCATGGAGTTTATTACTAAATGTGGGATCAGTAAACTTTTAAAAACATACTGTGCATGTAAAATCATTTAAAGTACTGCAAGCAAAAATCTTTTTGTTTCAGAAAATACCTAATCCTTCCCTTATGCTTTATAAGTAATTTAAATAAAAAAATATCAGCTTTGGTTTTGAGCATTTTTATCTTTTATAAAATTATTGGGTAACTCATTAGGAAAAGTGAAGGTTCCGATGAGTGGCCCTTAGTTCCAGAATATGTTCACTTGACCTCCAAAAAAAAAATTTGAAGGCAGAAATACAATAAGGAACAATTAAGATGTATAAAATTAATGTGAAACACTGGAATAAAATGAGAGGATATTATGCCACAGTGTGTGGTCTGAGTAAAAAAACCATTAAAGTTGAGCCAGCTGCTAAACTCACTACTAAAGCATAATAGTTAATTTTATAATGTAGGAAACGACCATAATTAGGGGATGGTTATATCTTCAAACTATAACTCAGTATAGTAAAACCAGGCAACTTTGCAGGTGGAAGCAGGGATTTTATGGAACATTAAAAATGTTTCAATGCAAGAAATCCCAGCTGCAGAAATTTATAATTGAACATAATCTGTTTTCCTCAGCATATCATGGATAATATTTACAGTTTATGAATATTTTCACATTATCAAATTTGATCTTTGTACCTTAAAATGTATATGGTAGTTATTACTATGTTAATAACTTCACTTTATTTTTTGAAATTATTTTATTTGTACATATTTATGGAGTACATTGTGATAATTTAATACATGTATATAATGTGTAATTATCAGATCAGTGTGATTAGGATGTCCATATCCTTCAGTTTTTGAGTAATATAATAATTATGCTTGCATAGGAGGTGCAGTGTGATATTCCTTTTTTTGGCAAGGAGCTATTTAGGTAATGGTCACAGTTTACTTTTTATACTTTCATTGGTGCATTACAGTCTCAAATCATAATGTAGCAATGTGATATTTCAATACTTATATACAATGTGTACTGATTGAATCAAATCAGGAAAATTGATGTTTCCATCCCTTTTTTTTTTTTGTGGTACAGGGGATGGAACCCAGGGGCATTCTACCTCCGAGCTACACCCCCAACCCTATTTTTTTATTCTTTATTTTGAAACAGGGTCTCACTGAGTTGCAAAGGGCCTCACTAAGTAGCTGAGGTTGTCCTCAAACTGTGATCCTCTTGTCTCAGCTTCCCGAATGCTGGGATTATAAGCGTGCACCACTATGCCTGGCCCATCTCTTTATCTTTACTTTGTGTTGGAGCCTTTAAATTCTTCTCTTCTAGTTATTTATAAAATATAGGGTAGGTTATTGTAAACTATAGTCAACCCACTGTTCTGTGGAGCACTGACATTATTACTGCTGTATCACTGTGCTTTGGTATCTGTTACCCACCTTCTTTGTTCTATCTTCTGTTTTCCAATCCCACCCAACCTCTAGTCATCACTATTGACATCAGGATTTCTTTTTAGCATCCATATGTGAGAAAGAACACATAGTATTTGTCTTTCTGTGCCTTATTCCACAAACACACTGTCCTCCAGTTCCATTCATTTTCCTGCAAATGATAGGATTAAATTCTTTGGTATGGCTGAACAATACTCGATCGCATGTAAGTACCACACTTTCTCTGTTCATTTATCTGTTGATGGACACCTTGTATGGTTCCACTCTAGCTATTGTGAATAATATTGCAAAAGACATGGGTGTGCATGTGAATAGCTCTGATGTGAACAGATCACTTTAGAGATGAGAAACTGGGCTCTAGACAGGCTGATGACTTGCCCAAGTTATAACAACTAGTAAGCAGTGTAGCTGCTGCTCAAATTCAGTTTTTACAGAGAGAATCTTTCTCATTAACAACTGCATTGAATTGCTTAATGTGTCCTAAAATGAGTTGAAGATAACTGTACAGTTTGAATTTTGAGCTTCCAGGCCAAAAAAATAATATTATCATCGCCTCCCCACAAGTTCACTTTTAAATAAGCAGCCCATGAGTCAATATTATGATATCATTCTTAGGAGATTAATTTGAGGTTTAATTTGAGGTTTTAATTGAATTTGAGGTTTGATTTGAGGTTTTTAGAGTAAAATGAATATGCCCAAAATATCAACCAAGTCACCGGTTAGCTTTTAATTTTCTAAATGTATCGAAGAAAAAAAGACATGACATGGATGAAGGCTAGGGAGATATGTAGTGGTAGAGATATTGACTAGCATGCATTGGCTCTGGGTTCAATTCAAGTACATACACACGTACACGAGGAGGAGGAGGAGGAGGAGGAGGAGGAGGAGGAGGAGGAGGAGGAGGAGGAGGAGGAGGAAGAGGAGGAGGAGGAGGAGATGACAAGAACTTTATTCAGGCTTTTCTTTTGGCAGTACTGGGGATGGAACTTTGGGGCATTCTACCTCCAACCTACACCCCCAGCCCCATTTTTTGTTCTTTATTTTGAAATAAAATAAAGGGTCTCACTAAGTTGCAGAAGGCCTCACTAAGTAGTATCCTCCAGTCTCAGTCTCCCAAGTACTAGGATTATAAGGGTGTACCAGCACACCCGGCTTTATTTAGGCTTCTTTATTCACCAGTGTAAAGGAATCATCCCTTTATATTTAAACATATATAAATACGTAAAGAAAAATAAACTAATACAATATAGAATGTTGGAAAAGGTTATTGAGATTACTGGGTCATTGAGTCCCAAACTTCCTTCCACTGCAGGAACATGATATGCACATCTTTGGCAGATATTTGGCTAGTTCACTCTTAAAAGGAAGCCCATCTTTTTGGGGGCTAGCATTCCCACCAACAGCATGTAGGGTTCTTATTTTTTTCCCCACATCCTTGCCACCATTTATTACTGTTGTATTTTTGACGATGGCCCATTCTAATTGGGGTTAGATGGAGTCTCAGTGTAGTTTTGATTTGCATTAGCTTGATAGCTAATGAGTTGAACATTTTTTTCATATATTTATTGGCCTTTTTTTAATTGGTGCACTGTATTCATATATTATAATGGTATAAAAAAAACTTTTGTAGACATACATGCACATATCGCCCAGTTAGCCCCTACCCGATCCCCACCCCATTCTCTCCCCATCCCTCCTTCCGATGCTTGGCTTAGTGTTTGACATCTAGTATTATAGCAATTTATCTAAAATTAACAATGATAATCTCACATAACAGTTTCATTTGTCTGATACCAAGCTTTTGATGACTTAAAGATAACATTTCAATATTTCTTCTTGCTTTCTTTCTTACTATTTATTGGCCTTTTAAAATTTCTTCCTTTGAGAAGATTTCTTTCTCAAGCCAGTCCAACACTGATTCTTTCAGCTTTCCTCCCATTGGTACTATTCCACCCGGTGGAGATACTCAGTTTAAGTTCTTGTTCTCATGAAAGCCATTTTTCTCTTGGTTCTTTTTTCGTGACATGGATTCATACTCTTCCACTTTCTGGTCCTCCTTCCTTGGAAGTGTTTATAATGTGTCAAACACTTCAATGCACAACTGAGAGTTGAATAGAGTCATCTGGATGTAATCATATCTAGTAGTGGCATGGCTAACACTCTTGTTCTAGACCTAGAATCGCACTAATTCTGCTCAAGACTGTGTCTGATACGTTAATGTCTTGTCAAAAGATTGGCTTATAGCACCACAGTAATTAAGAAAAAGCACATGCAGATATTCTTTTTGCCTCACACGATCTCAAAAAGCCTCATCGACTGCATTCCTATTTTCAAATCAGTTTCCTTTTTGATTCTAGAGTAATATTGCATACTGATTTCTATTAAATTTTATTATTTGTCTCGACTGATTATTTTAAAGTTTTAAAGTATTTAACACTGTCTCAGATTTGTATTCTCATCAGATTTTGTAAGCAGGCTTCAAGAAGAAGTGCTCAATCAGTGCTCAGTGTCATCATTCCAGCTGCTAAATGTGTAAGAGGCAGAGTGGAGTATAATGCTTTATAGAATGCATCTAAGAATTTCCTTTGGTATTGACAAAAATCTGTTAACATTCATTAACCAGTGCAGTTGAGCCCGAATGATGGTTATTCCCTAACTCTTCCTGATCAACTGTGGTTCCTTGGTTTCCCATACAATCTCTTATACAGCACTGGTCCCTGACAAAGTTTTGTTGAAGTGAATTGGCTATCTCTCTTGCAACTCTGCTTCGCATCTTGGGCCTTTGGCTCTCTGCCATCATACACAATCTTCCATTTACTCAAAGGGCAGTTCATATTACTTATCCTTCAGAAAGTTTTCCTTTACTAGCTCCTAGCTACAAACTTTGTTTTTAAGTCATATATCTTAAGTTCTTTTACAACTGAGCATGTAACTGTGGGCAGCTCTGTGCTCTTGTCTAAAGGTTTGGGTATGGGTACATGTTTGTGATGTAACTTATGTGGTGACACCTTTTTTTTTAAATTTCTGGGCACCATTCTCTGGTATTTTGCCTCTTCTGATTACACATCCATTTGTCTGCAAGTGACCCCACTTTATCCCCATTAGATTGGTTCAAGTTTGGTTGCCTTTCTGAGAGTTTTGGCAATCAAGAAAGAAGTGGTCAGCTCTCTTTAGGAGCCTAATCTTGTAAAAATGAAACGCTTGGGAGATATTTCATTACCATTTTGCATCCTGACCACCCAACACATATTAATATTTGTAAACATTAGCTTTAATGTTGGGCGTGGTGGCACATGCTTGTAATCCTCATGCTTGGGAGGTGGAGACAGGAGGATTGTGTAGGTTCGAAACCTCGCTGGCTTAAGAGACCCTGTTTCCAAATAAAAAAATATAAAATAGGTCTGAGAGTGTAGCCTGGAGGTAGAAGGGTTCCATCCCCAGTACCACCAAAACCAACCAACCAACCAAACAAACAAACAAACAAAAAACCTCCCCCAAATTAGCTTTATGTATAAGACACAAAGTTAGAAAATGAAAGACTGACAAAGCCAGATGTTTATAGCAAAGCTTATTCGTGGAAGTAAAAGCTATTTCTATATTTATTTGCCTTACTTTTTTCACTTTCTTTACCTGCCTTGCACCCATATGAGCTCCTCTCGGAGTTCATCTAGAGAAATGGCCCATGATATTACCTGTGGGAGGGGAAGGCCAAAGAATTGCTAGGGAAGTTGGCATTTAATGTCAAGTTTAAAGTTGTTTCTGATTTTAATTATCCTGTTATCTTCAGTCTTCATTAAATATATGTTCTAATTTAACAGCCTTAGGTTAAGGGTATTTGGTAGAATAAGGGCAAAGGGAGTTCCAGTCTGGGATTGCAACAAATCTCCAGAGAGCTGAGAACAATTGTTAGATTCCAGGGCCAGTAAGAGGACTGAGTCACACATACGCATGAAAAAACTCAATTTCCCAAAATATAGTGGAAAAGGTTACAAGATTATGCCATTGTGTGGGTTGAATGGTGTGACTAATTGAGTATAATTGTTTTATTGATATTAAGTGCAATGACTTGAATTGCTTTCAATGCTCTGTCGTTTGGATTTAATGTTTTGTTTCTCACCCTTACTATCTGTGAATACTTACACTTTCTAGTTGTCATGTATTCAGGCTCCTGAGGGAGATCCGATTGGTTGAGTAGGTTTCCACGCAGGATAAAATCTCTCCCATGGCGGAGATCTTTCCCCAGATCATCATATAAGTCATGTGCTAACCTGCTGGTTGTAGCTATTGTCTGGTACCCCTAGCCAAGGTGGTAGGTTCTTGTGACAGTTTGCCAAGAGTATACTAAACTTGATTCTAATATACCACAGCATGTTCTTTTTAACATTTTACCTGATTTCTGAAAATTTAACTTGCAAGGTTTTGTATAACTCACCATGTATTATTTTTTGGAAGTAGATAAAGAAGTGTAATTAATAAAATTGAAAAATCTAGGATAGATATTCTGATGTTTATTCTTGGCTTTCATAAAAAGATGATAATAATTAAATTTAAGTTTTTAAAATCACATCTTAGTTTGGGTTGCTATAACAAAGTACCAAACACTGAGTGACATAACTAACAGACATTTATTCATTTTTTTCTTTTCCCTTTTTTGAACCCAGAAGTATGCCACATCCTTAATCACCTAGAATTTTATTCCCAGGTCAACCATTTCATGTGGCTTCTTGGTAGCAACATCAGCAGTGGGATTCATATGCTTAACATTAATGATGAACAAAACAAGACAAAAGTAAACCAAATACAATTAATAAAGTAAACATGTGGTATATGAGCCTGCTGCCTGTGTAACATAGCATGCTATTTTATAATAAACTTGTTATTTTTAATAAGGAGGAACACACTCTAAAATAATGATACAGTAACTATATGAACCAGTAACTTACATAATATCAAGTATTACATACGATACATAATTGTATGTAATATACTTGTATATGACCGCCAATGTAGTAGGATTGCTTACTCAGCATCACCACAAACAGGAGTAATGTGCTGTGCTATGACATAATTATGCAGTGATATCACTAGGTGAGAGGAAGTTTTCAGCTCTATTATGATTCTAATAGACCACTGTTACATATGCATTGTTACTGACCAAATGTCATCCATGTAGTATACAACTCTAAATCACTTCTAGATTTCATATACCTAATTTAATGCTCTGTGATAGTTGTTATTCTGTTTTACTTAGGAAATGAGGAGGAGGAAAAAAGTGTGTGTACAAATTTCCCCCCAATATTTTCTATCTATGATTGATTGAGTCCATGGGTATGCAACCCACAGATATGGAGGGGTGACTGCACTTCATCAAAGATTGAAAAGCTAAGGTATTTTATGTCCAAGCATTTTCATATTTTATCAATGTACTCATCTTTATTTCATATAAACATGAAAAAATGTTATCAGAAAAAAGTCCCTTAGGTACTTCAGTATTTAATTTCTGAACTGAGTATCTAGAAATCAGGAACATTTTATTTGAACAAGAATTAATCAGCATCTCAGTCACAGTATACAAATTTAATTTTCATTTTAGTTTTATTCAGTACTTTAATCCATATAAAGTATACTTGACCTGACCTTCCGATTTTTGTTTACTAGAGTGCAGGGTAGAGAATATTGATCTTGAAGAAACAATCATTGAGTCATCTTGTAACATTTATGCTTTAAATGAGAAATAAAATATAAAGCAATTTTGCCTCAACACTGCTCTGCATGTAGCTGTAGTACAAGTAATTACACTTCTCCTGCCGAGTGTTTATCCATATTATTGATTAGGAATGTCTGCCCACCAAATGCAAAATCAGGTATTAGAAAGTCGAGTGAAGTGATACGCTATATTCCCAAGCCTTATATAGCATCTTGAAGTTTGTTTGTGACATTATCTGTTTCCTAAAATGTCAAATAAGCAACCACGGCTCCTGTTAGCTGGTGTCAGTGTGGTTTTGTCAATTTTTCTAGTAAGAATGTGAAAAAAGAACATAAACATCAATAATATCAGGCTTATACTCGAGGAAGCAGGGGTAAAATTACCACCAAGGGAGCTACCATGGCAGCAGTGAGAAAAGGTGTGTAAGTGCCCAATGGTAAGACGGTCATGTTGTAATGCATTGACTGAACTCTGAATAGAAGTGTAGAATTTGGGGGAGATCGGAAATCAACAGCCTGGAGGAATCGTCCCAGCAATTTACAGAGATCGGGTAGTGGATTGCCACACATATATACCACTTATTTGTTTAGAGTCCTCCACAGATTTTGTTCTTGTGCTAATTTGTTGTGTGTCACTTGAGACAATTCCAATATATTCTTTATTTTAAAAAGTTTTATTTACTTTTAAGTGTTTTAAAGATATTTAAAAAACGAATCGGAGCCGGGTGTGGTGGCGCACGCTTGTAATCCCAGCATTTGGGAGGCTGAGACTGGAGGATCACGGTTCGCAGACAGCGTCAGCTATTAGTGAGGTTCTCCGCAACTTAGTGAGACCCTGTTTCAAAATAAAGAATAAAAATCAGGGCAGGGGGTGTAGCTCAGAGGTCAAATGCCCCTGGGTTCCATCCCCAGACCTGCAAAAAAAAATAAAAAAATAAAATAATGAATCAGAATCTTCTGATAACCATTTGAATCAAGAGAAATAAAAACACTAATATTATAGTAAAAGAAAAAGTCAGCTAAAATTCCTGGATTTAGAGTACTCATTTCTAAAATGAATCTGAGGCTCCTAGTCCATAAATTGCATTTGACATATTCTTATCATATGGATCTACTCAGCTCCCCTCCCAATTGTTATATTGAATTGCAGTGACAGAGGTTTTCTAAGGTATTGATTTTTTAAAAAAAATTCAACTTAGACTTATGTAAACATATTTTATGTTTCATACAATAGAATAATACAATACTGGTTAAAAGGTAAAGGAGTCTGAAGCCAGGCCCTCTTTTGGTATATACTTGTCAGAAAATCCACCTGCCTTCCTAGAACGAGCCTCATAGCTATTTTGATTACTGAAATATTTGAAACGTTTTTCTTTTAACATCAAATTTCTACTTAAATCCTGCCTTAAAAATTATAACAAACCCACATGCTGTCTGTTTTGCTCAATTTCCCCATTGATATTTGGCCATTTTCTTTTTTCCACGGGTTCTTTCCTTTAAGTTATTCAATAATTATTTGACATTTCATTTCCCACACCAAGATCTCAAGTTGTTAGCACAGAGGATTCCAGACTTAAAGCCATCCCTGGATCAATATTTGAAGTCATTCATGATTATACAAGAGAGAGAGAGAGGGGGGGGGATATGAGAGAGAGAATGGTCTTATGTCTCAACAGTTTCTTAATTTTTAACTCTTCAGCTGCAAACTTCAAAATCTGGAGTAAAAGTTAAGCTCCATTAACTTTGTCCACAGGGATAGAAGAGCGTGGAGGCAGGTTCTACTGCTGACTCTATTTTGGTGTAACTCACTGCTCACATCATTCTGAATGTCTTTTGGCCTCTTCCCTTCGTCAATAAGATGAAAATGATTGGTTTGATGGATCTCTGTGAGCTTATTACATGGCTGTACTTAAGACTAATTTCCCTGCCCCCCGACGATCATCTCTCAGTGACCTTTTTGAGATCAAACTTTTTTCCCCTTGTGTGGGGGGAAGATTCTTCTTGTGTTTGGAACTACACAAAGTAGAAGAGGTATGAGTTTGGCCTCTTTAGGGAGACAGCAAGTCTAGCTAAGATGCCCAAGTGGGAGACCCTAAAAAGGTAGGAGGCACCCTGAGATCACTGCGTAAGAAGAAATGGATGGGAGACATCGAGGACAAACTTCACTCCATTCACAGTTTTGCCCAGGGTTCTTTTATTTCCATGGGAGAGAAACTTGAGGTAGAAGAATAATGGAACCATGATGGAATCATGGAAATATTCCCATGATTCTGCTTTTCTTTGGTCATAACACCTTTCTCTCCACCAGTCTGTGCTGAGCCATATTGAACCCAGAGGCAGAGGGAATCATCAGCAATACGAATCCGGTCTTTATTTTAAAATTTGATAGTTTTTTTGTCATGGATTTTTTTTTGTGTCAATTTTTATATTTTAAAAGATATTGCATAATGCCGGGCGTGGTGGCGCACGCTTGTAATCCCTGCGTTTGGGAGGGAGAGACAGGAGGATCGCGCAGGTTTGAAGCCAGCCCGGCGCGCTGGCTTAGGAGACCCTGTTTCCAAATAAAATGTAAAAATAGGTCTGGGAGTGTAGCCCGGAGGTCGAAGGGCTTCCAGGAACCCCAGCAGCACCAAAAAAAAAAAAAAAAAAAAGAATAAAAAATAGGGTAGAGTATAGCTTGGAGGTCAAATGCCCCCTGGGTTCAATCCCCAGACCCGCCAAAAAAAAAAAAAAAAAAAAAATCTGTTTTTGTATTCCCAACTTTTAAAAACTCACTTTTGTGAGAAAGCATTAGAGCATTATGCTAAATGCCCAGCTAGCACTGGGACATACACAAGAAGGGTTAGTGTTGGATGTAATTGGTTATTCTAGAACCAGGATATGGTGATTGCACAGGTGTAAGTTGTGGGTGGACTTTGTGAGGTGCACAGATATGCTCTGAAATGTTGGCCTTTGCTTTTATATGTAGCTATTGTCACCAGCCCAAAACCCACAATTACTGAGACAGGAGTATTCCAGGTTCAAGGTCATCCTTAGCAACTTAGCAAGGTGGTCAGCAACTTAGTGAGACCCTGTTTCCAAACAGAAAATAAAATAGAACTAGTGGTGTAGCTCAGAGGTAAGGCGCCCCTCAGGTTAACCCCCAGTACCATATTTTTTTCTAATCCTGGTCCTGCTAGCCATTCAAAAGTAACCCTGCCTGTGATTACTATTTGCCTCCTAAGTAGGTTACCATTGTAAGACCTGCTTTTGTTGCACATTGAGAATGCCCCCTCTAGTGGAGTTGTTCTTCCCTAAGGACCAACTGTCTGGCTCTAATGCATCAATTGAAGGCATATACTGGGCCAAAAAGATAATGCATAGACTGCAGTTTTTCAAAATAGCCATCTGTGGTCCTTTCTGTTGCAATCACATGCAACACACATTACTAGCAATCACGGAATGGCATGTTTAGTGGAGTTATTCCTGAAATTTCAAGGCAAAAGATTAATGCAACAGGAATTCTTCCTGTAGGCAAAGCCAAACCACACCACGAAATGAGACAATCAATCTGCCAGAAGCAGGAAGAGCAGCCTGCAATTGCTCTGGGAAATGACATGGGAAAATCGTTAAAGGAGGAAAAAGGCTGGAAAGCATAACCACAGTCTGTGGGGCGGAAGGATCTGGGTATTTAGGGAGCAAAAGCAATCCCCGTCACACATGGAGCGGACTAATCATAGGCTTTGGACATGTCTCCTTCCATTCAACCAAAGTAATGCTTTCCCATGGCCCTGTCGGGGAAAATAGAAATAGTGTGGGCTAGGGAACTAGATGGGAAAGTATATACTTAATATCACAGGATTGTGTAATAAGAAATAAAAACAAAGCCGAGCGCTAAAATGGGGGTCATTTGCAAGCCATTTATCAAAGTCAGGGGGATAGAGTGACAAGATTAAAGATTACACAGATGACTCCTTTAGATACAGGCCAATTCCTTATTTCTACCTTCTTTTTTTGATATGCTAAAATTTAAAGTTGCTTGAAAAGGGAAAAAACTGCTGGTGAGCATGTAAAATGATGCAGTTATCAGTAGAAAAGTTTGTAGCTTCCTCAAAACGTGAAATCTGGAATCACCACCTGCCTCAGCAGTTCCATGCCAACACGTACATCTTAACATTAAAAATAGGATCCCAAACAGATACTTGTACACCAGTGTTGCAATACTACTCGTAATAGCCAAAAGATGTAAACAACCTAAAAGACAAATGGAGAAACAGACTGATGGAGACATCAGCGGAATAGTATTCGGCCATAAGAAGGAATGAAGTTCTGACACATTCTGTAAGACAGGTGAACCTTAAAATATCAAATACTGGGACAGGCAAATTTATAGAACAGAAGTAGATAGAAGTTATTAGGAGTGGGGGAATTATTACTTAATGGGTAAATTTTTTAATTTTTTAATTTTTTTTAGTTTTGCGGTTCTGGGGATGGAACCCAGGGACATTCGACCTCCGAGATACACCCTCTGCCCTATTTTTTTTTTTTTAGTATTTATTTATTTATTTATTTATTTATTTATTTATTTATTTATTTATTTGTGGTTCTGGGGTTCCTGGAAACCCTTCTACCTCCAGGCTACACTTCCAGACCTATTTTATATTTTTATTTGGAAACAGGGTCTCTTAAGCCAGCGCAACTGGCTTCGAACCTGCGCGATCCTCCTGTCTCTGCCTCCCAAGTGCAGGGATTACAAGCGTGTGCCACCATGCCCGGCTAGTCTTTATTTTTGAAACAAGGTCTCGCTAAATTGCGGAGGGCCTCACTAAGTAGCTGAGGCTGTCCGCGAACCGTAATCCTTCGGTCTCAGACTCCCGAATGCTGGGATTACAAGTGTGCGCCACCAGCCTGGCTTGTTAAAGTTCTTAATTAGGGTGATGAACAAGTTTTGGAAATAGATTGCATGACGGTTGTACGTGGTATATGTATTGCTGTCACTGAAATGTATACTTAAAAATAATTTAAATTATAAATTTTGTGTTATATATGTTTTATTATAATAACATATAATAACATAGTAAAATAAATTAAGCACAAAGGAAAATAAAACCCTCAGGACAGCAAGGATAGGTATGAAATATGATACAATGTGATCTGTATAGTGTTCAAATAACATTTGGAGCCATGCCCTTCACTGAAATTGACGGAAGCAGCCAAGTATTAGCTAGCAGAAGCCCAATCAGGTCCAGAAAAAAAAATTTAAAGTAATTTTAGAGACATAAAACATTGTCTGAACCATTAAACAGATATTTAGCATAAATTAAAGTACACATTGCCCATTTTGATTCCACAAAACTCTCTTCTCCATTAAGTCTAAATTATGCCTTGACTGCAGCAGGGCGATCCCCCTCCTCCCTGCAGCTAATCAGTAACTTCAGCTCCCAGGGTTGAGCGGCGGCCCAAGGTCCCACCCGGGCTGCTTTAACATTTTGAGCAACATTATCTTGTTGTTGTTCTGATCTTTGATGCTGGTGACGGCACCCGGGGATGCACAGGCTAAGCATCCGTTCTAAGCTGCGACACCTTGCCCTGCACTGAGGATGCGCAGTGGGAACGGTAAAGGGCCGGGGTGGGAAAGGTCTTCAGAGCGCTTCCAAATAAAAAGTGGCTGATATCATTTTGGCATACTTTTGACATATTGTGACTCTTAAAATCTGAATACATTAGAATGTGGAATTTCGAGCACTTATACTATAGATTTTCTGTGACTAAGCTTAAAAAAGTATGACAGATTATACCTTTTTAAATATCTAATTTGAATTTGGTGTGCATTTAAAGGAGGACTAGATAAACTCTGCTTATCGAGTCATGAAATTCAAGATCTCCATATTAACCATTTGTTGGCTCTCTCAGATTTTATTTTTTGTTTAATTATTATTATTATTATTATTATTATTATTATTATTATTATTTTGTGGTACTAAGGATTGAACCCAGGGAAATTCTAGTTCTGCGCTACACCACCAGCCTTTTTTTGGTTTTGTTTTGTTTTGAAACAGAGTCTTTCACCAGGTTGCTGTGTGTCTTGATAAATTGCTGAGGCTGGCTGTGAACCTGTGATCTTCCTGTCTCAGTCTTCCAAGTACTGGGACTACAGGCGCGCACCATCATACCCAGCAGATTTTTGTAGATATTTGAAAGTACTAAACTTTCATTAAAAAAAATCTCTCTTTCCCAATTCCAGACCAGACTTGCTACCTGGTGGTCCACACAGGTTAGTTTTACTGTATCCGTAGCTGCTGTAGGTTGAGGTACAGTTCTTTATGTTTAACTAAAACTTACTGAAGGTTCCCAACCTAACAACCTAAGGAAGAAACATGACTTTCCCCTGATATTAGAAAACTTTATTCCCTTTGAATCTCACTTTTATAATTTTCTTTTAAAAAATTTCCTTGTTATTTTTAGTATTTTTCCAAGTCTCTGTGCATGTTTTTTTTTTTTTTAATGCTTTGTGTTCTTTATGCTCAGAGAGAGTCAGGCAATTTGATTTCACATAAGTCATATATAAATGAGCTACAGATCCACCTAAGAGTACCCAGCTAAAGTGTCAGTGTGTGCAGGGGTGGCGTGGGAGAATGTGGGAGCACCTGGAGCTGTGTGTGCAGCTGAGCAGCTCTGTGCACTTCCTAAGAAGAAGTAGGAGCCAGAGAAAATAAAAAGCAGGGTGGTCTGTTGGAGATCGGGAGGCGTGCACGAAACCAAGTGGCTGTGTTACAGTGCTGACATCTAGGCCTGCATATAAACCATGATGTAATCATGCACATTTTATAAAGACAGTTAACTTTTTAAAATACATTTCAAGACATCTAATTTTAAAGTGTCATAAGCACGTGCATTCATCAGTGGAGTCGCAATTTTTAAACATTTCAAGTGTTTTATTGTTTGGATGCCTTAGGACTCTAACTTTTGGTACGTATTTGGTAGGGTCTGGAATTGATGAAATTCCTCCAAGCTTACCATGTTCCTCATGACTGTGTTGAGCTTCAAAGGAGTCTGAAGAAATGGTTTCGTGTGCATATTTGCATCCATAACTTATTCAGCTACCAGAGTACGCCTGGAGGATAGAGCTGTTAATGCCAAAGACCCAAACGATTGTGCTTCTGAGTGGTACTTCCTGGCCAAAGATAGCAGCTATTGGAGTGGAGCCAGTAAAAATGCCCTTCGAAGCAATTCAAGTGTATTCTGGCCTCCGTGACCTACCCTGGTTCCCTTTACAAAAGCAAAGTAAAACTTTGCATTCCTGTAATCCCAGTACTTGGAAGGCCGAGATTAGGAAGATCGCAGGTTGTAGGCCAGTGTGTGGTAACTTAGTGAGACCCTGTTTCTAAATAAAAAGGGCTGGGTAGTGCTGCCCAGAGGTAGAGTCCCCGGGTTAACTGCCTAGTAACACACACACACACACACACACACACACACACACACACACACACACACCGATTAAAAGAAGAGAACAAAAGAATAAAAGAAAATAAAGTAGCAGTCAAGAGGGAGAGAATAATTACTCCCTTTATATACTCGTATCCAGAGTCTCCCTCTTCATCCTGAAGAGTTGAGTCTGTTCCTCAGATAAATCCCAGCCTGGGGAGGAAACACCAGCATGACCTACCGTGCTGTATACACACACTACCTATTCTGGGAATGCTCATACATTTAGCATGTAGGCTCTTTAGAGTCACATGTGTATTTTTTATGTTTTTTGTTTTTTGTCATTTCATCAACTGTATAATATATATAAACATTCATGGAGTATCTGTGAATTCATGAAAGCAAGGCCTTGTTTTTATGCAAATATTAACAAAGTAGTCAGGAAAACGCGAAGAAGTAACAAAATATGACTCGTGGGCAGATGGTTTCTGAAATTATATATTTTTCTGTGAAGCACTGGTTGTTTTAAAAGCGTTAATGTTGATTTCTCTTAGAATGTGGGTGTATAATTTAAGGTAAAACACCTTCATTGCACAGTGCAAAGTTTTCTTTGCCAAGTACTTAATTTATCATGACTTTTTTCTTATATTTATTCAAATAATCTTTAGTAATTTTTTATGGGAAGATTATCATTTGAGGGCTGACAAGAATTTCGAGAGATTTTTTTTTCCAGAGACAAATATATTTTGTTTCAAAATACTTCTTTAAAAGGAGATTCTGCAGTTTCTCATCCAAATCCTTTCTGAGGTTTATCAGCTGCTCGCTGTCAGGAAGACGATTTAAACACTCTGATGGCAGTGTCTCGTGTCACACCTCTGAACTTTTATTTTCCCTTCTCTATGATGAAGAATTTCTGGGTGAGGCCTTTTGTATATGTGAAAATTAGATACCCTACTTTTCTCCAGTGTATACCAGTTTATAACAGCGTTCACTGCTCCTTGTTCTTGTCCACATTTGGTACTGTCGGACATTAAATTTATTGCTGATGCAGCCGGGCATGGTGGCGCATGCTTGTAATCCCCGCACTTGTGAGGCAGAGACAGGAGGATGGCGCAGGTTCGAAGCCAGCGGTGCTGGCTGAAGAGACCCTGTTTCCAAAAAAAAAAGTATAAAAATGGAAAAAAAAATAAAATAAATTATTGCTGATGTGATGGACAGGACATGGTGTCACTGCTTGGTCTTACTTTGCCTTTTCTCAATTTGCATTTGTCTCTAAAACTGTTGCAGCTTTTAATGTTCTATGACTCTTCTAAATAAATTTTAGGACCAGTTTCTCATTTTTATAGAAATCTCTGTTGAATTTTTGATTGGAATTACATGGATTTACGTGTGAATTTGAGCAAAATAAAAATCTGTATAGTTTGATTCTTTCTACCGTGAACATCATACTTCTCTCATTTTGGCTTTAGAGTATACTTTGTAAAGTTTTCCCAGATAAGTGCTATCCAGCTTTAAAAATATTATTTATATGTATTTTATGGTTTTTTTTTTGTTATTGTAAATGGAGTCTTTAAAATTACATTTTTGCCCAGGCTTTGTGGTCCATGCCCATAATTCCAGTACTTGGGAGGCTGAGATAAGAGAATTGCAAGTTCGAAACCAGCCTTAGCAACTTAGCAAGACCTTGTTTCTAAATGAAAAATAAAGTAGGTCTGGGGCTGTACCTCAGAGATAGAATGCCTCGGGGGGGTTCCATCCTTTATACCACTAAATAAATAAATAAATAAAAACAAAATTACATTTTCTAATTGTTACTGGTGTACATTAATACAAGTCTAATATATTGCTTTTTTCACCTTGCAATTTTGCTAAAGTCTGTTAATTTGTCTATAGGTTTTATTAGAGTTTTCTTGGCAGAAAAATAAATATTTACAAAGTAATTACAGATATGCTTACTCCTTTCCATTCCCTAACTCTGTTTTATTTCATTTCACTGAGTTGGTCAATACTTTTAGGACAAGTCTAAATAGAACCAGCAATGAAGATACCCTTGCCTTCTGTCTGACTTAAAATACTTCTGGCTCTCCTGACTTTCCATTAGTGAGTCTAATATTTATTCTGAGTTTTGGGCACATTTCTTTTTTAGGTTAATTAATTTTTTCTAGTACTATGTTGGTAATTACAAAACATCAGGAGTAGGATGAATGTTACCATGTGGTTTTATTTCTCTACCTACTGAGTTGATCATATAATTTTTCACTTGTTATCTACTAATATAGTCAGTTACATAAACAGACTGTAATCATTCTAACATTACTATTATTATTAATAAAAGATGATTATGTCTTTTTATGCTACTGAATTAGGATTAATAATATTTTCTTTGGGATTTTTATGGTCATGATTTTTTGTACCAAAGTTATTTCTCAATACAAAATGAGTTGTGCACCAGCACCCTTTCTTTTATATTGGTAAAGCAATTAATATAAAATTTGAATGATCTATTTTCTAAATCTTTAGTGAAGTTATCTGTCTTTTGTAAAAATATTGAAACATAGGCTTGTATTTTTCATGGTGGAATGTAATTTTTAAAAAAGATTATTATGTTTACTAATGTCCCTTCACTCAAATTCATATGTGTTATAGAGAATTACATGTGTATATATGTATAAAAATATTTGAATCTTTTTGACACAACTCTTATTTATATATGTATAAATATGAAATACAGATTATGCATATTGTTTATGACAACTATGAAATCCAAGGCATAATTTTAAATTCTAAGCCCCTAAGAAAATTCTGAGTACTATAACTTTTGGAATATTTTATAACTCATATTTGTAAGATTGAGCATGTTGGTGCTATGATAACACTGATATTTATTGGGTAACTATTCTGTGTCAGGAAGCTTACTTATATTTTTAAACATCTAATGGCTAAGAAAATCAAATGAGAGCAGGCTAACCCTACTAGATATGAGTAAGTTGAGGTGTAGGGGATAGATAATACGTAAAAAAAAAAATCCCATGGGTAGTGTGTGAGTGGTAGATGTGAGATTTAAAACAACTGTTTGAAGAAAAGCTTGAGTTCTTTTCAGCACATCTTATTTGGAAATGAACGACAGAGACTCAATCAGTTTTGATAAGAGGTAATCACATATTTTTATTGCTGTTACTTTTTGATATTGAGGACTATAAAAAAATTGCCCATGGTAAACACAAATATGGCGAGAGCTCTCAGATGTTACACAGCTTGCACTTCGTCTCACTCTAGGGGGCACAATTTACGTCAGCTCCAAAGTGAATGGTGCTTCTCTGAGTTTGTGCATTATGACGGCGTCTAATCCTGCAAATAGACACCTTCTTTGTAAGGTTCTGAAGAAAGAAGAAGCCTTCCCAGTGGGGATATATTTACTTTACAATTATCTAGTACTTAACTGCATTATCAGGTTGAGTTTTAGGATTTCTGTTGGTACATATGATGAGACTTCTTAAGATTGTATTTTACAACACCGTGCTTGATATTTGCTATTGCCAGTCTGTTATTTCATTAAAAAAGAGAAAAATATATATTTTAGACCTCCAAAGTTTTAGTTATACTATTAAAGAAAGATATTTAAAAAAGAAACACCCAAAATTTGGTGATTACCTCGTGGAAGAATTCTTACAATACAGTGGAAAAAGGAAGTAACTATGTTCCAGACTTTGTTTTTCATTTAATTATTTTTCTTAGTTTAATGCAATTTAGAGGTTTTTTATTTTTACTAATTAAGGGTGACAAATATAGCAAATAAGACAATTTACTTAGTCTTGATGCTAGCTTTGAAAATAATGAGTATACTAATAAAATGGAATTTCCTAGTACAAACATATGTTATAGCCACTAGGAGTAATATAAGCCTTTTTTTCATTGTTTATTTCTGGCCAGCATTGTGTCTATTGTATTTTATGTTTTAAATGCAAAACTTTTGTAGTCCCTCTGATTTCCCTTGACCATCCACCCTCCTGTGTTCCTCCATTTCCCACTACACTTTTACTTTCTTTCCCCAAGATATATTTTTTCTTCACAGGAGTATCCATTCTCCTTGCTGGCTGTCAGTTCTTTCTCTCCTTGTAAAGTCATTTCAGTCATTGTTCTTTATGTCTCTCAGGGGAATAAAAAAAGGGCTGGTCTCTGAATTATTATTTCTCTTTGAAGCAAGGAGAATGCAGAGTGTGCTAAAAATCACTTTAATTTAATAGGTTCCCAAAAAGTGAATTCTGTTTTCCCTCTACTGCCATTAAAAAATTTATTTACCCTGTCATTTAAACTTTATAATAGATTACAAAAGTTTAAATTGTCTAAAATGACAAGAACACTTGGGACTTTTCTCTTTTGGATTCACCTTTAGGCAATGTAGAAAAACATCTTTCTAACTGTGGTACAATTTCTGACTTCTCCAAACAAATGTGTTAATGCAATGTTTCTCTTGAGTGAAGAAAAGCTTAAAAAGTTAACTTTTTTTCCCCCTTGGGTTTTTAAAAAAGCTTTGCATCTATTCCCAGGAAAATCTTGAAATCTTTCTTAAGTAGCCTACACATATGCACATATGCGTGCAGCCCCCAACTTGTGCCTTCCAAAAGTGAAATTGTTAGCTCATTGACTAGGATCTGGAGTGCATTTCCCCAGAATAACCATAAAGTGGGTGGTGGTTATGTCTTTTCAAAACTTATTTAGCTGTCATGTCAGTACTGTATCACCATGCCTAACTTCTACTGATAAGGGGGCTTCCATGAGCAGCAGAGACTGCGATTTAGTGGTAATGAGTGATACAAGGTGAGGTGGATGAGATCTGTGACAAGACTTTGCTCTCCAGTGTGGCCGGGGAGTGGTGATCAAGGGGTGGAGTCAGAAAGGAGTCAGTCAAGCACCATAGTTTCATATGACTTGGAGCTGATTTTAGTTGTTATTTACAGAGAGGACAAAACATTACGGATCTTGAGGAAATAAGATAATCTTCTGGACCAAAAAAAACCCCAAAAAACAAAAAAAACCAAAAAACAAACTAAAGCCACACAGGAATCTCTATTTGTAGGTAAAATTAAACAAGGGTATAATATGATAGAGTCGAAGGTCCTCAGGCATACCATAAGCAAACATACAAGTACATTAACATAATTTAACAAGAATGTCATCGGGGTTCTCTTTTCAACATTGACCTGCAAATGTCCCCTTAATTTCTTTTCATAGCCAAATTAACTATGACACAGAGTTAAATTAGTATGCATATTTTTAACTGTCTTATTCATAGAAGCCTGAGAGGGCAGGAAGGGTGAGTGTGATATTAGTCTCCCTTGTTTTTCAACCTGCCTTTTTTTCTAGGCCTGACTACATGCTTTTCTAGCTTGGTCCAGTTCTCCTTGTGTTCTACAGTATATTTCTGTACAAATTTTGGGTCATAATTAAACCTGTAGAATTACCTATCTCTAAATTTGTGCTATACTTTATCTTATTTATTTCATATGCTAATCTGAATATTGTGTGCCCATAGGCAATTCATCATTTCTATTTTGTGCACTAGTTAGGGGCTGGTGAATTTAGCATATACTTTGTATGAAAGGATGCAAATTTTATTTATTTTCTGTGGGTCTGAAACCAATGATGCTTGAATCTTTTAAAATAGTTATGACTGTAGAACTTAGGACTTTGTGGAGCTGGCTTTGGTCAACCTGCAGAGTTCATTCTTGATTCTCAATTTAAATCTTCTAATTCTGAATTCAATGTGCTTTCATCTAAGAATTGCACCTTCATGTTAATTAAAATAAAATAGAAAAACAGGTAATTAAAATTAAACATTATTACTTCTGTATTAATTTTTTGAGGGAAAGATCAAAGACAAATAAATTAGCACTAGAGTCCTATTCAAGGTAAGTATGAATATCATAGAAGCAGTAGATAGCTTAATCTCTTTATTTCCACATTGCTGATTTGATTGGAAAGATTTGAAATTCAATTAATTATCTCAAGTAATTTGGAGTTAGAAGAGGGCACGAGACATGAGAATCAAGAGGAAACCAGAACCAGATGTCAACTCAGAATTGGAGACATTTGAATCCCAGGGGTTTGGACAGCAGAGCTCTATTGATTTTGAGTCAAGGGCCCTGCCATTAATGTGATTCAGTTACTCTTCCTGTGTCTGCTTCTTTTCCTCACTTAACTGATTATATTCTTTATCCTCCATTCTTTTTATATCCTTTGCTATCTTATGCCTTTGGCTACTCATAATTTTGGTTTGCTAATATATCTGACTTTCACGGTCTCTCCCATCCAATATTTTCCCATGAGCTTTCACTGGCTTTTTCTGATAGCTGTATGTATATTAATTAATTAATTAATTAATTTATATATTTATTTATTTATTTGCAGTACTAGGGATGGAACCCAGGGGCATTCTACCTCTGAGCTACAGCCCCAGCCCTATTTTTTATTCTTTATTTTGAAAAAGGGTCTCACTGAGTTTCAAAGGGCCTCACTAAGTAGCCGAGGCTGTCCGCGAACTGCAATCCTCGTCTCAGCCTTCCCAATGCTGGGATTATAAGCATGCGCCACCATGCCCGGAGTGAATTTTTCTTCCTAGAAGTTTAAACTCCCTAAGAGAGAGGTTGATTTTTTTCACGTCAAAGTGTTTTATAGATTGCTGACTGGACTATGGATTGGTGGCTTGGCCAATTGGCAGGCGGTGCCCTCACCTTGAGAATTGGCTGCCGTGGACTGTCATTGCGCATCAGCGGTGGCTCAGGGCAGTTCCCATTTGAAGGGGTGGCTGGCTTTGTAGGCACCATGATCAACACATTGAATTACTATAGACTTCCTAATTTCTTCCTCATGTACCTATAATCAAATGTGTAATCTAATGATTGCTGCTATTTTTAACAATGACCTGGAAGCGCAGGATTTGGAAGCTCTGCAACATTGTTTAAATTACATTCAGTAGCCTTCTGATGGTACATGCATTTTAATGAATTCTAAGAGTTAACAAACTGGTAATTTTTCTATATCATTTGGTGAATATTAGTAATCCCAAATGTTTTCTATTAATCAGTACATAATGATTTCCAACAAAAAGCAATCATTTCTGTACTGAGAAGTCTTGGAGTTTTAGAGATATGTTCCCCCACTTCCCTGAGCTGTGATGTAATGGATGGTGAACATTATGGTCTGGATCTTGTACTATGTGTGAATGTTTTGTTTTTTCCTTTAAGTTGCTGATAGAAGCCAATCACAGTTTCTGTTAATCAACAATCATCTGTCAAAAGGTGTTCCTTATCATATACTAAGAAGTAAAAGCTTCTTAGCCAAAGGTTTGGTCTGTGGATTAATGAATTTTCCCTTAGAATCAAGGTCGTACAAGTAGAGGTAACCATTCAAGAGAATATCTGGAAATTTGTACTCTTCAGTAATGAATTTTGGGGTGCAAATTATTTAGTTATAATGTGATTAAAATTCTAGGAGTATAGAGTTCCTAAATATTACCACCGTGAGGCACATTTGCCTTGTTCAACCTTAGTTACTAGTTGCTGATGACTGATAACAGTAAGTCTGAACCACATGGTAAGCAATCCGATGGGCTGCAGAGGAGCAATGGGAGAGTCAAGGGCTGAGGATCATGCACTGAGTTTGGGTAATTCTAAAAGAGTTTCAATGACTTTACCTGCCATGCTCAATTCTATTTTGGAAATACAGGTAATATTTCTGATATTTTCATAATTTGTAAGAAGGACAATGTAACAGAAATGTCCTTAATATATCAACACATCCAGCTGGCGTATCAAGGTAGAGGGTGGGCTGCAGGATGGTTCGAAGGGAATCACAATTAATAACCTATTGTGTACAATGACGTGTGCTATATGTGTCTATAAAACATTCATAATGCTCATTTTATAGATGAGGAAGTTGGCTCAAATGCTATCCAATGGCACATAAATTCCTAAACGAAGCTTCAAATTCAAAACCAGGTTTGACAATGTGATACTGCTGTACTTTGGCTCCTCTCTGATATTCTTTTCCTCCATAATATTTCTCAGTTAATAACGATTTCATACAGTGTTTAATTATAGCCTCAGTATTCTAGCAGGTACAGTCAGTGTGGACTTTTAGGAAGAGATGGCAAAACACCTTAGACTTCTAGACTGTTAAAGAACTCCCAAAGCCTTGGTTTTTGATTACAGGAATAAGAGTATGACTAATTGCAAGTATTTCTGGCCTTCCTGAACAATTGCTGATTGGTAGAATAAAGTGAATGGTCAAGTAAAACATATAGTCATACGATTAAGAAATGAAGATATTTTTATAGTGGGATACTCAGTTCAGTTTCTATAATATCTTAGAGCAGCTCACTAATTTCTATTATTTACAGTTGAGATTTTACGATGGATACTGTGCAAAAAGTCACCACATAAATGAAAAAGTTAATGACTAAATACGTCATTGAAAATAGAAGCAAAACATCATAATAATCCACCAGCTTTGGGAAACAGAACCTTTAATTTGTTTTTCATATAACATAGGTTAACTAGAACTAAACCCTTAAGGCTAAACCATACAAGTTAAATTTTATTCTACTGTCTAAAAATATGAGTAATTCTTAGCTTTGCCTTTCATTTTTACTAATCTTCAAATTCACAGCAAATTTCTAATGAACCTTAAGAGTTCTAATCTACATTTTCAAGTTTCATGCTTCATCACAGAATTTCAGAGCAATTAGGACCCAAGGAAATCATGTTGTCTTTAGCTTTTAAACTGATTGCCTCAGGTGATGATACTCAGTGTGGATTTGATAACATTCCGGGGTAATTCCAATGAGATAAATATTAAAGCAAATTTTAAATTAAAAAGTAAGGGTACACCTTGGCAGATATAAAAACTATGAAAACCAAATTGACCTTTGTGTTTTTAATAGAATATGCATTTAAAAATGATAGAATACACATTGTTGTTAAGTGCACATGGAATATTCTCTAAGATGGACCATATGTTGGATGAATAATAAAACAATTCTCAGTTACATTTAAGAGATTAAAACTATGCAGAATTTGTTCTATTATTACAATTGAATTAAACAAGTTATCAACAACAAAAATACTTTAGAATTCTGAAATATTTGCAAGTTAAAACTCTAAGAGGTCAAAGAATAAATCACAAGGGAAACTAGAAAATAGAACTAATATTCACAAAAATGCAGTACATCAAAAACTATGGAATGCAGCCAAAACAGGACCTAGAGATCCGGCCAATATCTTTAAATGCATGTATTAGAAGAGTGGTTTAAATTAAGTCATCTTGACTTTCATCACAAGAAACTAGAGAAAGCAGAACCAATGTAAGCAGAAAAGAAAATAATAAAATGCAGAAATTAATGAAATGGAGATTAGGCAAATATTAGATGAAGTGAATAAACCCAAAGTTGGTTCTTTAGAAGTACCAATAAAATTGACAAGCTGCTGATCAGACTAATCAAGACAAAGATACAAATTACTAATATCAAGACTGAAAGTAGGGATATCAGTACAGATTCTACAGACTTTGAGAAAACAACAGCATAAAGTTGCCAATAAATATATCAATTTAGATGATATGAACTTATCATTGAAAGATACCAATGAACAAAATGAGCTAAAAAGGAAATCAAAATCAAAATAAATCTTATTTATAAAACTGCGTGAATTCATAATGGAAACCTTTTCGTCAAAGGAAAGCTCATATATATTTACTGGTAAATTCCATGAAACGTATGAGAAGGAAATATTCCCAACTTTACAAAAACCTCTTTCAAAAGATAAAAATTAAACTCATCCTATTAGGCCAATATTATCCTAATACCTGATCCAGACAGCATAAGGACAGAAAACTACAGATAAATACCCCTCATGTGATAGATACACAAGTCCTGAACAAAATATTAACAAATATGCACTATGTTAGAAGAGTAATACATGATGACTAAGTGGTGTTTATACCAGAAACATTAATCCTATTTCCATCTAAGCTAGGTCAATGAGACATATACCTTGATAAAACATCTTAAAAAACCTGCTAAATGGAAGTTAATTAAGTTTGCCTTCAAAACACAAATTTGTAGTTTACTTCCATTCCACAATAATTTGATGGTATATACCTTATATATCATATAAGAGATTTTATTTGGTCTCTTATTATATAATGTGTCTTTATGCTTATATATCATCTAAGAGACCTATTATATCAGAGACCTTATTTGGTCTCATGTTTTTCTAAAACCTTCCCATTGGCATTGGTATTGAGCCCTACTTGGCAGAAGTTTTTTACAACTGAGAAGAAAATAGAGGAGAACAAGAGAAAAAAAAGTTAGGTGTCATCTTTGGTCTAGAATAACTTGTTTATTTAAAGCCACATTAAACAAATACAAGTCTTTTAAAATTGAAAGTATAATGTTTGCTCATGGCATAAAGTCTAGATAATGCAAATAAACAAAATATTCTAAAAGTCTCATGATTGGTGAAAGCTACAATTTGGTTATTGATGGAACTTCACCACTCTGTACAGTTTAATAATAAATATACTGGTGGAAAGAGTATTGAGAAGAATCGATTCTAATCTGAGCAATATGACTGTTGTGCACTGGGCAAGAGACCTAATCTCCTTGGGCCTCATTTTCTTCATCAGTAGAATGCAGGGACCCTTTAGACATTCTGTATGGTTGCTTCCAACTTCAAGTATGTACAGAATTCAAAGTGAATCTCGTGTCTCTTAAAGTTGAAGTCCACAGTAAGCAGAAGGTGGCAGTGTTGTTGAAGAAAAGGCCTAGATTTTAGTACTAGTAAATGCAGGTGGATTGTTATACATGGTGTTTGTACCTTGATAAAATTAGTGCTGTAGCAAATTAGTGACAAGTCACTAATTTAGCAGGATTAAGATATCCTGACACAACAGTTACATGTTTTTCTGAGGTTGATAAAATCATTATATATGTCATTGCTTTACTGTGAAATTAGAATCAAATGTGATCACATAAAGCTCACACAAATAAGTCATGCTAAGCTCAGAGCTTTCAAGTGAATAATAATTATTGTTATATTAGTTTCAGGTATTTTTGAAAGAGTTTTCCTGGCTATTATTAAGTGACAACTTCTCCATGTATATTCTCAATTTGGCATGGCTATTTTTAGTGAGGCAAAGTTTTTCATTTCTTGGTTTTCTAACTTTTTTTTTAGATGAAGGAGCATTCAAGCATATATATATATTTTAACGAACTTGAGACAAATTAATTTTAATCTATGGTAATGGAATTTAATAATTTGATCTTTATTCTCTATCTTAGATTAAAAGTACTTATAGTGGGATTAATATATGACCTTTAAGTTTATGATTTATTGTTTATCAGAATATACTAAGAGAATATAACTTAATAAAGTAACTGTAAAGAAAATTAAGATTTTATTTAGACTAAAAATAAAAACTGGTTAATATATTTTACTTATGTTAGGAACAGTCCTGTCCTAGAGTCCCTCAGGTTCTTAGGTTAGGTATTCCATGGTCCTAGTGGATTTGGGTTGCTATAAAAAATGTTAGCAACTGGGTAGCTTATAAACAAGATTTATTTTTCACAATTCTGGAGGCTGGCAAGTTCAACAAGGTGTCAGCAGATTTGGAGTCTGTTGAGGTCTTTCCTCCTGGTTCATAGACAACCCCTTCTTGCTGGTGAAGGTACTCTCTTTAGTTTCTTTTAAAATGACACTTGTCCCACTGGTGGTGGCTCCATTCTCATGACCTAATCACATCCAAATTCCCTCCATCCTAATATCATCACCTTGGGATGTAGGACAGAATTTTGGGGAGACACAACCATTCACACCATAGCAACCACTTTTTAGAGGGTTCTCCCTCTCTCTTAAGCATTTCTGAGAGCTTTCGTTGTATAGAGCAGATACACTTACAGGCCAAATTGTCTTTCTGTCTCTCTGCAAGTTTTTAGAAAATACTAAAGTATCAATGAAAATAGAACCAGCCATGCTAAACACAAAGCATGCAGGTTACACATGACTGCTAACATGCTGACAGAAACCTTACTTCGTTTGGGATGGTATCATTTGCAGGAAGTTCACAGGCAGTAGGCAGAAGCCAGAGTGGGAGAATGGAAGGGGCTCTCCAGTGTGGATGCCAAAGCCACCATGGCTCCTGCCTCTGGGCTGTCACGCCCCGGCATAGACTTGCTCCTCAGTTAGTACGGCTCTTCCAGGGGGAACCCTGGCGTTTCACTGGAGGTAACACCCTTTTTCATCCTTCATGAAGCTAAGTCCTGTCTTCAGTATTATTTTATAGAGTCACTCTACACACCTAAGCTGCATGATCCACCCTCTGTGTAACGTCCTGTATTGTACCATGAGCATCTTCCTTTCGCTTCCAATTCCCAGTGGCAGTACCTGACAGGGCAGTGGCTTGCTTGTCCTGCTCTGATGGCCAGATGCTGAAGTGGCCATTCCCTCTGCCAGGAGTGCTTCTCTCCCTTTTGTGCTTATCTACCTTCTGATAAGCATATGGAGAACTTGCTTAGTATTCCCAGATTTCTTGTTCTAATGTCACCCTCTCTGAGATGACTCCCCTGATTATTTTCTATGCTCCTCCACCCTGCCCTGTCCCTCCCATCCCACTGTCTCCATTTAATCTGTTCTCCATGGCACTCACCACTTTCTACTAACTACATAATGTATTTACTGATTTTACCTTTTGCACGTCTTCCTCCATCCACATGTAAATCCTACTGGGGCAGAAAATTTTGTTTCTTTTGTTCGTTGCTACATTCTTAGTTCTTAGAAAGGCACCCAACAATAAGGAAATATGCAATAACTTTTTATTGAATGAAGATATGAGTGCATTTGCTCAAAGAAATTGTCTCAGTGGTTAGAAAAAAAGTTCTTTATTCATTTTCCTCAAGATAACAGAAGAAACACATAAGCAGTGAAAGCAGTATACATACTTTTAAAGCATGACAGAGATTTTAAGGATACTTCAGAAATAATCCTGCATTCATAATGCAGTCAAAGATAATGTAGAAAAATATACGTGGCGGTGTAAGGATTGAATTCATATTATGCTGCGTAGGCTTAACAATAGGATGATTTCCATATACACGTTAAGGTAAATGGGATTTTTTTTGGGGGGTGGGTCTAAGGATGGAACCCAGGGGCATTGGACCTCCAACCTACACTCCCTGCCCTGTTTTGTATTCTTTATTTTGAAACAGGGTCTCACTGAGTTGCAGAGGGTCTCACTAAGTAGCTGAGGCTGTCCACGAACTGCAATTCTCCAGTCTCAGCCTCTCGAATGCTGGGATTACAAGTGTGCACCACCACACCCGGCTAACTGGGGTCTTTTTGACTCTTCTCATTTTGAGTTTATCATTCTGTGCTCACTGTTTCCTATAGTGGCTGCAGGGTGGCTTTGCCTGCCAGGTCAGTCGACAGTGTTGCCAGGGGTAGCTGGTCTTCCTAATCCCCTGTTACCTCCCCCGAACAGCCTTAAGGCATGCAAGAAGCACCACGTATTCAGTCACCGGTCAGTTCAATAGCTCACTAGGGCTTCTGCTGAGTGGTCATTTCAGTTATAGAGTTGAGAGCCATGCGAGTTGAAAATTGTACTTAAAGAAAGTTCAGACACCCTAAGTTTCAGCCAAGCTGGACAACCCTCTTTCCCTTATAAACACCATTTATGAATTAGCTTTATTCCATCTTCCTTCTCTTGATTCTTCTCTTCTCAGTCTTGCCTTCAAAATTTTCTCATTCTTTAAGGCTCAGTTTAAAGTTTACCTTGCCTTTACTTCAGTCCCTGAATGGACTGTCTAACTTCACTGCCAAAGCACCTTGGCTATATCCACACGAAATGCTCGTTTTGAATTTCTAGAAGTTTACAGGCCAGCCAGAAGAATGAGTCATGTTCACCAGAAGAATGAGCCATCTTCACTAACAACTATGATATAAAGACTGATCAACGTCTCTAGATAATCAGATAAAGTCCCCTGAACATCTAGAGACAGAGAGGTGGCATCACGGTACATGTGATAGGAATGGACATAGTCTGAGTGGCAGAGGAGGAGGAGGAACGAGGGAATTGCCAGCTTAAGTGATAAGAGCTGACAAGACATGGGAACAGGAATTCCAAAATTTAACAAAGGGAGAATAATGACGGCTAGGGCTGGAAGAGTGGGATTTGATCCAAACCACTCAAGGCTCTGAGTTTCGGCTAAGAGTTTAGACTGCTTTTGAAAGTGGAGAAGCACTGAGGTTTTGACCAGGGAAGGGACATGGATACAGATGGAGTTAAAGAAGACTAAATTAAGCCAGGGATTCCAGGGAATGGTTTAGAGGGGAAGGTACCAGAGACAAGGAGACTGTTGGAGTACACCAGTAAAGAGATGATAAAGGCACGGGCATAATAGTATCAGTGAGGAAGAGAGACTGACACGGCTGATTAATAAGGATGGATAAGAATTGACCAGACTAAACAACTGGTTGGTTGGTTGGGTAAAGGGCTAAGAGGCGCTGTGTGTAGGTTAGTGGGACGATGGTTACTGTTTATTAACCAAAGTAGGTCCGTAAGTTTCCTATATGCAGAAAGACAGTTAAGTTTTACTGGAGAAGGAGTAGATGTTGAGTGCACCAATGAGTGGACACCTTGCAGACTATAAAGGCCAACTTTCTTTAACTTCCTGAGGACTATTATATAGCGCAACCTAAAGTGAGGAATGACTTCTGATCTTTCATTTTTCACCTTTATCTCCCCCAAGCCCTAGCACCGTGTTGAGCACATGTATTGATTTTGGAGCTAGGTTTCAAGTGAGAAAGTGCTGGCTTAACTCTAAAATTGTTCATCCAAAGCTCCCAGACCTCTCAAGTTCCCCACCGTGGCCAGCCTGAGGGCTAGTATTCCCTATACTTGAGTCCTTTGGGTCACTACAATGTAGATGGTTATATAAATGTTGACAGTTGTTAACATGTAAATGATATCTGGGGGAGTATACCATGAAAAAGCATCAGGGCTTTATTAGTAAATATATTCCTTAAGTTAATGAATCAGTTAGAAGAGAACTGGATAGAGCCGGACGCCGTGGCACATTGCTTGTAATCCCACTTTCGGGAGGCTGAGGCAGGAGGATAGTGGTTTGCAGACAGCTTCAGCTACTTACTGAAGTTCTTTCAACTCAGTGAGACCCTGTTTCAAAATAAAGAATAAAAAAAATAGGGCTGGGGTGTAGCTTGGAGTTCCCGAGGGATGACATGTACTGGGGATGACCCTGGGTTCCATCCCCAGTACAGAAACAAAAAAAAAAGAGAAGAGAACTGAATCTTAACAGCACAGTGTATCCCATAAAGATGCAGAATTGTTAAAAAATAAAGAATATGACAGTTAAAATAATGCTATGAATAGACACAAAATTAATTACCAATTCTAATCTCAAAGACAATGTATGGAGAAGGGGGTGGGACCCAGTGGGAAGGGAGCCAAGAATTGTGTGCATGTTTGTCTGTTACTCTATACCCCAATATGATGTAAATTATAATGCACCAAATTAAAAAAAAATAATAAAAGAGAAAAAGACAATTACTCTTTGAAGGGAGAATGAGTGAAGTAGGGCCAGTGACCCATCAGGTACAGCAGTGAATCCTGGGCTGGTGTGAGTTGGGCGCCGGAGAAGGGGCAGTGCTGGGCAAGCAAAAACAGACATTCAATGTATGGGATAACTTAATTCACCACGTCATCTGTCTCCAGTTAAAAACAATGGAAACTGCGGCATTATTTGCAGTGGAAAGTCTGCAAGGCTGGGAGTAGGGAGACCTCATTGCCATCTCTTACCTGTTGCCAGGGACAATCTTTTAACCTTGGAATTCCTCTTCGTGAGGCAAGCCAGATGGTGGAAAGATGCTAAAGATGCTTGAGACCCGGAAAATGTGTGTTATACTTGGTTCTTTCACTTACTAAGTTCAGTGCCCTTAGAAAATTTCCCTAAGCGTGCTAATCCTTCATTTCCATCTTGGTAATCTGAGAATACCATTGCCTTGTACTTTCTGAAAGGTTAACTGTAATAACAGATTAGAACTAACTGGCGCATGCTGGGAGCTCGCTAAGTAGCTTCCTTCCCTTTCCCTTTAAAATTTCCAAATCTGTGAAATGATAGAACTCGACTAGACGGCCCTTACTAGTCATCCCTCTCTATATACTTAAAAATGATACAGTAAATTCCTGAAACCCTCCCTCCCACTTCCCTGCCAAAAGTTTCCAAGAACCATAAATTAATGCAGCCAGGAAAATGAATTAGATAAGTGACTTCCTTCTTTTCTCCGCCTCTAAAATGATGGTGGTCTCCTTGTCACCCTTCCCTTTCCTTCCTCTTTAGAAGGTTATATCTTAGTTTGTATAATGTTAAAGCAAAAAATGATTCAGTGACACTTGTTTAAGCACAGTAAGGCAAATTTTATTCGGGCCCATCGTGATAGTGACTACTGCAAAGGGATTTTGCAGTGTGGGGAGAAAGCTTGGGCTTAAGTCTGAAAGTCTGAATATAACACAGGCAAGTGGGAATTCACAGTCAAGGATCAAGGTGTGAGGAAACACCAAGGGCAAAAGAGAATTCTGATTATACCAACCTAACAGGATCCTTGCTGAAGACAGGCCAAGGCGATCAGACGTGGGGAGGAGGGGTGGAAATTTGGACTGGGGGTGGGGGGAGATGAGATGGCAGACAGTGAGAAACCTGATCAGATATCAAGGGTCATCAGATATCAAGGATGGGATGAGGCGGGTTCTTGCTAAACTTAATTAGCAGAATTTTTTGCTAAAAGTAGATTTTTAAAGAAAATAGAGAGATGTGCCTAGGAAAGGGTTCAGAAGACCAAATGAAGTTTAGCTAAACAGATAATCTTTGCCAATACTAAGGGCAGACAGTGGTGCCTTTGGTACTAAATGAAGATGTATGAATAGGACTGCTTTTTTTTAAATTTTTTTTTTTTTTTTTGTATTGGCCAGCAGGCTAACACAGATGTTGGCAGGAGAAAAGAAAACTAAGACTCCTTCGGTGATGGTGATTCAGTATTCATGTACAAGGGAGAAAATAACACTTGTCATCTCCTGAGGAGGCAAGGAAATGGGTCCTCATGGTAATCTGCACAGATACAGATGGCTGGGAACTGCTGATCCCACTCATGGGAACGGTTGCCAAGCAGAGGTGCTCAGAGACTGCCTGGCGAGCGAGTGCGAGATCTTCGCAAAGTTTATGAGGTCACATTTATTCTTCCTGGAAGCCCACCTGAGAAGGGGTGAGGTCTTTCCCGGCCTGTTTCTTACTCTTGAGTTCCAGTTATGAGACATAGGTGGAGTGCCCCAGGGCTTATGATAGGTTTTCCTTTGCCTCTGGTCTCTGAAGGATTCTGCATCAGGTGTTTGGTCCTCTCATTTATTATTCCTTGCGCTTCCTCCTTGGCTTTTCTGTCCTTATTTGAACAGAATCACAAATGTGCGCCTTTTGATTTCTGAGCCATCTCAGGGAAGGTGCTAGTCTGAACCTCCATTCTGGGTAGGAAGAGTTCTTCACTGCTATTTTCTCTAAGAGTTAGCCACCAGCAACATTCGGGGTCTCCACCAGGAGCCCGGGGTACCCTCCTGTGATTTGGATAAAGTTCATTATGGAGCATAACAATAGTGAAACGCGGCTTCCAAATGAGAGAAGTACCCCATTTCTCTTCTGTATGTAAATTTCTGTTTATTTAAGAAACCATGCCTTCCAGATTCATACCAGAGTACCAAAAAGTGCATGAACTTTCTGCTATGACTTAATCATTCTCAGTTTCAATCAGCAAGTCCGAAACTCATCTGAAAAAGCGGACAAAGACGATCTGATGTGATGAGAATGGTATGTCAGCTGGCTGGAAAGAGAAACACGAGACCATGTTACAGCACTCCTCCAACCTTGATTCTGGCCTCAAAGATCTTACTGGGGGAGACTAAGCTTTTCCAGAGCAGAAGACTTAATCTCTGCAAAGTATTCCCCGCCATAAAAGCCCTAACTCCAGTCTCAGCCTCAGAGAATATGCTTCATCCTTTTCATTAATTTCTCTCATGGAGCACAATGACACCCACTGCTATTATAAGCTATTTTCATAAAATTTGATAGACTTATTTCTGAGTGCAGAACTGATAATGGTGATTGTCCCCAGGGGATAGGAGAGAAACATTCATATATTTCGATTTGGGTTTTATGGGTTGACTTAGAAAAGCAGAAAGGCAAGAAAGACAAGGAATCTGAGGACAAAACTAGGGATGGAGCACTGGCTCAGAGGGAGCTACTGAACTGGAAGCAAATGGGGAGGGAAATAAATGGTTACGCAGATATGAGAGGTTTTATTGAGGTTAAGAATTAATTGCAATTTGTTTAAACAGAGAGCAAACTGGACAGGTGCAGGCTTCAGCCACTCAGTGAGGGAATTAATTTAAGATTTCAGAAGGAGTAAAGAGAAGTCCTATGTGACTACATGTCCATACCTTGTGAGGAGGACTTCAGGAGTTAAGACTGGAGAAGTGGGTTAAGGCTTGACTCTGAAGCTCTTGTAGGCTTGCTTAGTGCTTAAGGAGTTGAACTTCTTTCAAAGGCAGATAAGGTAGAACAGTGCAGATATTCATACCAGGAGAAGCAGCCTTGTTTTATTTATTTATTTATTTATTTATTTATTTATTTATTTATTCTGTTTTTATTTATTTGGAGGGCACTGGGAATTCAATCCAGGTACGTTCTAGGACCAGATATAGCTCCAACATCTTGCTTTTTATTTTGAAATAGGGTCTCTATGAGTTGCTGAGCGTCTCACTAAGCTACCCAGGCTGGTCTTGAACCTGAAATACTCCTATCCCAGCCTCCCGAGTACTGGTATTACAGGTCTGCACCACCATTCCTGGTAACCCTTGCTTTTAGGATGATGTATGTTAATGCTTGCTGGCTGACATCTCTGGCTATCCAACCAGTAAGGGGCTATTTCATCAATTCCTTTGACAGATGAGGGGTACCTGGTCTAAGGCAGGGGCAATGCTCCCTGAGAGACACTAGATTTACAAAGTATTTCTGTGATAGGAGTCATGAGTTTTGGTGACTCACAGGGGTGCCAGGAGTAAGAGAAAAAGAGAAAACATAGAATATGCTGTCATTTTTACATGGAAAGCATCACCCTTAATTGAGACAAGAAATAAAAAAAAGGAACAGGTGTTGAAGTGGGATGGGGTAGGGCAGAGCTAAAATAAGTTTTGGTCATGAAGTGTGAGGAAAAACTATGGGACATAAAGGTAGACATGTTCCATAGTCTGGACCCTGGGGGAGATTTGGGCTAGAGAGGAATATTTAGAGCTTGTCTGCTGAAGGCAGTGAGAGCGGTCACGAAGGCAGGGGAGGCGGTGTGAATGGGGAGGAGCGCCTAATACACAAACATGGGGACTGATGAAGGAGAAGGCGCAGTCAGCTAGGGAGCCTGAGAAAAAATGACCCGGGAGGAAGGAGGCAGTCAGTCAACAGTCACGAATGCTGCAGAGGGCCAGGAAGGGCGAAGACAGAGACAGACGGAGCAGCGAGGAGGTGACTGGTTATCTCAACAAAAGCCCTTCCAGGAGCGTGTTAAGGCCATCAAATGAGGAATGTCTTTGTATTGAAAGTAGATAATGAGGATAGAAGTGGTATTTGAGAGTCTGATGATAAAAATAGGCACACAGCAATAAAAGAGATCCTAAAGTGGAAGTCATTGCTGGATTCAAGTACCTAAAATACTTTAAACTTGCAAAGAGCCAGGAGATGATTTGGTAAGCAGTTAAAGGAAAAAAAAGACCCCCCCCCCGTTATGATTGTGTCTTCTTGAGCTTTATACTGTTTCTGTTACGACTTGGGGTATGTTCATTTGATCCTTAGACTATCTAAATATGTATGCTAGCAAACTTTATTATACAGCAACTGTGTTGTACATTAAAGAATTAAAATTATCTTTTATTTTTCATTATCCAAGTGCAAACATTTCCTGTTTTGAATGCAGTTGACCTGTGATGGCAGCTCACAGTCTGCATCAGGGACAGGTTATGCGGCTTCCCTCTTCTAGCCGGTGGTTTCTAGTCTCCCTCAGTTCTCGGGGACCCTCTAAGAGTGGGCGTCTTTGCACATGAAAGAGTCAGATGTATTTAGTCCCTTTTGATTGCTCATCTTCTTGAGTCACAGACAGACCCACAGCCTTCTGCGAAATGACTGCCCTAATCTCTTTGATGAGTGACATGTTAGCTATGAAAACTATTTTCAAGTTATTGTTTTAATAGACCTTTACCATCAGGCTCAAATAAATCATGACTACTTCACACTGGTTGGAAGACAGATTTAGACTTAATGGGAGAGCACAACTAAATCACAGTATAATACTTGGAAAATTTACCTCCTTTTAATGTCATATTTCTTTCTAAATGGCTGTGATGAGTGGTTTTTTTAGAAGGCTCATGAAAGTAGTAGAGTATTTTAAAAAGTTAAGACTTTATGACAGGTTTCAAAAATATCTGAAAGTCAGTATATATGTTCGAGCTTAATAGTTCCATATCATAGTACCCCTAATAGATTTTAAAAACCTTTCTGGCAATTAAAAAATTAACTACTGCTAAAGAGAGATCAAAAGAACTTGAAACCAAATGAAATGTGTCAAGATTATTAGGTAGAAGCTGAAAATGAATATGTGGGTTGGAGAATAAGGGCAGACTTTTTATTTAAAGCTATCTAGAGTTTAGACAATGTGAAATTATTAAGGAGGCTGATTCTCTCCTTCTGCAACTAGGGGATATAATTCTTTTCATGATGGTTAGGATTCTGCCTCCTTGTGCTTGTGACAAGGTGACCTCTAAAGCCAGGAAGATAGAGAAGATGCTAAATAAAAGAACGGGCCAGGTAAAACTTGTTTTCTGTACTTTCAGACCCTCCTTCCTGTCTGAGTTCTCTCAGATGATTTCTGGCCATTTATTCTGCCCAATTGTCTTCTCACCAAAAGCTCAGGTCAGGGCAATTTCTGGTTTACAACAAATTTGCTCATGTTTTGCTTTTTATAAGTACTTTTTAAAGTTTTGTTTCTAAGTATTACATCATAGAAAGCTTTGTCTTCTGACAGATTTCCAGGATTAGTCAATCTGTGGAAAGATTTTTGCAGAAAGAAGGGAGCTCTCTAATGTCTTTAATGTAATATCATGTAGACAGCAGCTTGCCATATCATTGATCAGTACAGTATTAACAAGTGGACTGAAGGTGGGACTATGTGTTCATAATGTGTATAAAATTAGCTTCAAGTGAGCTCCCGAAGACTTCCGGGAAGATGGCAATGGAGAAAAGCGGGACTTACAAGCCCCGCTAACAACCAATCAGCTATTACCACAAAATCAGCACCTTTCATAACCAGAAAACACCATCAGCAGAGAAAGAAAAAATGTAACTACAAGGGACAGAAAAAAGAGGGCTGGAAAAACGAGACACCAGAAAGAAACCAGACCGCAGTGTAGCGGCTGGAGTCGCAGCATGGAGTGGAGTAAACGCCATCTTCCCTTGCGGCACCAGGCCCCAGAGAGGAGGGAGACTCAGAATGGAGCTCAGAGCCACAGAGGAGATATGCCGGCCTCATGGCTGAGGACGTAGCAGCAGTGCCATACTGCCGGTGGCAGTGGCAAGTTCACCGGATGGCTCCAGACCAACGCACTCAACAGCCCACCAGGCTCCAGAGAGGAGTGGTGGACAGTGAGCCAAGGTGAGCCACTGCAGAACAGCTGGGTGGAATTCAGCAGATTTTTCGGCGCAGGGAGCATCTAAAGCTCCCAGTGGCTGGGCTCAGCACACCCTGCAGGGACTCAGAGCAGAGCTCAAAACCAGAGAAGAAATACGCCAGCCTCACGGCAGAGAGCATGGCAGTGGTGCCATATTGCCACCAGCGGCAGCAGCAGTGAATTCACCGAGTCCACTACAGCTCCATCAGCGCACTCAACAACAGTGAGTCAAATTGCCACCCCTAGAGGAGAAATCCCAGTAGTGCTCTCCCAGGGACTTGACCCAGTGGGGGAGTGGTGGTGGCAGAGATATCACACCATAGGAGAATGCCCAACCTGGCAACCCCCATGGTCTAAAGCAGCCTCGATTGACTCCCAGGGTCTGAGACTACAACACAACCCAGTAAAGGAGTAGTGGTGACTGAGATACCACAGACTCAAGATCCAGAGCACCTTAAGTGAAGTCTTAGTGACCCAAGGGAAGAACCCAGAGAAGGCACAAACTTTTGAAATCATGGGAAAGAGGAATAACAATGGAGCAATAAATGCTCACAATCTCACAACATCAGAACCTGATAAAACAGAAATTCAGAGATTTCTAGAAGATCAAATCAGGAAAATAACTGTAGAAATAATAGAGGTGCTTCGAAAAGAACTCAGAGAGAGCCAAAAAGAGATAAAGGATGCAATTAATGAAGTAAAGGCCTCAATTCAAAGTACAAACAACCAATTAGACCACATGGAGAATAGAATCTCGCTCTTAGAAGATGAGCACTCCAAAAATGAATGTATAGTTTCTAATTTAGAAAAAAATATCCAACAGCAGGAATCTGACATTGAAGAAATATGGGCCCATTTTAAGAGAGCTAACCTAAGAATAATTGGAATAGAGGAGGGAAAAAGAAGGTAAAACCAAAGGGATCAACAATCTCTTCAAGGAAGTAATAGCAGAAAAATTTCCAAACATAGAGCAAGAGGTCGATACACACGTCCAGGAAACTTATAGAACTCCCTTTAGACAGGATCGGAGAAGAGGATCCCCATGCCACATAATTGTCAAAATGACCAATGTGGAAGCCAAGCAGAGAATCTTAAAGACAACAAAAACAAAGGGCCAAGTGACATTCAGAGGCAAACCAATTAGAATCACTCCAGACTTCCCAAACCAAGTCATGAGAGCCAGAAGGGCTTGGAGTAACATATTCCAAACTCTGAAAGAAAACACCTTCCAGCCAAAAATTTCCTACCCAGCAAAACTTTCTATCAAATTAGATGGAGAAATAAGAAGCTTCCATGACAAACAGAAACTGAAGGAATTTATGTCTTCAAAACCAGCGCTAGAGAAAATACTCAAAGAGATTAACTACAAAGAAGAAATAGGTAACACACACCAGAACCAGAGAAACAAGATTTTCCATTCAACAGACAACTAAGATTGGTTATCTGTGGAGATTCAATATTTATGTTAGTCTTTTGCATATCTCTAAATTGTATTGTTTGCTTTTATTGTTGCTAATTTTTAGGATTTCTAGTTGGAATATTAATATACCTTCAGATATAACATTTGGAAATATTTTATCCCATTCTATTAGTAACTTTTAATTCTGTTTACATTGTCTTTGGATATAAAATATTTTTTTTATTTTTTAGGGAGTTTGTTTGCCCTTCTGTTGCCTGTGCCATTGAAATCATATCCAAGAAATCACTGCCAATTTCAATGTTGTGAGGTTTTATGATCCAGATTTTCTTCTATAAGTTTATAGTCTTAAGATTTATATTTAGGTCTTTTATCTATTTTGAGTTAATATTTGTATATGGTGTTAGGTAAGGGTCCAATTTTATTCTTTTCCATGTAATTATTATGTTTCAACAATATTTAGTTAAAAGATTATTATTTTCCCCACCAAATGTTCGTGGAAACCTTGTCAAAAATAACTTGACAATATATGGAAGAATTTAGCTCTAGGCTTGTATTTAAAATCCAATGGTTTATATATCTGCCTTTATAACAGTACTACACTGTTTCAATTATTGTAGCTTTATATGGTTTGAAATCAGAAAATATACATCTCCTAGCTTTGTTCTTTTCGAGATCATTTTGGGTATCTAGAGTCCATATTCCATATTAGGATAGATTTTTTTCTGAAAAATAAATAAATAAATGTATGATAGTTTCACCTAAAAAAAAAAAGAAAAGAAAAAATATTCTCTGGTAAGAAAGAAAGCAAAAAGAAATATTGAAATGTTATCTTTAAGTCATCAAAAGCTTGGTATCAGACAAATGAAACTGTTCTGTGAGATTATATTGTTAATTTTGGATAAATTGCTATAATACTATATGTCAACCACTAAGCCAAGCATGGGAAGGAGGGATGGTGAGGGAACTGGGTAGGGATCGTGTAGGGGCTAACTGGGTGATGTGTGCATGTATATCTACATAAGTTTTTTTTTAATCCCATTATGATGTATGAATACAGTGCACCAATAAAAATAAAAGAAAAAAATTAGCTTCAAGTGCCTTAGGCTAGAAATGTGGGGCCACTACTCTCCCTTACTCAACCTTCTATTATATCTTCAACTGACGAAACGCATTGTGTTAGTCAGCTTTCCATACTGTCACATGATACCTGAGATAATAAAGTTAAAAAGAGGGAAGGTTTATTGTGGCTTTC
Organism: Muscardinus avellanarius; assembly: GCF_963383645.1. NCBI lineage: Eukaryota > Metazoa > Chordata > Mammalia > Rodentia > Gliridae > Muscardinus > Muscardinus avellanarius. Next base: position 21,701,068 of record NC_137791.1, on the reverse strand, counting down.
AGTTTTGGAGGTTTCAGCCATGGTTGGTTGGCCCCATTGCCTTTGAGACTATGGTGAGGGAGACCATCCTGGTGGGAGCATGGGTGGTAGAGAAAGCTGTTCATCTCATGGCAACTGGGAAGAAAAAGAAAAAGAGGAAGCAAACAGGGCTCCACAATCCTCTTGAAGGAGTATTTCCATATCTCCAATTACCTAAATCTTTCGCTGGTTCCATCTCTGAAAGGTCCCACCACCTCCCAATGGGTTGGGGAAACACCTTTAACACAGGGACCTTTGGGAAGCAGTCCAGATTTAAGTTACAGCACCCAGTTTCTACCTTTTCCCACCCTCCTCAAACTCACCATTGACTCCTGAGTTATTAACCCCAGAGGATGTTTCTTCCTGTGATTTTTCATGTCGTCCCAGCAGCACCGCCGGGTACTGGGAGCACTCTCTCCTCCTCTCTGTGGTCCTCATCACATGAAGCATCTCCGAAGGAATTGTGCCTTCTCTGCTGGCCTTCTCTGTGTTTTTCTTCCTCCTCTTGGTCAGTCTCTTCTTCCCACACTCTAGCTGGGTGGAATCATCCACACGGTGGTTATCTGCCCCTCTGTTCTCTTTGTATTCAAATCACACAATCTCCTTTTCCTACCCTGATTGTTTACTGGTTCACTCAGGGTAGAAGCTTGGACATTATGATGGCTCCTTGCCCCTTCCTCATGCCCATAACTAGTCAGATTCTGTGAATTCATCCCTCTACAGAGATGCTGAGCACCCCTCGCGTCTATTTCCTGGGACCACCGCCCGCCTGAGGCACTCACCGTTTCAGCCCAGGCTCTGTGACTAGAGCAGCTTCCAAACTTGAAGCAGTTAGTATTGGCCTCTTTGTCACACTTCTCTGTATACCACCTGTAGCATAAAATCTGTATTCTGTAGCCAGGCGTGACTGATCTGAGCTCCATCAGCTGCTCCACTTTTTCCTCCTTCCTTTGACTCTTCATCCACATGTCACCCTTCAGAAATACCAATTTCTTGGAAGCACATCAAACAGGAAAGCTCTTTCATGCCTTCAGGTTTGAGCAGTCCTTTTGCCAGGAATGCTTTCTCATCTTATCCTGAATGAGAAATCTCTTTCCATTTTCTTTTGTGTGAAGTTGTGTGTGTGTTTTTTTTTTTGCTAGACACTTTCAGACAGTTATTGGTTCCTCCCTCCTCTTCCTTCCTGCTTTCCTTCCTTTCTTCTTTCCTGCCTTCCTTCCTTCTTTCTCTCTTCTATCTAAATATACTTCTAATATTTCTCTCATCATACTGTATTATAATCATTGGCTTATATGACTTTCTTCCCACTAAGCCACACATGTTTTAATGTCTCAAATAGTGTTTAACATTTGCAATAGGTAAATAATAAATGGGAGATATATTGATTAAAATGCAGAGAAATGGGTGTTTCCCCCTAAAACTGTTGAAGCCTTTTAAAACAGGCCTAGTTACTAGGTTCTTTATCCTTTTTCCTTTTTAGACATTCTTAATAAGTCTTGTGTAATACTTACAGGACCTATATATTTTATACTCTTTTGCATTGCTCTGAGGTTACACAGTTATAGATACTGAAAAAGAAGATACTTGAACTCAGAAAACAGAAAACACAAAGGGTATACTGATAAGGGAAAAAAGCAAATCTCAAATATGGCCAGGGCTGCTTTTTTAAAAAATGAAAATACCATGTAAGTGTGTGTGTGTAGTACTGGGGAAATGAACCCAGGGGTAGTCTATGCTGAGCTACAATACCAGTTCTTTTTATTTTTTATTTTGAAATAGGGTCTTACTAAGTTGTTGAGATGGCCTTAAACCTGCAATCCTCTTATCTCAGCCTCCCAAATGCTGGGATTATAAGGTGTGTACCACTTCATAAATTTAAAAGTATAATTATGAATATAAGTATAATAATTAAAGTAAATTTTTAAATTAAAAATTAAAGTATATAAGTAAAAAAGTATAATAATGAATATAAGTATTCATTATTTAAAAGTATAATTATGATCAGAAAGAATTAACAAAATATATATTTTAGGCTGGGCGTGGTGGCGCATGCTTGTAATCCCCACGCCTGGGAGGCAGAGACAGGAGGATGGCGCAGGTTTGAAGCCAGCCGCGCTGGTGTAAGAGACCCTGTTTCAAAAATATAAAAATAGGTCTGGGAGTGTAGCCCGGAGGTAGAAGGGCTTCCAGGAACCCCAGTACCACCAAAAAAAAAATACATACATATAAGTACTATAATTTATTTAGACTTTCCAATAGGATGAGAACAAAATTTTCAAAGAAGTATTTCATCAGAATTATTTCCTTTTTGACTCTACTCTTCAATTCTTAAGCAAGGCCAGCACAGCACATATGACAGTTGATTTTCATACAATCACAGAATCTGGGGCTGGGAGGTATTTTATTTTATTTTATTTCTTTTTTTTTTGCGGGTCTGGGGATGGAACCCAGGGGCATATGACCTCCGAGCCACATCCCCTGCCCTATTTTTTATTCTTTATTTTGAAACTGGGTCTCACTTAGTTGCAGAGGGCCTCACTAAGTAGCTGAGGCTGTCCGCGAACCACGATCCTCCAGGTCTCAGCCTCCTGAATGCTGGATTACAAGCGTGCACCACCACGCCCGGCTGGGAGGTATTTTAGAAGTCTTCTCTTGATCATTATTGTGGTTTTTTTTCTTAAGTGACTTCCAGGTCTTAAATGTGTTGAGGGTTTTATCCACAGCCGATAACTCTGTTGGTGGAGGTAGTGGAGCCTTCTGGAGGTATGATCTAGGGGGAGGAAGTTAGACCCCTTCTCTGTCTTTTTGCCTCCTGGCTGCAGTGAGGTAAATAGCTTTGCTCCCCAAAACACTCCCTCCAGGATGTTCTGCCTTACCACTGGTTTAACCACTGGTTTCCTCCTTACGGCAGTTATCTCTGTCTCAGCGATGGAAAGCTGACAAACACAATCACAATAGAGAACATTTGTTGAGAGGCTACTGCCAGATAAAGTCTGTTTTAGCTGCTCTGCCCGCACTCATTCATTTCATGAGGTCCACATAATTATACAGATAATGATCACTACCCATTGTGCAGATGAGGAAACTGAGCCAGAGTGAAGTGAAATAATTTGTTCAGGATATGGAAATTAAGTGAAAGAACCAGTCTTTGAACCTATCTGGTTTAATCTGTTTATTTGACATGTGAGCAAATTTGGACCCAGCCAGGGCCCAAGTTATCATCTACTGGGGACCCATTCTCCACTTTGGGTTTTAGATAGCACATTAGTACTTTTCAATTTGTTCAGGGTATATGTTACAGATTGGTAGTACACCATTGTCAGTGTCAGCCTGATTCAGTGGCTGTTCATGAAAAGAAAGTTTTTCTTTCAAGAATGCTCTTTATTTAGAGATTTAAAAAATCCACATAAAAGTCACACACACACACACACACACACACACACATGCACACACACACACATCTTGCACCGACCAACTGACCAGTAAGTCTCTTTGAGCATTGTGGGGTTATAACAGGCCAGAGTGTCCTAATATCTCCCATATGTATAATACAACAAAATGCAGGGATATATAAGATTACCACCTGAGAATTTTTGAAATTTAACTTTGATACAAGACTATTCAGAGTCCGGCTTTTCTCTATTTCTGATGCAAGAGCTTGAATTTCTAAGTTCCCGGCCTCATTGTGAGAAGCAGTCAACCCATATGGGATGGCACATGTTATGTTGCCATGGTTCTGACTTGCAAAGCTCCTGGAGAAAGAGCTATTGCGCTGTTTTCTATGGGGATTACAGAAATAATTGTTGCACTAGTTTTTCTATCTCTAAATTAGAAGTTCTTTGTGGTGGTGGGTTATTCTCTTAACAGCATGTTTCTACTTACTGAAAAGCTTTGCTGAACACAATATACCCACACTGCTATGTAAATAAAGACATTATTGATGGAATAATGCAGTCAGGGGCTGCCTCTTCTGGTAGGCCTATCTGTCAATCTATGTTTAGTCGCCTTTCTCAGCCCACCCATTCTAATTACTGCTTTTCAATCTCCTAGAATGGGGATCTGGGAAGGAGATTTGTTACAACGGGGTTATTTAAAGGGAATTTTCCAAATATACAGTATCTCCTCCTCAGATCACAAGTTCACTCCCCATTCCTTCCTGCTTGCTTTAGAAGTCCTTGGCAGGCTATGATTATGAACTGAAGGGCAGGTTTCAAGCAAGCTCTCTTTATGAGATGGTGAGGGCCGCCTGTAAACTGCGTGCGTTTGAGTTCGTTACCCTTTGTTCTCATTTCGTTTTGACTTCTGCTGCATTTTACAGTGTGAAATCATGAATGCTGAATATCAGCTATGCTATCATCATCTGGCCTTCTTTGTGGTTAGTGTTTGTACTGACAGTCTAGTTAATATAAGTAATTTGAGGGATACCATATTCTAAATGCTGTGTTCTCAAATAACCTCATATGTAATCTTTTTTTTTTTTTTTTTTTTGGTGGTGGTCGAACCCAAGGCCTTGTGCATGCTAGGCTAACACTCTACCACTCATCAACACACCCTAGCCCTAGAAATCAGTTGTTTGAAAAAGATGTTAAAACGTTACATTGAAAGTCTTAAGGAAAACATTTCTTTGGGAGGTAGCAGACCTGTGACATCTGTGACCTCTAAGTACATGACCCATATCTTTGCAATGTGCATGCTTGTGCCCCTGTCCTCAGGGCCAGCTGTCAAGAAGCTGGTGCTCAAAGGCTGCAAGCGACTGGCATGTGGGCTTTGTCACATCAGTATAGATGGATCTTCTGTTTTCTTTTCTATAGAAGCTCGGTTGGTGCATGTTGTGACTAATTTGTAAAGGAAACACTGAAATACTGGAGACAAGTTTTTCTGCTTTCTAAAATGAATGGTTCTTTTCTATTTATTCTTTTTCTAAAGTACTGCAAGCATGGCTAATACACACTGCTTCCATGGCTCATAACCCCTTTAAGAAGTCATTTTATCCTAATATTTTCCATTTCCAACCTTTCCTCTCTCAACCATACTTTTTAAAAATTGGCTGCTGATGCATTCCTTACCCTTACTCCTGGGCTGTGTTCTTCGTAGAATGGCCTCCACTCCCATTCCCCTCTCTCAGGGTGCTGATGGACTCATGGGCTCATCCAGTGAGCACTGCTCTGTACTTGTTTCTTTTTAACACCCATATCTATTGGTCATTTCCCCATGGCCTTTCTTTGTAGGAAAACTATTATTGGCAGTAAATATAAGCTGGGCATGGTGTTGCATACCTGTAATCCCCAGGACTTGGGAGACTGAGACAGGAGGATGGCAGGTTTGAAGCCAGCCTCTGCAACTTAGCAAGACTCTGTTTCAAATTAAAAAATAATAAAATAGGGCTGAAGGGTTTAGCTCAGAGGGGGACTGTCCCTGGGTTCAATCCCCAGTGAACAACACACACACATACATACACACACACAATCTATCATTATCTATATGTAATATAATTGCAAATTATATATTTATGTATAATATTTATATAATACAGGTAGTTTATATATAATATATGACATATATATATATATATATAATTTGTAATGATATCACCATTTTAATTCTTGACAATGCAAATGCTGGTAGCCTTGCTATCTCAGGCCAATTTCTTCCATCATTTCCCAATTCACTGAGCCTGGAAGCTTGAGTATTTTGGGCCCCCATCTCTCCATCCCTCACGGCGAGCCAGCTGCCAGGCCTCGAGTCTTCCTGTGTGGCGTCTTCCCCCCTCGCTTCCCTTTCCTTCTCATTGCCACCCTCTCATCTGCGTCTTCACCAGCTCTTGCCTGGCCTGTGGCCTCCCAGCTCTTCCTCTCCCACAGTAATATAAGCATATCCATGCTCATAGCACAATTCACAATATCAAAACTATGGAACCAACCTAAGTGTCCATTAACAGATGAATGGATTACAAAATTATGGGAAATACATACAATGGAATTCTACTCAGCAATAAAGAAAACTAAAATTAAAGGGGCCAAAGTCATACACTGGAGAAAGGACAGACTTTTAATACTATTGGGAGAACTGTCTGTCTGTCTGTCTGTCTGTCTATCTATCTATGGAATTAAATCTTTTGTTCTTTTATATGAATTTTAGAACTATTTTTTCTAGCTCTGTGAAGAATGACATTGTATTTTAATAGGCATTGTACTGAATCTATGGATCACTTTTGGTAGTATGACCATTTTGATGATATTTATTCTGATATCTAAGAACATGAGAGGTCTTTCCATTTCCTAAGATATCCAATTTCTTTCCTTAGTGTCCTATATTTTTATTGTAGAGTTACTTAACTTCTTTGGATAAATTTATTCCCAAGTATTTATTTCTTTAGGATATTGTGAATGAATTTTTTCCATATTTTTCATTGGATTCATGGTCGATATATAGAAAAACTATTGGGTTTTTTTTGTAAGTTGATTTTGTACCCAGCTACTTTGCTGAATTTGTTTATCAGTTCTGGAAGGCTTCTTGTTGAATGTTTTGGATATTCTAGTATGGGACCATGTCATCTGCAGACAGATAATTTCAGCTCTTCTTTCCAAATGTGCATCCCCTTAGTTTCCTTCTCTTGCCTTCCCGTTCTGGCTAGAGCACACTGAGTATGAGTGGTGATAGTGGGTATTCTTATCTTGTTCCTGACTTTAAAGGTATTACTTTAAGTTTTTCCCAATTCAGTGTAAATATTAACTTTGGGTTGAATATAAATGGCTTTTATGATGTTGCAGTAAGTTCCTCCTATTCCTAACTTTTTCAGTGGTTTTATTTTAATTCTTTTTATTGGCTCACTGTAATCACACATTTTGATAAAGTTCAGAGTGATAGAGGTATATGTGCACACAGTATTCAGTGAGCTCTCACCCAGTTTCTACCCCTCCTTCTCCCTCCCCACTGTCCCATGCTAAACATGTTGACTAGCTTTAATGTTTGTGTGTGTCCATCATGACTAGTGAGGGGTTCTCCTCTTCACGTCTTCCTCCACCTTCCCGTCTCCCTCAGTGAGATTCTCCTTCACTCCACTGAGGTTTTCCCCTCTCTGTCTGGAGTTCCTCCTTTGTCCCAATTTCTCCCTAGCTTCTGCATATGAGGGAGAACATCCTACCCTTCACTTTCTGTGACTGACTAATCTCACTTAACATAATGTTCTCCAGTTCCATCTATTTACCTGAAAATGACTTAATTTTGTTCTTTATGGCTTAGTAGAATTCCACTGTGTATATATCCCATAATTTTGTAATCTATTCATTGTTTTTAATGTGAACTTCGTTGGGTTTTGTCAAATGCATCTTCTGCATTATTGAGCTGATCATGGGATTTTTGTCTTTGGTTTTATTTATGTGATGAATTATTTTTATTGACTTGAATATATTCAACCTGCTTTCCATCCCTGGAATTTAAGCAACCTAATCATAGTGTACAGTCTTCTTGATGTGGTTTTGAAAGTAAATTGCTAAGAATTTGTTAAGAATTTTTGAGTTTATGTTCTTCAAGGATATTGGTCTGTAATTTTTTATTTCAAGGTATATTTATTTGGTTTTGCTATCAAGGTGATACTGGCTTCACAGAATGAGTTTGAAAGTATTCTATCTCTTTGTATTACATGAAATCATTTGAGGAGCACCAGGCTTAGCTTTCCTTTAAAGGTCTTGCAGAAATCAGATGGAAATATATCTAGTCTTGGACTTTCCTTTGTTGAAAGGCTCTTTGTTGCCACTTCAATCTCTTTGCTTGTTATTGGTCTCTTTAGGTTTTCTATATCCTCTGGTTCAATTAAGCTAGGTTGCATGTATCTAGAAATTTGCCAATTTCTTTTAAGTTTTCTGGTTTGTTACAGTATAAGTTTTCAAAACAGTTTCTAATGATGTCCTGGTGCCCTGGATTTCCATCCTGTCTGTGGTGATATCTTCTCTTTCGCTTCTTATTTTAGTAATAGAGGTCATCTCTCTCTCTCTCTCTCTCTCTCTCTCTCTCTCTCTCTCTCTCTCTCTTTCTCTCTCCCTTCCTCCCTCCCTTCCTCCCTCCCTCCCTTTCTGTAAAGTCTTATTTATCTTTTCTGGTTTTGGGGTTAATTTGCTCCTATTTTTCTATGGCCTTGGCATACATCATTTGGTTGTTTATTTGAAGTCTTTCTGGTTGGCTTTTTTTTGTACTTAGAATTGAACCCAGGTACATTCTACCTCTGAGATATGCCTCCAGCCTTTTATTTATTTATTTTTTATTTTTAAACAGGGTCTCACTAGGTTGTTGAGAGTATTGCTAAGTTGCTGAGGCTGATTTCAAACCTGTGATACTCCTTTCTCAGCTTCCCAAGTACTGAACCACCATAACTGGCTTCCATTTCATTATTTATTTTTAATATGGGCACTAGATGCTATAAAATTTCCTCTTAAAGCCAGCCTGTTTGCTTTTAAAGTCACAAACAAACAATCAAAGAGATGCTCAAAAAGTTGCTAGAAGCTGACTTCAGCTATTTGACTTAAATGTAGTGCTATCCATATATCCTTTTAAAATATATTCTAAAAATATAGATATTTTAAGTCACTATTGGTAATAATGCCTATGAAGCAGTATTTTGCCAGTTTTAAAAAATTTACATTCTATTCCCTCTCCTTTATAAATAACATAACACATTATAAATGATGTGGTCATAACACATCATAAATGATTCTGAGCTATGTGTTGTGTTTAATTTTCAAAACTTTTATCTACTGATGTCTGTGGGAATTTTTGAGAACTGAACACTATAGATAATTGGTAGCCACTAAGCTATTAGTCTCCTGGTATATATTTAAATTTTTTCTTACCTTGCTTTAGTGCATGCTAATATAAATCTATATTATATTAATTGTAAGACTTCATTGCCTTAACTTTGCATTGCCTTGCTTTATCAAAATACAGCAACAAGGCTTTAATATAAAAATTTCTTTGAGCCGGGCGTGGTGGCGCACGCTTGTAATCCCAGCACTTGGGAGGCCGAGACAGTAGGATCACACAGGTTTGAAGCCAGCCTCAGCTACTTAGTGAGGCTCTCAGCAACTTATTGAGTCCCTGTTTCCAAACAAAATATAAAATAGGTCTGGGAGTGTATCACAAAGGTAGAAGTCCCCTGGGTTTCATCCCCAGTGCCACACACACATATACACACACAAAAAAAGTCCTTTAGAATGGACTCATTCTGTTTGTTGTTTTAAATTAATTGTAATTCTAAATCTACCCTTTAAATACATTAGTTTATATTTTATCTCTCCATTGTGAATACATGATTAGATTTTTATGGATTTTCTTATGAAAATTGTGTTTATAATTTTATTTGAATAATATATTGTGTCTTTGTAAGATCTTGTGATGTATTAAGTCATGAACAAAGCTTCTTTCTAAATATACTTTTTTGCTCAGACTGTAATACATATAAATTAATGTACACAGTTAAAGATTCAGATTTCAGTTTCTAAATTAACATTTTTAAAATATGGCTTTCAGAATTTCCATATCTGAGAAAATGCCCTTCTACTTTGATAAGCAATGAAACTATTTTTAAAATAAATCTTTCATGTGCAAATTATTCACAGTTTAATGGGTTGTTTTGGAAATAAAATATTTTTATAGTAAAGCACAACAATAAGCTCACAACAAACCACTAAAGGCTTTATATCTATTTACTCAGAGTGACCAAGGGCCTAAGGATTATCATTTTATTTTCTGGTGAGATATTTAATGGACTGCCATTGGTATTTTCATTGCTGGGTTTATTGTGACCTGAATTAGGAAGTCTTTTGTGCTTTTACCCTTTAATTTAATTAGATAATGATTTTGTAGTCAGAAGTTCCTTGGAGATAACAAATTTATTGACACTGTAAATCAACCTCTGGATATAGTTTCATGCTGTTCATTTCCTTGCTAGTGGATATAAAGGCCACGCAGGATATGGGGCAAATGTTACCTCTGCCAGAATTTAAGTCCTCAACCTAGTTTGAAGAAAAAGGAAAAAGATTGGCAGAGAATATCAAGGGCATGAAGTCCTGCAGAGAATCAAGAATATTCATAGAGGGGTTTTTTTGGTGGTATTGGGGTTCCTGGAAACCCTTCTACCTCTGGGCTATACTCCCAGACCTATTTTATATTTTTATTTGGAAACAGGGTCTCTTAAGCCAGCAAGGCTGGCTTTGAAACAGCGCGATCCTCCTGTCTCTTCCTCCCAAGCGCGGGGATTACAAACGTGAGCCACCACGCCTGGCTTCGTATAGTTATTAGACAAAAAGAATGCCATACATTTTATATAATTAAGTATGTGAAAATATGTGGGTAACTCAAACTGACACTATTAAGATTGTCCAACTCAAACTACAGTTCTAGAGACAAGAATATCTGTGCCTGAAGGATACTAAGCGACAGTAATTTTATTTTGGGCACTGGCATTTGGGGCTTCTCATCCATATGGGTAACTCTTGAATTCTGACCTTGGCTTTCTGTCTTCGAAAATCTTTCAAGGTATTAACACAAACTAAGAGTATTTCTGCCCAAACATTTAGACCTTTATTTTTTTTTGCATCATAACTGTCTTTTTTACTTAAAAATGTCCACAGAACATCAATGTATAAAAATTGCATTTTATTATAATCCTTTGTTTTGTACTAGGGATTGAACTCAGGGACAGTCTACCTCCAAGTTAATTAATACAAGAAAAAAAAAAACCCCTAAACCCATATGATTATCAATAGAAATGGAAAAAGCATTTTACAAAACCCAATACCCATTTCTTATTAAAACCCTCAGGAGCTGGGCATGATGACACAGGCTTGCAGTCCCAGCACTTAGGAGGCTGAGACAGGAGGATCGCTGTTCGCGGACAGCCTCAGCTACTTAGTGAGGCCCTTTGCAACTCAGTGAGACTCTGTTTCAAAATAAAGAATAAAAAATAGGGCTGGAAGTGTAGCTCAGAGGTTGAATGCCCCTGTGTTCCACCCCAAGTACCGCAAAAATAAAATAAAACGTTCAGATATTAGGATTATAATGAAACATCCCCAACTCTATAAGAGACATCTTTAAGAACATAATAGCTAATAGCATAGTGATCGGTAAAAACTGAATGCTTCCTTTTTTATCAGGAACCAGATAAGAATGTTCATTCACTACTTCTATTTTTCCAGGCAATGCTATTGAACTACTACAACTAATAAGTCAGTTTAGGGATAGGTCTGACAAAAATTGTATAAAACCTGTACAACTGAAATCTGCAAGACATTCTTAGGGGGAAATTAAGGAAGTATTAAATAAGTGAAGTCATAGACTATATATATGCAGCAAAATATTTAAAGTTGTTAGGATGCCAATTCTCCCCAAATTTATAGTTCCAATGAAATTGCATTTAAAGTTCTGACAGCTTTTAAAAAATAAATTGGCAAACAAATCCGAAAGTTTATATGGAAATTTTACCTAGAACAGCAAATACAACTTTGAAAAAGTTTGGAGTTGGGAGTCAGACCCATGATAAATCTATAGCAATCAAGAGTGAGAAAATGGCCAAGAGATAGACAAATTGACCTTTAGGTCAGAGTGGAGCATCAAGAAATAGTCTCCGACATACGTGGTTGTTGTTTTGCTCTGGAATGTCCTCCAAAGGTCAAGTGTTCAAGGTCTGTTCTTCAGCGTGGTGCCATTGGAAGGTGGTCAAAATGTTAAGACCATGGTATCTTCCTTTCTCTCTTTGCTTCCCAGTTACCATAGGCGAACAGTTTGTTCCATCACATGCTCCCTGCTGTGATGTTCTGACACACCACAGGCCTCAAAGCAACAGGGACTGGAATTCCACCACTGAGAGCCAAAGAAAACCTTTCCTCATGTCAGCTGAGCATGTTAGGGGTTTTGTTACAGTACTAGAAAGCTGACTAACAGGGTGGTTAACTAGTTTTCTACTGTTTTCAAGGCATTTCAGTGGGGGGAAAAAATGATTCGTTCCATAGATGATACTGAAAACACTGGATTGCCATATGCAAAATGAGTAAATAAATAAAAAATTTATTTAATTTTAATTTATTCAACTTATTTAGCCTTTAGCTCAGATCATATTAAAAATCAACTCCACACAGATCGTAGAACTAAATGTGAGATGTAAAACTTTAAAACTTCTAGAAGAAAATATAATAAAATCATACTGTATGTTCAGTTAAAATGCTTTTAGGAGAAAAATGATAAATTGGACTGTGAAAATGAAAAATATTCAATCCTTAGAAGACACTGTTTAAAATGAAGATAAAAGTCACAGCCGAGGTGAAGATATTGGTAAAATATATGACAAAGGTCTCATTTCTAGAATACATAAGGATTTTATTAATCATTAATAAGACTACAGCAATACAATGAAAACTATCAAGTTTTTTTATTTATTTATTTATTTATTTATTTATTTATTTATTGATTGATTGATTGTGGTACAGGGGGGTGAAACCCAGGGGTTTTTCTATCTCCGGGCTATACTCCCAGACCTGTTTTATACTTTAATTGGAAACAGGATCTCACTAAGTTGCTGAGAGCCTCACTAAGCTGAGGCTGCCTTTGAACCTGTGTGATCCTCTTGTCTCAGCCTCCCAAGCACTGGGATTACAAGCATGGGCCACCATGCCCGGTAACGATCAAACATTTAAAGATTATATACCAGTGGCATATAAACACATGAAAGAATCAACATAACTTATTGTTAGGGAAAAAAGGAAGCCCATTCTACACTCTCACTATAATGGTTACAATTTATAAACTCATCAGGCTAAGTGTTGATGGGAATGTGGAACAAATAGAATTCTTATTCATTGCTATTGGAATGAAAAATGATTAAAACCATTTTGAACATTTTAGCATTTTCATAAAAAAATTAAACAAAAGTACTGTGTCACCCAGTCTTTCCACCTATAGGCATTTATTAAATGAATGCATATATTCATTCCAATATTTGCACCCAAATCTTTATAGCAGCTTTACTTTAATTCATGATGGGAAAAATTGAGAAACAAATTCAAGTACAGTAGCAGAATGGATAAACTGTGGTTCATACATACAATGGATTATTTCTCACGGACGAAAATAAATGAAATATTTATGTATACAAGAACATAGCTGAATTTAAAAATAATTGTGTGGTATGAAAGAATCCCAAGAAGAAATGCACATATGTTATTTACATAAGACTCTCAGGAACACAGGTCAATCTCTAGTGGCCAAAAGCAAATAGATGGTTGCCTGAGGAATGCAGGGAAGCACAGGGGAATTATATAGGGACATAAACACAATTTTGAGAGTAGTGGATATATGTTCATTATCCTGTCTATGATGCCGGTATCTACAAATGTCACAATTTATCAAATTTTATACTTCATATAGATGGAGTTTTTTGATTGTACTCAGTAAGTGGGCTACAAAGAAGAAATAATTGCAAATATTTTGAGGCTTAATTGTTAACACTATCTAGGAAATATTCCCTCTCTTTAATGTATATTCTCTTTTATAAGCATAAGTCAAGAAAAGCAGCAACCAAACTGTATAATCAGCACAAGATAGTCTTAATACAATCCTATTACTGTTTTCCATCCTAATGCATTTGCATTGATTTTACAAAATTACATATTATACGTGGAGGAGAGCAGATGTACCCATATTATTGCAAAGTATTTGCAGAATTTTTTTCAAACATAGACATAAAATGGATTGCATTTTTAGAAAAAAAAACCACTGTATTACACAAGGACAACAACGTATGTCCAGTAAAAGACTCATAATCAAGGATCCAGAGACATTTTATACATAATTGATTCAACTAGTGAATGGATAAACTAACAGTGACATATCCAGACAATGAAATAGTACTTATTAAAGAGAATGAACCACGGATACATGCAGTGACCTGCACAGATCTCGGAAACATTTTTTCTAAGTGAGAAAAGTTAGACACAGAATACAACATACTGTACAATTCTATGTATATGAAATTCCCCAAACAGGAAAACCAATGGTAATTACAAAGTAAATTAGTGGCTGGTAATAGCCAGACGGCTGGAGTTAGGGGCTGGCTGTAAAGGGGCACATTGGGACTTAGGAAAGTGGTAGAAATAAATATTCTATATCATGATCATTGTGGTGGTAGCATATTTGCTAAAACATACAAAGTTGTTCAATTAAGAATGATAAATTTAGCCATGTGTGGTGGCACACGCCTTTAATACTAGCTACTCAGGAGGCTGAGGCAGGAGAATAGTCAATCCATGGCCAGTCTGGACATCTTAGAGACACCCTTATCTTAAAGTAAATAAAAAGGGATAGGGTATAGCTCAGTAGTAAAGCATTTGCCTAGCATGTGTGAGGTTCTGAGTTTGATTCCCAGTACTGTAAAACAAACTAAAAACAAACAAGGATGACAAATTTAGTTTTATATAAACCAGACCTCAATGAAGCATCAGAAAAAGACTTTATATTTTTTAAAATTACTATATATGCATAGAAACGGTGGAGAAAGCTAATAGCTGAGGTTTGGCTGTAATAAAAAAAACAAGGCAGCAGAAAATTAGAGGTCTTTGGTGCATGAAAAAAATTTTATACAGTCATCTGTCCATGTGGCCTAGATTATATCTTTAAAAATAGTAATATCTATTTTTAGAAAAGAATTAAAATGTATGTCAAAGCCCTGGAGTGCCATGGAATTCAGCTCTTAACATTCTGCTTGCACACCAGTGCATCTCTCCTCTCATTGTTATTGTAACTCTAGTAATTCATGGTTGCGTTATTATTAATTTTTTGCAGTACTGGGGATGGAACCCAGGGGCATTCTACTTCTGTGCTACACCCCCAGCCCTATTTTTTATTCTTTATTTTAAAACAGGGTCTCAGTGAGCTGCCAAGGGCCTCACTAAGTAATAGCTGAGGCTGTCCTCGGACTGTGATACTCCTGTCTCTGCCTCCCAAATGCTAGGATTTACAAGAATGCGCCACCACACCCCGCTTGTTTTTCTTTTCCCCAAGTAGAAGACTGTTGAAGTCCTGATTATTCTTTTCCTGTTTATCACTAATACGTCCTTGGTGTTCTGTTGACAATAAACTGTATAAAAAATGAGAGTGTGCATTGCCTGGGAAGACCACTGTGGCATTTCCTATATTTTCCACCTTGGATCTGAGATTAAAGAGGAAGCCTATTTAAAATCCTACTATTTGAGAAGCCTTGTATGTAAAATGATTTTCTGGGATGAGTACTGTAAGGTTTTATCTCAGACAACCCAGGTTTTACAATTCATCTGCTTTAATTCTAGTTTAAACAATCAATTTTAAGATACCTGATCAAAACTGTGCTATACTGCTAATGTTTATAATAGTTTTGCAAGTTCATTTAAAGGAACCCTACAATATTTGAAAAACTCACAGAATTATTGAAGGTACAATTTCATCTGGAAAATCAACCCAACTCGGAGATACACATACAATTTGCATGTTGCCTTAGCAGCCCAATGAGCACAATTCGTCAAATATTGAGGAATTGTGTCACCTGGCTGTCATTTTAGACATCTTTTGGATAATTCGAAAGATTAGAGCCTGAAAAGGTGAATAATTGATTTATCTCTTTATGGAAATAAGACTTCAAAAATAGGTACTTCACAATCAAGGTGCATGGTTTCTTGAGGGAAGAGGAAGGACATAGAAGGGGACAGTTAAGGGAAATGTGGATGCAATGAAGGTCCTCTCTAACTCTTCTTGTGTCATTCTTAGGTTTCACTCAATGCGGGCAAGGAGAGCGAAGACATATAATCAGGACTAAGACTGTAGACATGTCAACAGTGGACCTAGGAACATGTTGTCCTTTAGGAGATGCGTGGAAAAGAAATAAGAAAAGCAGCTGGGCATGATGGAGCACGCTTGCAATCTCAGCATTTGGGAGGCTGAGATAGGAGGATTGCTGTTTGCAGACAGCCTCGGCTATTTAGTGAGGCCCTTTGCAACTCAGTGAGACCCTGTTTCAAAATAAAGAATAAAAAATAAGGCTGGGGGTGTATCTCAGAGGTAGAATGCCCCTGGGTTCCATCCCCAATACTGCCAAAAGAGAAAAGAAAAGAAAAGCATAGTTTCTATTCCTATGATATTTTTCCTTTACTTCAAAACATTATACATTGTTTTGCTGGAACAAAGGCTAGCACATCAAAGTGGAAAATGACAGGAGGAATATTCAGAAAGAGAGGTAGATAGAGCAGATAAGGCCTTTCAAGCCACATGAAGAGTATGTTTTTTTTTTTTTTTTTTTTTTTTGTCTGAGTTGAATGGTAAGTTATTCTTTGCAAAGTGTACACTGGCTACTATCTAGAAACTTGAACAAAGGGGTTTATTTATGAAGAATATTCAACTGATGCCCAAACAGAAAACAGTTCATTGAGAGGCTATAATAACAGAGTTCTGTTTGTCTCATACAGTAAGAAAGATAAGAGGAGATTGTTAGCTCAATCTGGTGCCATGGCTCAGTGATGCTGTCCAGGACCCGGGCTCCTTCCATTTTCCTGTGCACCATCCTTAGCCTATAGCTTACGTCTCTTGAATGTAATATGGCTATTTCACTTGTGGACATCCTGGTCACATTATAGAAAGGCAAAATAACAGAGACTGAAGGACTGAAGGTGTGTGGTGGTTACGTCTGTCCTTTTGAAGTCTATTTCAGAAACTATAGGAAGAGATGATGGAGCTTGGACTGGGCTGATAGAAGTGGGGGTGGTGAAAAGTGGTTAGATTTATTATTTTTTTTTTTAAAAGAGTCAAGACTTTTGTAGTAGATTTGATGTGAGAGGACAATGGTGGTGAGTAGTCAAGGGTGATTTCCAGGTATTTGTCCTGACTTGCAGGAGAAAAATGATAATATCGTTTACTGAAATAGTCAAAACTTGAGTAGGAGAAGACTTGAAAAAACTTAGAATACCTAGAATTCCTTTTCCCTTTTTCTTTTGAAAGTACTGGGGATGGAACCCAGGGGCATTCTATCTCTGAGCTACACTCCAGGCCTATTTTTATTCTTTATTTTGAAACAGGGTCTCACTGATTTTCAGAGGGCCTAAGTAGCTTAGGCTGTCCTTGAACTGTGATCCTCCTGTCTCAGCCGCCCGAATGCTGGGATTACAAGCCTGTGACACTACGCCTGGCTCAGAATTCTTTCAACATTATACACAGATGTCACTGTTGCTAATGTCAGAGGTAGAAGTGCTTTTGGGCTACTGTTTAGCTGATTTGTTGTGGCAGATATTTAGAGAGGAGACTGGTTGATGGACATAATTGTTAAAATTTTAAGTTCCTTAATTATTATATTGTCGCCATAAAATAGCAGCCAGATGGAGCAAAGGAGTCTTGACACCAGAGACCATGGATCAGTTTCTCTATCATTATACTTTGATGTAACTAGGCTTTTTAAGTGAGGGTTTTTTTTCCTTGGGCATGTGGACAGTCTGATTTTTCTCTAAATTAGGTAGGTATGGTGTTTCTTTTTCTTTTTCTTTTTTGCAGTACTGGGGATGGAACCCAGGGGCATTCTACCTCTGAGCTACACCCCCAGCCCTATTTATATTTTTTGAGACAGGGTCTCACTGAATTGCAAAGGGCCTCACTAAGTAATAGTTGAGGCTGTCTAAAGAATGCAAAACAAATATAAATGTAGGGTGGGGGATATGCATGGGCACTATAGCAATAGGAATGGGTATGATCACTTTAAAGATTAAATAATTAAATTTGAAATAGTATAAGGAAATGTCAATTTAATTCTGGATTCAGTTTTTATCATGTGACCATGGTACCACAGTACTATTAGGGTTATTAAGATACAGTGGCCTCTTAATCTTGAGTCAAGTCCTATCTGCTTGGGCCACTTTCCAAATCCTTTAGAATATGGCCACATCCAATCACAGATCTCACCTTGTGTTATTAGTGCCTGTGAGTTGTTTCTCCTGACTCTCTAATCTCCAGTCCCTGAAAATGTTTTTATCATAGTCCCCAGATGTTACACCAAGGTTGCTCTATATTCTACACAGATTTGATGTAGCCAGAAGTTTGTCAGCATTTATCAGCACCATGATCCAATGGGGTTTAGAATTGTCTTATTTTCCACTACACTCCAAGTTCTGTGGTATCCATAGAGGCCCTATAGAGTGCCTGAATAATCCCTTAGTCATAGCACCGGGATAAGCCCACATATTGTATGGGTTTCACCTAACTCCACACGCTAGTCAGCTATTTTTTTTATGATACCATGGTTTCCTTTGAGGAACAGGCATGCTGCTCTAACCTCCAAATTACTTATCTATTTCCACTCTCCAAGGTAAAGAGATTGGAGAAAACACACACACACACACACACACACACACACACACACACTGCATCTCATACTGGAATATGCATACATACATATACATATATATATATATGTACTGCGTTAGCGATAAAAATAATTGAAGTACTGATTTATGCCACAGTAGACCTTTGAAAACACCATGCTACATGGAAGAGACCAGTCACAAAGAACTTCACATTGTAAAATTCTACTCATATGAAATGTTCTAGAACTGCCCAATCAAGAGACACAATGCAGTGTTTCCATAGGGTGTGGGAGGTGAGGAGATTGGGAGAATAACAGATAAGGAATATAGTTTATTTCTGGGATAATACAGACATTTTACAATTGAATATGGTGATGGATGAACAACTCTATATTTTGAAGGGTCCTTTTTCCCTCCTTTCCTCTCTCTCTCCCTCCTTTCTTTCCCTCCTTTTTCCTCTTTCCGTTTTTGTGGTACTGGAGACTGAATTCAGGAGCGTCCTGACTTGGAGTTACACCTCCAGCCTTATTTTCTTTTTAATTTTGAAACAGGGTCTCTTGCATTTTTTTGTGGTGCTAGGAATTGAACCTAGAGGCATTTTTACCTCTGAGCTACACCCCAGCCCATTTTTTAATTTTTCATTTTGAAACAGGATCTCACTAAGTTGAGGATGGCCTCACTAAGTAGCTGAGGCTGGCCATGAACCCAGATCCTCCTGTCTCAGCCTCCCAAATGCTGGGATTAAAAGCGTATGACACCACACTCAGCTCCCTTTCATATTTTAAAAGAATGAATTGTATGGTATATGAATTATATCTTAATAAAGCTGTTTAAAAAACAAATCTCAGGAAGGCATGGTGGCACATACCTATGATTTCAGTCCTTGGGAGGCTGAGAAAAGAGTATTGCAGAATCCAGGCTGGCCTCAGCAATTTAGCAAGACCCTCATCAACTTAGCAAGACCCTGTTACTTTCTTTTGTGTGTGTGTAGTGATATTTTTATTTTTATTTTTAGAGGCATACATGCACACATCACTCATTTAGCCCTTCCCTAATTCCCACCTTATTCCCTCCTCTTTCCCTCCTTCTCATGTTTGGCTAACTGATTGACTTTAATATGTTTGTGAATGTACATTATGAACATAAGGAAATTTCCCTCTTTTCCCTCCTATCCCCATCAGTTAGGGTCGCCTTATTTGCTCATCTGTGGTTTCTCATTCTTCATCTAGAGTGCCTCCTATGACCCTTTTTCTCCTACATATTAGGGAAAGCATCTGATTTTTTCTTTTTGTGACTGAATAATCTTACTTAGCATAATGTTCTCCATTTCCATCCATTTATCAGCAAATGATGTAATTTTGTTCTTTATGGATTAGTAATATTCCATTGTGTACATATCCCATAGTTTTGTAATCCATTCATCCTTTGATGGCTATCTTGGCTGTTTTCGTAGTTTGGCAATTGTGAATTGTGCAGCTATGAACATAGATACACATGCATTAGTTTCGTAGTTTGATTTCCATTCTTTTGGGTAGATACCTAGAAGTGGTATTGCTGAATCATATGGTAAATTTGTTTCCATTGTTCTGTGAATCTTCCATACTGTTTTCCAAAGTGGTTACACCGATTTGCAATCCCACCAACAATGTATTAAAGCTCCCACTTCTCCACATCCTCGCCAGCATCTGTTGTTGTTTGTGTTTTGAATGATTGCCATTCTAGTTGGAATTAGGTGAAATCTCAGGGTAGTTTTGATTTGGATCTCTCTGATTGCTAATGATGTTGAGCATTTTTTCATGCATGTATTGGCCATTTGAATTTCTTCCTTCATGAAGTGTCTACTTAATTCACTTGCTCATTTTTTTGATTGGGTTATTTGTTTTCTTAGCAGTGAATTTCTTGAGTTCTCTGTATATTCTAGATGTTAGTCCTCTATTGAAGGAGTAGTTGGCAAAAATTTTTCTCCCATTCTGTCAATTTTCTGTTGAAGTTCTTGATATTTCCTTTGTTATACAGATGCTTTTCAGTTTACTGAAGACCCTGTTTCAAAATAAAAATCCAGAAGGACTAGGAATGTAGCTCAGAGGTAGAATATCTTGAGTTTAATCCTCAACATCACAAAACAAAACTCCCAAATCTAATCTATTTATCTCTTTCTCATCAAAATCCAACCAACCAACCAAACAAATGATGTCCCCTCCCCAGTTGACATTGCATATTGTGGAGCATTTTTTGTTTGGATGCTATTCAGATGTGCTCCTTAAGGACTAAAGGATTTTTTCTTAGGCTGCTGAGGATGTTGACTGCTGGGGCTCACAGCTGAGTCTTTCTGAAAACTGTTCTCAGTCAACGAAACCTTCCAAGGTTACATACATCTTATCCCAACCACTGGCTGTATAAAATGACTATCAGTGTGGGGGTATGAAGGCTTAGTCCTCTTGCCTCAATCTAGGACAATTATGAAGGCTC
Source organism: Muscardinus avellanarius (assembly GCF_963383645.1). NCBI lineage: Eukaryota > Metazoa > Chordata > Mammalia > Rodentia > Gliridae > Muscardinus > Muscardinus avellanarius. Next base: position 21,680,222 of record NC_137791.1, on the reverse strand, counting down.
CCCCAAGAATCATCTGTGACTGCCTCACACTTTATTTACTTATTCTTTTATAGGTAAAAGAGTTACTTAATAGCACTTCCCAATAAACCTTCTCCATGCAAAACTCCGTCTCAGCCTGTTTCCCAAAACACCCTGCTTTGAATGACTGTGACTGATTTTTCCCATGCCTAACACGAATAGTCCTGAGCAGTCATGTAGCAGGTGCCTAAAGTGTTTGACAATTGAATTCTTCTCTGAAGACTGATTTGCCCGCCATTTCTGAGGACAATGGTTCTACAGACAATGGCTGCTTGTCTTGATCCTTGAAAAGCACTTATCTCCCAAGGTTCAGTCCCCTGACTGTTCTTGTTTAATATTTTGAGTGAACTAAACCCTTTCTACAGTTTTAGCCACCATATAAATCTTTATTTTCTTCTAATTCTTTTTTTTTTTTGTGGTACTGGGGATGAAACCCAGGGGCATTCTACCTTTTGAGCTATACCTCTAGCCCTATTTTTATTCTTTATTTTGAAACAAGGTATCACTGAGTTGTAGAGGGCCTCACTAAGTAGCTGAGGCTGTCAGCAAACCTGCGATCCTCCTGTCTCAGACTCCCAAGTACTGGGATTACAAGTGTGCACCACCACGCCCGGCTTCAGATAAATCTTATTCTGGTGAATGCTGAATCCTCCCCAGGCTGCAAGGCTTTCTTCATGGGGACTGACTGCTAGTTGCTGCTGTGCCTGTGGGTTGGAAGAATGGAGTGTTTAATGGAGTAGAGGTGAAGTGTGTTGAGTGGACCTATCCCAAGGACAGAGCAGAATGGAATTACCATTAGAAAGAACCTGGAAGCTTGGGAGAAGATAAGCTGAATTGCTATGTGGGACTAGTCATTTAGGACTGAGAAGGAGACATGTTGTAATCAAAGCTGTCAGAAATCATGGTGGAAAGTCTGAGCCATTTCTCTGAAGCAGCCATGAGCCTTTATCATTAAAAGCATCAACTGTGGTAGGTGTTATTCAACAAAGTAAACTCACTTTCCTATTTTTATTTGATCTCCCTAAATACTCATTTATCAATCACTGGCCCTGCCCTTATTCTGGTAATTTACCCTTAGAATTCAAGAAGTTTCTGATTCTATGGGCTGGGGATATAGTTTAGTGGTAGAAAATCTGCCTAGTGCATGTAAATTCCTGTGTTCCATTTTAATCATTTGAAAGTAGGAGGAGGGGACATCAAATTGCATCGAGATGGCCGGTAGGATGAAAACTAAATATGAGTGGAAATAAAGATAAAAATGTAAAAGAAATCTTGTGTTTCATCCTCACTACAGCAAAAACAAATAAATAAACAAACAAAAAACCACCAAAACTCCCCTACCAAACAAAGTCAAAACCAAACAAATAAAAAACCCCAAATGCTGACTCCTTCATAACTGTTTCTTATATTCAGAAAAATCTCACTATCTTTGGGAATCTCATTTTTTTCCCTCCAATTACATAGAATTAGTTATACTGATTATGTAGGACTGCTTTTGGGCATTCATTAAACAGATCTAGGGGGGTGCTAGAGATTGAACCCAGGGGCATTCTACCTCCAAGCCATAACCCCAGCTGTATTTTATGTTTTATTTTGAAATAGGGTCTCACTAGGTGGCTGAGGCTGGCCACCAACCTGAGATCCCCCTTTCTCAGCCTGCCAAGTATTGGGCTTACAGGTATGGGTACCATATCTGGCCTAGACAGATATGTTTAAAGCACTTACAAGGAAACATTTTGTGTGTGTGTGCTTGGATTATAATGAAGAATGGCATTATATATAGCCTTCCACTTATAGTCTAAAAGAGATAGATGTTAATAAAACAATTATATAAATCAGTGTAAAGTTGCAAGTGTGAAAAGTGCTAGCTAAAAGCAGAGATGAATAAACAGAGCTGTTTAAATAGGAGATTTTGATCTAGTGAGAGAGAGGCAGGAAGGAGACTCCTGAGTACATAGGATATATGAAAAATGCAGATGTTATAAACAGGCACTAATTAGACCAGAAGAAGGGGAAAGGTGTTTCCAGATAGAGGGGTAGTTTATGAAAAGACCATTGGTGGGAAGGGCATGGCAAAATAAGAAAATTAAGAAGGCACAAAAGATGGCTAGAACATAGAAAGTATATGAGCTGTTGCTACGTAGCAGGAAAATACCATCTGTCACTGTGGAAGAAGGAATTGCATCATTCTATGCATACTTGCTGATATGACGTGTTATCAAATAGGGTTGAACCTAGAAATAAAGAAGCTGCCTATTTAAATGTTTTATTCCTTTAATGTTGGGTGAGTTTAGGTATTCTTCACTTATATAAGTTCTCTCTGTATAAAGGCACAACAACCCAAAAGGCGAATCAATACCGTGTGAAGTGTCTAGTTCAATCGCCCATTTCTTGAATGGATTATTTGGGGTTTTTTAGTGTTAATTCTTTTAAGTACTTTGTATATTCTGGATATTAGTCCTCTATCAGAGGAGTAGCCAGCAAAGATGTTCTCCCATTCTGTAGAGTCTCTTTTAGACTCTTGATGGTTTTCTTTGATGAGAAGAAACTTTAATGTCATCCATTTATTAATTTTTGTTTAACCAATTCTTCAACCCTTCACCTGTCCCTATTTCCATTGTTGCAACAAAACAGCTCACCTTAGGACCTTCAGCATCATTCATATCCCTGAATACAAATGATATTTTCCTTCCAACCAGTGGCTTCACTAGCCCTTATGAGACACTAATGGACCCTCCTGGGCTTCTGTGATGAAGGAATTACAAGACAGTAATGTAGCTCTACATCAATCTGGTTGCCACAGGTTCAGAATTTGTTATGTTCCCCAGATGTGTGGGCGTTGTATTAGTGTGTATAAATGGGTAGAATTTGTTATAGTAATCTAACAACTTAAAGTGTGTTGGTTAAAAGGAAACAAAGCCCTCTTCTAAAAACTTAGAGAAATTTAATAAAATACTTTATGAATAATTTTTTATATTTTTATTCATGCATTATAATATGCATCATAGTAACAGTGATACACATGCACACAGCACTTGATGGGCTTTTTCCTGGTTTCCTCCCTACTCTTCCCTCTTCCCCATAGAGGGTATTGAGAATGACATTGGTATTCTCAATATATATATATATATATATATATTTACACACACACACACACACACACACACACACACACACACAATGTCAATGGAAGCGATTCCTTCCTTGATCCTTTTTTTCCCCTCCCCTTCCCCTAGACCACCTCTCTGGCTCCCCTGGCCCCATTATCTGAAGTCTTTCTTGTATCCCAGTTATTCCCTGGCTTTCATAGACGAGAGAAAACATATTACCCTTCACTTTCTATCACTTTAATCTCACTTAACATAATGTTCTCCAGATCCATTCATTTTCTGTAAATGACATAATTTTGTTCTTTTTTGTTGCTGAGTAGAATACCATTGTGTGTATATACCATTATTTTGTAATCCATTCTTCTGTTGATGAACACCTAGGTTAGTTCCATAATTTAGCTATTATGAATTGTGCTGCTATCAACATGGATATGCATATATTACTATAGTTCTTTGATTTCAGTTCCTTTGGAAAGATATGATGGAGTGGTATAGCTGGATCATATGGTGAATTTGTTCCCAATTTTCTGAGGAATCTCCACATTCATCTCCATAGGAGCTGCACTAATTTACAATCTCACCAACAATGTAGAAGAGTTCCTATTTCCCCACATCCTCGTCAGCATTTATCATTGTTTGACTTCTTAATGTTGCCATTCTGATTGGGTTTAAATGGAGTCTCGCTGGGCGTGGTGGTGCACACTTTTAATCCCAATGCTTGGGAGGCTGAGACAGGAGGATCCCACAGGTTCAAAGGCAGCCTCAGCAACTTAGTGAGACCCTGTTTCCAAAATAAAGTATAAAATAGGTCTGGGAGTATAGCCTGGAGGTAGAAAAGCTCCTGGGTTCAACCCCAAGTACCACACACACACAAAAAAAAAAAAAAAAAAAAATGGAGTCTCAGTGTAGTTTTGATTTGCATCTCCCTGATTACTAATGATGTTGTTGAGCATTTTTTCATATATATATATATATATGCCATTTGCATTTCTTCTTTTATAAAGTATCTATTTCAATTGTCCATTTCTTGATTGGGTTATTATTATTGTTTTTTCGTGTTAAGTGTTTTGAGTACTTTGTATATTCTAGATATTAGTTCTCTATCAGAGGTATAACTGGTAAAGATTTTATTCCATTCTGTAGTCTCCCTCTTTAGATTCTTGGTGGTTTCCTTTGATGAGCAGAAACTTTATAGTTTAATGTCATCCCATTTATTAATTCTTGCTTTATTTGACTGAGCTTTGAGGGTCTTATTGAGGAAGTTTTCACTTGTGTCTATAAGTTGGAGTGTTAGACCTATGCCTTTCTGTAGTAATTTCACAAAAAATATGGACCACCTCATGAATTTGAATGTCATTCTAGTGTGTGGCTATGCTAATCTTTTGTATATTATCCCAATTTTAGGTTTTGTGCTGAAGTGAGAATTAAAAATATTTTTTAAATGGGAAAAAAGAAACTTTAGTAAAATAGTGAAATGAATGAAAATAATTTAGTATGTTTTCCTCTGTGGAATTGTTTGCATAATTGTAAAGATGAGATGTATACTGAATAGATTCACTGCTTGTATTTCAAGAGTTGCAAACTGGTTTAAAAATACACTCCTTGTTAAAACAAAACTGGATTTTTTAAAATACAAGGGCTTAGATGGTGGATATTATGTAGGTGTTATTTCTTATTGTTGGATTCAACATATTAAAAACAATATAAAAATAACAATGACAATATCCAGACTGAAAAACATATGCATCTTAACACATGAGAAAATACAGGAATGTTTTTTTCTGTTGAAAAGTGTATTCAACACCTGTTTTCCCACATAGCATGTTTTAGAAAATCCATGGTTTTTGCTTTAGATTTTCTTTCCACCTTGTATGGTAAAAGTGATTCCACTACATTGAAAAGAAGGTTAAAAGAGTATTTTTGACTTTATTTTTTATTGGTGCCTTATAGTCATTCATCTTAATGGTGTACAAGATGGTGGAGGCATACATGCACACATCACTCATTTAGCCGTACCTAATTCCCACCCCATTCCCTCCCCACTTTGATATTTGTGAATGTACATCATGCACATTGGGGAATTTCCTTCTTTCCTCCTCTTTCTCCCAGTTAGGTCGCCTTACTGCTCATCTTATTTCCTACTTTATCTAGAGTTCCTCCTATAGCCCCTTCACTCCCTAGCTTCTACAAATTAGGGAGAACATCAAAATTTTTACTTTTTGTGACTGATCTCACTAAGCCTAATGTCCTCCAGTTCCATCCATTTCCCTGCAGTTTCTTTTTCTGACTTTAAAAATGTGTTCATTAGAACGGAAGGATAGGAGAGGAAGAAGGCTGAGGTTGATTGATGGAGGAGCTACATCCTAATATGTGTAAAAGTATGAATGTAGCATGGTTGCCTGGACACTCATTGTTGGGAGGGAGGGAAAGGAAAGTGGTGGGGGAGGGCACCAAGCACAGTCTGAATGTATGCCATTTTCAATATGTTCCACATAAAAATAAAGAATAAATTAAAATGTGTTCATATTCACTTTTCTTTCAATTTTGTTGTACAGTAACAATTGAGAGATTTAATTTTTGATGTTCACTTATAGTAACAGGTAGATTGTACAGCTTAATGGGAATTACAAAAAATCTTTCACTTTTTCTTAATTGTTTTAATCTATTTTGTTCTTGAGGGATCTATAAGTTCAGATAAAATAAATAGATGTTAATGTCCAGGACTTTTTTAGAATTTATACGTATGTGGATCTCTATACAATGACTTGACTTTTCTAGTAATAAAATCTGCCATTCTGTTAAAAGATAACCAACCTCTAAAATCTACTTGTCATTTCACCAGCACTGATACTGTTGAACTTTCAACTCCTGTCAAAGGACTAAAAATTAAGCATTACTATGATTTGGTGGACAAACAGAAACTGAAGGAATTTATATCTTCAAAACCAGCGCTAGAGAAAATACTCAAAGAGATTAACTACAAAGAAGAAATAGGTAACACACTCCAGAACTAGAGAAACAAGATTTTCCATCCAACAGACAACTAAGATTGGTTATCTGTGGAGATTCATTATTTATGTTAGTCTTTTACCTATCTCTAAAGGGTATTGTTTGCCTTTATTGTTGTTAATTTTTAGGACTTCTAGTTGGAATATTAATATACCTTCAGATATAGCATTTGGAAATATTTTATCCCATTTTATTAGTAACTGTTAACTCTGTTTACATTGTCTTTGGATATACAATAATTTTTTTATTTTTTAGGGAGTTTGTATACTCCTCTGTTGCATGTGCCATTGAAATCATAACCAAGAAATCACTGCCAATTTCAATGTTGTGAGGTTTTATGACCCAGATTTTCTCCTAAAAGTTTATAGTCTTAAGATTTATATTTATGTCTTTTATCTATTTTGAGTTAATATTTATATATGGGATTAGGTAAGGGTCCAACTTTATTCTTTTCCATGTAATTATTATTTTTTAACAATATTTAGTTAAAAGATTAATATTTCCACCACCAAATGTTCGTGGAAACCTTGTCAAAAATAACGACAATATAGGGAAGAATTTAGCTCTAGGCTTGTATTTAACTCCAATGGTTTATATATCTGCCTTTAGAATAGTACTACACTGTTTCAATTATTGTAGCTTTATATGGTTTGAAATCAGAAAATATATATCTTCTAGCTTTGTTCTATTTCAAGATCATTTTGGGTACCTAGAGTTCATATTCCATATTAGGATAGATTTTTTTCTGAAAAATAAATATATAAATATATGATAGTTTCACCTAAAAAATAGAAAAAAAATATTCTCTGGTAAGAAAGAAAGCAAAAAGAAATATTGAAATGTTATCTTTAAGTCATCAAAAGCTTGGTATCAGACAAATGAAACTGTTATGTGAGATTATCATTTTTAATTTTAGATAAATTGCCATAATACTAGATGTCAACTACTAAGCCAAGCATGGGAGGGAGGGATAGGGAGAGAATGGGGTGGGGATTGGGTGGGGGCTGACTGGGAAAAATGTGCATGTATGTCTACAAAAGTATGTATCCTACTATGATGTATGAAGACAGTGCACCAATAAAAAAAAAAGAAAGGAGAGAGAGAGAGAGAGAGAGAGAGAGAGAGAGAGAGAGAGAGGAAGAAGAAGAAGAAGAAGAAGAAGAAGAAGAAGAAGAAGAAGAGAAGAAAGGAAGGGAGGGAGGGAGGGAGGGAGGAAGGGGACACAATGAATTAAATAAATGGATGGACCAGATGGTGCAGTATCCATCCACTTTAATCTGGAGGGAAGGGCTTGAGCTTTTTAGTTAGAGAAAAGAGGTCTAGAAATTCACAGAACCATGCAAGAGAGATGTTTTGAGTATAAATGGAGCTGGTTGCAGACTTAGGAGATTCAAATGACAAAATGTCACAGAAAGGTGAGATGGTGCTCACCTGTAAACTCAGTACTTGGGAGGCTCAGACAGGAAGATCCCAGTTTTGAGGACAGCCTCAGCAATTCTTAGTGAGGCCCTACACAACTCAGACTTCATTTTAAAATAAAGAATAAAATAGGGCTGGCGATGTGGCCCGTGCTTTTAATCCCAGTACTTGGGAGGCTGAGACAGGAGGATCACAGTTTCGAGGACAGCCTCAGCAATTAGTGAGACTTCATCAATCTAGGAAGATCCTGTTTCAAAATAATAAAACAAGTAGTGCTGGTGGCATATCTTGGAGGTAGAATGCCCTGGGTTTAATTCCAAGTAGTGTGTACATGTGTGCGCACGCGCGCGCGCGCACACACACACACACACACACACACACACACACACACACACAGTAAAAAAAGGCTGGCGCTGTAGCTCAGTGGTAGAATGTTCCTGGGTTCAATCCCTAGCTCCCTCTCTGTGTCACAGAGTTCAACAGGATGTCATCCTTTTATTTTCAAAAAGATACCCAGAATAAATCTGATATCCAAGGATTGGGAGTGTTAGGAATCTCTGTAATAAAGTTGTAATTCTAGTAATGGACCCTGTAAAGAGTGTGCCCTCTCTTTGTGGCTTTCCGGGAGGTGGGCATGGACCAGTTGGAGCTAGAGTGTGATTTCCAGTGACAAATATATTTTTTTGGGAATACCATAAAAATAAAAGACATTTGGAGAGAAACTAATTTCCATTAACTATCTTGTTGGGAAATAAAATCACCCAAATCTGGTCTTTAAAAGTAAAAGATGGCCGGGCGTGGTGGCGCACGCTTGTAATTCCCGCGCTTGGGAGGCAGAGACAGGAGGATCGCGCAGGTTCGAAGCCAGCCGCGCGCGCTGGCTTAGGAGACCCTGTTTCCAAATAAAAAAGTATAAAAAATAGGTCTGGGAGTGTAGCCCGGAGGTAGAAGGGCTTCCAGGAACCCCAGTACCACCAAAAAAAACAAAAAAACAAAAAAACAAAAAAACAAAAAAACAAAACAAAAAAACAAAAAGTAAAAGATGCTTTAAGGATGTTTTGGTTACTTTTGGGATCTCTACCAGAATTTTTTTTTTTTTATTCAGGGGAGAGCACGAATGCAGTCCCCCACTACCACAAATTATGCAGTCGAGTTTCCCACATTTGGGGAAATTTCAGGGGTCAGCACACCCGGTGTGCAATGGATAAGCCTCACCCTGGGAAAACCACCTTCGTGATCATGGTATCTCCCCTGCCAGGTAAGTATTCTGCCAGAATTTTAATCATCCTTGTGCAGTGTATAACTACAAGAATTGCTTCATTTATAGACTAGAACCATTGGTTTTTAGAATTGCCCTTAAATCTAAGCAAGCAGGTTTTGGGGAGCTCCTCTCTGGTCCTCCTCTTGTGTTTTTCCAACAGGATGAAGAGGCATTAGGACCAGAATATGTGCCTGCTCACAGCCCATGTCCTCCACTTTTGACTAATACTTGGGTTATCCTGGAATTTCTTGTCCAAATGCCCCCAAGCCTTCCAGAGACATATTGGGCTTCTTCTCCCTCTGGTGTCTTCCTAAGTATAGCCAGGCTACTGGTATGTGCTCCCATAGGCCCGAAGGGTGGAGGTATACACGAAGGCTGGTCATATGGAGTGGGGTGTGCATATGTAAATGTTTGAGGACTTACATATTGCCAGAAAAATCTATGCATTGGAGGAAAAGTAGGTAGGCCATGGAACTAGGATCTTCATATTTTCTTTTTCTAGTCTTTACAAAAACTCAGGAAAACATTCATGTTTCTATTAGAGAACTGGTGTATGGAATATAAATTATGATTTTCAAAGAATGTGTCTGTTTTGGTGGACAGCAAACTGATATAAAACTGGATTTGGAGAGATTTTATAGACAGCCTTCAACATTCTGGAAGAAGCTATTCATGAGAGAAGATAATAAGCTTGCAACTTTCTTCATTTTTAATTTTTATATTTTTGCAGTACTGGAGATTGAACTTAGGGGCATTCTACCTCTGAGCTACACCCCAACCACATATTTTATTCTTTTATTTGAAACAGGGTCTCACTAAGTTGCAGAGGGCCTCACAAGTAGCTGAGGCTGGCTACAAGCCTGCAATCTTCCTGTCTCAGCCTCCCAAGTACTGGGATTACAAGCTTCTGCCATCCACCACGCCTGGCTTAGCTTGTAACTTTTCTAGAAAGTTCTCAATATCTTAATTTCTCTGATACTTTAGAATTTATTAGGAAAAGGGAAATATATGAAAGCTATTTTGAAGCTTATATTGATCACTGTGAATTTCTAATAAAGACCAACAGCCTTTTTTGTAGATGATGGGGGATATGTTCAAGTTTTTAGGTATGAGTACTCTTAAAGCTCCCAGTAGCCTTTCTTTTTAAGTGCACAGTGAAAATTTTATTGCTATAATGATTAATGAATTGCACAGTTGTGAATTATTACATCATAATAATTATATTTTAATTTCTAATGGTAAATATCGACAATTATACATAAACATCTTGGGGAGTATGCACTGGTTTTTGAGAATATGAAAGGCTTTTAAGACCAAGTTCTGAGACTCTTTGCATTAGACATTACATTTATGAACAAAGTAATATGGAGAATAATATTATTATATATTATTATATATAAAATATTATATATTATATAAAATAAATATTATAATATATCTTACCTAATATAATAATAGATATTATAAGTAATAGTACTTTGTGCACGGTAATATAAGCAAAGCCAATCACTGCTCAGATAAATAAACATTTTGCTAAGAGCTACAAAAGGGACTCAGAGCATTGTGATTTTTAGGCTTGCCTACTAAAGTAGTGGTATATTATTTTCTCTCACTATTGGTGATTAAAGACACTATAAAAATAAGCCTGGATAAACCAAGGTGAGCCACTAAAATAATTACTGCCAGCTATTGAATCTATTTTTTTAATGATAGTCCTAGAGATTGAATCCAGAGGCATTCTACCTACCAGCCACCCCCATCCCATCCCATTTTATTTTTTAATTTGAAACAGGTCTTGATAAGTTGTTGAGGGTCTTGCTAAATTGTCGAGGCTATACTCCAACCTATGATCCTCCTGCCTAAGCTTCCCAAGTACTGGGGCTGCAGGCATGCAGTACTATGCTCAGCTCAACTGTTGGCTCTTCCTACTCTGAATCCTGGTTGATAGTAATCAGATTGTTAGGAGAAGTCCTTCACCCAAGTAAGATTTGCTGGCCAGTACTCCTGATCCCATGGGAAAGAGAGAGGAAGACAAAGCAGTGATTTAGGGAATAAGTAAGGGGCTATGATATCTCATACTAGAAAGCTGGTCTGTGTATTTTTGTAACTCTTAACCATTTGCCATTGATCTTAAAGGTTTGTGAAGGGCTTCTCACCTACAGGAAAGGAAGCTAACACAGTACAGAAGTGGATTCACTCTGAACGGGCCCTTGGTGAATGAAGACTATATTTTAGATGGGGATGACAGTGGAAGACTGTGGGAAGGAGAAGGGCAAGAATGAATCTGTTTCCCACTCTATGCCCTTCCTGGGGTACCAGGAACGGATGCCATAGTAACCAGGAACTGGCTTCATAGTAAAACTGTTTCCCACTTCTGAATAAATGCCCAGACCTATCAACTAAACAAATGTGTGCTTCCTCAACCACTACAAAATAATTATCAGATGAGACAGTGATCTTTATAAGGGAATATAAGGATGTTTTCATAGGAAGAGTATATGGGTACAACTTTCCCGAAGTAATCTATCATCTTTCCTTATCATTATATGTATAGCAGAAATACTATTTTTAAATAATCTGAGATAGTTTTCAATCCTCTTAATTCATGTCATCTGTCTTTCATGCATTGAAGGGAGGCAGAATTCAGCCAGCAATAACAATTAAAAATAGTGATAATAATTAGAATTTACATAGTTCTACTTGCTAGCCCTGGATACTATTCTAAGAACTATACTTAGGCAGGCATATCTTGCAAAAAGTGTCCCTGGTGAGCCCTGTACAGGCAGAACTTACTTACTTACTCCCTCCCTCCCTCCCTTTCTTCCTCCTCCTCCTCCTCCCCTCTCTTTCTTCCTTCCTTTCTTTTCTCTCTTTATAGTTTTATTTCATTAAAAAATGTAATGTTCTTAGATAATCTCCAAATTTCATCTTGCACTTTTCACCAAGTGCTGTGAGTGCTGTGAGCATGCATGTCCCTATCACTCTGAACTACATTAAGGCACCAATAAAATTATGGAATATATATATATATATATACACACTTTTTATATATGTATGTAATATGAAAAATGCAAAAAGGAGAAGTAAAGCAAGATTGAGCTGAATATTTGTTTCCATTCTATTATAACACAGTCTCTCTGAGGAGCCTCGAGTGTTTAACGAGTATAAGACAGACAAACAATATGTAGGCAGCTCTGGAGGCAAAATATACACCCAGGACAAAATCCCAAAGAATTTAAAGAAGATTACAGTGAGGAAGATCCTGTTAGAAAAAAATCCTTGGTCTGTCTTCTATAAAATGCATAAAATGCTTATAAATATAGATTCTACTGATGTCAGATTTTATAACTGCATGCACAGGATAAATTAAGTCCTGCCACATTTTTCTACACATTGAAAATGATAATTGCATAATTGGATTATTTACTTGCTCAAAGAATTAGTATCAGTGAGCTAGAGTAATACTGGAAAGTAAATAGAAAAATAGTCATGTTCAAGTGAAATTATAAATATAAAATCTGTTTGCTCTATCAACTAAAAATGCTTCAAAAGATCATTTGAAAGCACGAGAAGAAATATAAGCTGCTTAGCACAGTTGTATAGTGTCTTATTCATTAAAATGCAGTAGTGATTGTATCAACTCAGAGAAAAGAAACTTGGATCTTGTTTATATTACATATGACTTAGCTTTGTATTCACTACAAATAATACAGTCATAAAGCATACATGTTTAATTTAAATATACATGGGTTTCTACTATGGAGTAATACATTATTTTTGAGAATGTGGATGATAATAACATGAGCTATTGCATGATCTTCTCTGAGTTACAGCTCAAAACAAATGTGATCTTTGCTTTTTTTATGCACAAGACTTGAAATAACTCAGCTGCACATGAATCAGGATGTATGTAGTTCAGAATCACTAAATATATTCATATATTTATTTTATTCCCATGGTTTTCTACAAAATAATCTGTACTATTCTAGAATTAAACTTGACATCATAACATGGTTCTAATTTGAGAATTCAAATTAGTTGGCACAAATGACAAAATAAGCCCACATTATAGTTACATGCAAGGAGTAAGGCTATATCTAATGACTGATATCTTTCTTTGATAGTCTTCTCCTTAATCAAACTGAGGGAGTTAGAGAATGAAATCTGAGAACTAAAAAAAAAAATACTTCTTGTGAGGAGGAAAAATTCCTTAGATCTACAAATGGTATGGGGGAAGGGTGTTTTATGGTCAGGGCATCGAGTGATGGAATTTTACTGAGCAGGTCAGCTGTGGGTGTGTAAGTATCACCCACATAATCACCATGGCACCCCACAGATGTAAAGGTAGAGGTCACTGCAAGCTCTCTCATGTAAACACTGCCGGTTGGTACATTTGTTCACGTGCACATTTTTATTGGTGTTACCATGCTTCTTTATAACTTAATCCCATTATTCTCAAACTGTAGGCTGAGATACCATGAGTCACTGAAGTGAACTCACGAGGTCACTACATGATATATATTTGAGGAAACATGGCAATTGTCAGAAATTGCAAGGATGACTAGCTTGAGGTAGGCCTCAGTCTCAATATTACTGCCATATCAATGCAAAATCTGGGTTTCTGTTGGTTGCTTTAAGAAAAAAAAATAACTACCATGCAAAAGTAAATGTACAGGAAATGAAGGTTGTGATATGCATATGAGCCAAGATTTGAGGATTTTGTATGCCCCAAAAGCTCAAAAATATTAGTGTTATTATTAAGAATAAAAATTTCAAGTTAATAATTTTTCAAAGGAATGTAGATTCTTAGTATATAGTTAGGTTGTTTAGATCCAAATACTTAATAAGTGGAACAAGTAGGCATTTCTTTTGGCCTAGAGGTTTTAAGAAAAGAATAATGGGGCCAGGTGTGGTGCTGCATGCTTGTAATCCCCGCATTAAGGAGGCTGAGACAGGAGGATTGCATTTGTGGACAGCCTGAGCTACTTACTTAGGGAGGCCCTTTGCAACTCAGTGAAACTCTGTTTCAAAATAAAGAATAAAAACTAAGGCTGAAGGTATAGCTTTGGGATAGAATGCCCCTGGGTTCCATTCCCGGTACTGCAAAAAAAAAAAAAAAAAAAAAAAAAAAAAGATTAATGGGACACTAAGAGTGCTATGAAAATTTGGGAATATTTGAGTAAAGCATTTTTTTCAAGTGAGAGAAAGAGAGAAAGAGCTATTTTATACTAAATCAAAATTTTTAGTACCAAAAATATTTTGTGAACAAAGCTCTTTGTAAATGAAAATAAATTTTTGTTTCATATCACTTTTCACTTTCTATTTGGGAATGTTCAAAAGGTAGCCCTTGTGGCAATAAGAATTGAGGTGAATTTCTCAATCTTTCCTATTTCCTCCCCAGCCTCACCCACAAGAGGGCACCTTCCACTTAGGGAGACCCAGAACTTCTCAGCCCTAAGCCCCACAGGGCTGATACTGTACTGAATGTAGTTCTGGGTGGAGTTTCTTGACATGTGAATAAGAGGACAGATGGCAGTGGTTTGGCAGAATGTGGTGAGGAAGCTGATATACGTTACTAACTAGTCAGGAATGGTGGTGCACACCTGAAATTCCAGTACTTGGGAGGCTGAGACAGGAGGATCATAGTTTTGTGGCTAGCCTCTTCAACTTAGTGAGACCCTGCTCCAAAATAAAAAATGAAATAGGGCCAGGGGTGTAGTTTAGAGGTAGAATGCCTGTAGTTTAACTCCAAGTACCACCACCACAACAAAAAAAGATAGAAGTTCCTAGTGGAGATGAGGTTCCAGATCTCATGAGAGGGAAGACTGGAGAAGATGTGGCCCTAACCTAATGGTGAAGAGATTTCCAACTGCTTGGACACTGGTGTATCCTTTGCTGGTGGTCTTGAAAGGCACCAAACTTAGATAACATACCCCACCCATTTAACCCCATTATTTTGGGGCATGTATTTCTCCCACTCTGATTTAATGCTGGACCCAATACTTGATGCTAGAGGTCATGGTGGCCCCCAGAAGTGTGGCTGTATGTTTTCACCACCATCTTCTGGTCACTGCAAATAATCTGTGAATGCATACACACAACATACACACAACACACACACACATACACACACACAAACACATATACCTCCTTTTATTTTTTATTTTATTTTATTTTTATTTTTTTTACCATTTTTATTTATTTATTTATTTTTTCATATTTATTTTTAATTGGTGCACTGTATTCATACATCATAGTGGGATACATACTTTTGTAGACATACATGCACACATTGCCCAGTCAGCCCCCACCCGATCCCCACCCCGTTCTCTCCCTATCCCCCCCTCCTATGCTTGGCTTAGTGGTTGACATCTAGTATTATAGCAATTTATCCAAAATTAAAAATGATAATCTCTCATAACAGTTTCATTTGTCTGATACCAAGCTTTTGATGACTTAAAGATAACATTTCAATATTTCTTTTTGCTTTCTTTCTTACCAGATAATCTATTTTTTTCTATTTTTTAGGTGAAACTATCATATATTTATATATTTATTTTTCAGAAAAAAAATCTATCCTAATATGGAATATGGACTCGAGGTACCCACATCGATCTTGAAAAAGAACAAAGCTAGAAGATATATATTTTCTGATTTCAAACCATATAAAGCTACAATAATTGAAACAGTGTAGTACTATTCTAAAGGCAGATATATAAACCATTGGAGTTAAATAAAAGCCTAGAGCTAAATTCTTCCCTATATTGTCAAGTTATTTTTGACAAGGTTTCCACGAACATTTGGTGGTGGAAATAATAATCTTTTAACTAAATATTGTTGAAACATAATAATTACATGGAAAAGAATAAAATTGGACCCTTACCTAATCCCATATACAAGTATTAACTCAAAATAGATAAAAGACCTAAATATAAATCTTAAGACTATAAACTTTTAGTAGAAAATCTGGGTCATAAAACCTCACAACATTGAAATTGGCAGTGATTTCTTGGTTATGATTTCAATGGCACAGGCAACAGAAGAGTATACAAACTCCCTAAAAAATAAAAAACATATTGTATATCCAAAGACAATGTAAACAGAGTTAAGAGTTACTAATAGAATGGGATAAAATATTTCCAAATGCTATATCTGAAGGTAAATTAATATTCCAACTAGAAATCCTAAAAATTAACAACAATAAAGGCAAACAATACTCTTTAGAGATAGGTAACAGACTAACATAAATAATGAATCTCCACAGATAACCAATCTTAGTTGTCTGTTGGATGGAAAATCATGTTTCTCTGGTTCTGATGTGTGTTACCTATTTCTTCTTTGTAGTTAATCTCTTTGAGTATTTTCTCTAGTGCTGGTTTTGAAGACATAAATTCCTTCAGTTTCTGTTTGTCATGGAAGCTTCTTATTTCTCCATCTAATTTGATAGAAAGTTTTTCTGGGTAGGAAATTTTTGGCTGGAAGTTGTTTTCTTTCAAAATTGGGAATATGTTACTCCAAGCCCTTCTGGCTCTCATAACTTGGTTTGGGAAGTCTGGAGTGATTCTAATTGGTTTGCCTCTGAATGTCACTTGGCCCTTTGCTTTTGTTGCCTTTAATATTCTCTGCTTGGCTTCCACATTGGTCATTTTGACAATTATGTGGCGTGGGGATCCTCTTCTCTGATCCTGTCTAAAGGGAGTTCTATAAGTTTCCTGGACCTGCGTATCGACCTCTTGCTCTATGTCTGAAAAATTTTCTGCTATTACTTCCTTGAAGAGATTGTTGATCCCTTTAGTTTCACTTTCTTTTCCCTCCTCTATTCCAATTATTCTTAGGTTAGCTCTCTTAAAATGGGCCCATATTTCTTCAATATCAGATTCCTGCTGTCGGATATTTTTTCCTAGATTAGAAACTATGCGTTCATTTTTGGAATGATCATCTTCTAAGAGCGAGATTCTGTTCTCCATGTGTTCTAATCGGTTGTTTGTGCTTTGAATTGAGGCCTTTACTTCATTAATTGCATCCTTTATCTCTTTTTGGCTCTCTCTGAGTTCTTTTCGAAGCACCTCTATTATTTCTACAGTTATTTTCCTGATTTGATCTTCTAGAAATCTCTGATTTTCTGTTTTATCGGGTTCTGATGTTGTGGGGTTGTGAGCATTAATTGCTCCAGTATTATTCCTCTTTCCCATGATTTCAGAAGTTTGTGCCTTCTCTGGGTTCTTCCCTTGGGTCACTATGACTTCACTTAAGGTGCTCTGGATCTCGAGTCAGTAGTATCTCAGACCCCACTATTCCTTTACTGGGTTTTATCACAGAGTCTCCGACCCAGAGAGTCGATAGAGGCTGCTTTAGACCGTGGGGGGTGCCAAGTTGCACGTTCTCCTATGGTGTGATATCACTGCCACCACCCCTCTCCCACTGGGTCAAGTCCCAGTGAGTACAGTACTGGGATTTCTCCGCTGTGGCCCGCAATTTGACTCACTGTTCTTGAATACGCAGATGTAGCTGTAGTGAGTTCCGTGCTGCTGCCGCCGGTGGCAATATGGCGCCGCTGCTACGCCCTCGGCTGTTGGGCTGGCGTTTTTTTTTTTTTTTTCTTGGTTTTGATTTCCACTCTGAATCCCTGCAGCGTGTGCTGAGCTCAGACACTGGGAGCTTTAGATGTCCTCTGCGCCGAGAAATCCCGCCTGGCTGTTCCGCAGCGGCTCCCCTCGGCTTGCTGTGGCCGTCCCGTGAATTCGCCGGCAGTATGGCGCTGCTGCCGCGTCTGCCGCGTCCTCGGGCGTGAGGATATCCTCTGTGGCTCTGTTCTCAGTCCGCTTTCTCTCTGGAGCCTGGTGATTTTTTTTGTTTCTCTGGTGATGTTGTTTTCTGGCTTTGAAAGGCGTTGATTTTGTGGTAATGGATATTTGTTGTTAGCGGGGCTCTTAAGCCCCGCTTTTCTCGGTCGCCATCTTCCCGGAAGTCCCATATACCTCCTTTTAAAATAAATAAATTTAGCCCGGTGTGGTGGCGCATGCTTGTAATCCCTGCGCTTGGGAGGCAGAGACAGGAGGATCGTGCAGGTTTGAAGCCAGCCACGCGCGCTGGCTTAGGAGACCCTGTTTCCAAATAAAAATGTAAAAATTGGTCTGGGAGTGTAGCCCGGCGGTAGAAGGGCTTCCAGGAACCCCAGTATCACCAAAAATAAATAAAGAATAAAAAACAGGGTAGGGGGTATAGCTTGGAGGTCGAATGCCCCTGGGTTCAATCCCCAGACCCGCAAAAAAAAAAAAAAATTATTTTAACAAATCTGTTTTTGTATTCCCAACTTTTAAAAACTCACTTTTCTGAGAAAGCATTAGAGCATTATGCTAAATGCCCAGCTAGCACTGGGACATACACAAGAAGGGTTAGTGTTGGATGTAATTGGTTATTCTAGAACCAGGATATGGTGATTGCACAGGTGTAAGTCGTGGGTGGACTTTGTGAGGTGCACAGATATGCTCTGAAATGTTGGCCTTTGCTTTTATATGTAGCTATTTGTCACCAGCCCCAAACCCACAATTACTAACAAACTGTTGTCCTACTGTTAGGCAGCAGGTAGAAATGAGCAGTTCAGGGCAAGACTGGGATGGACCTGAGAGAACAATCAGGCCCTCATGAAAGGAAATACTGGGCACTCCCCACCTGGCTATGGTTAGAGAACCGAAATGTTAGGAGAGGTTAAATCTACTCATCCATAGCTCTGGCAGTAATGGCATCATTTACATCGCCACTTTAGACCTCCACCCCTCAACACCAGGTTTCACTAAGGCACCAACGGGAAAGTTTCCAACTTGGTGAAAACAATGCAGAAGGCCTGGACATGTTGGTGCACGCCTGTAATTCCAGTTCTTGGGAGACGGAGATAGGAGGATCTCAGGTTCAAGGACAGCCTCAGCAATTCAGAAAGACTCTTAGTAGCCTGGAAAAATCCTGTTTCAAAATGAAAAATAAAAAGGAGGTGTAGCTTGGAGACAGAATGCCTCTGGATTCATCCTCTAGTGCTAAAACAAAACAAAATAAAAACAAATAAAAAATACAAAAACACTTAAGTTGTGACACAAGAAAGACAGTGACCTCCCAAATGCACACACACAAGGAGGAAGGTTTCCAGAGTATATAAAGCTGCCACGTGGAAGACTGGCTGGCATTTTCCACTCTGAGAAGTGATCTTTTTTTCTGGAACATAATCCTGTTATCATGGGCTTCTCTTAAACTGCATCCCTGTTTCCCTAAATACAACTTTACATCCCCCTATTCATGTGTTCAGTGTGAAATCTTTCTCAGGCAGCAAGGACTGAGGAAAAGAGGTCATTGCCCTATAACATTTATTTCTAGAATAATCTAGAATAATCTAGAATAATCACATTATCAGCTCTGGTCATTTACAGATGCTGCTTGCTTGAAAAAGTTAAAGGTGTCTGTTGACAACCACATACTTCTGAGGTCAGCTAGAAGAAATAAAGATATGTAGAAAGGAGACAAAAGGAAGGACAAGGAAATATAATTTTAATCTGCAGTTCTACAAGCCTTTCTAGACCTACCACTCCCCAGTTCAGTTCTCTCAATTTTCCCAATTTTCTGGGAAATCTGGAAACCTTAGACTTATTGGAAATTCACTCATTTATGAAAGTTACCTTGTGCACTGTTAATTAGCTCATGTAATAGATTGAACAAAAGAGATACAATATTTTAAGAAACCTATAAGCTAGGATACTTGCCAAAACTATCTACTCATGGGATACTAGAGACCATGTTGGCCTAAGGACTCTGAGAATGACAAGACCATGCAAACCACCTTGTGATCACTAGACCAATGTCATCTTATGTAGTCTATACTCACCCTTTTCATAATTCCTTTAAATAATAATTTCTTCTTTTTGGTACTGGGGATTGAACCTGGGGATATTTTGGCTCTGACTTATAGCCCCAACCCCATTTTATTTTTCATTTGGAAACAGGGTCTCACTAACTTGCTAAGAGCCTCACTAAGTTGCTGTGGCTGGTCTTGAACCTGCGATCCTCCTGTCTCAGTCTCCCAAGTACTGTGATTACAGGCACCACATGCTTGGCTCTACAGTTACTTTAAAAGAAAAGCATTAGGACCTCAAAAGATGGCCTGGTTCTCCCTTGAAAGTATTTCTTCAAGTAAATCCCTGTGACTTTAACTGACAAGCCCTGAGTACATTTCCCCAACACCTGTCAAGAACCCCACTTTCTGGGCTGAGGTCCCTCTTTGTGGGAGCTCCTCAGACCTCTTTTGGTTACACTCTCAACTGCTGACCTCCAGGTCATCAGTCCTCTGCCTGCCCCAGGGTCACTCTAGATCAGCTAGAACAGGTTCCACAGCTGTGCTGACCCTCCAGATGACCTCGAGCTCCTTATAATCTCATTAGAATGCAAAACCCAAGCTCGCTGGTGCCTCTACAGATGCAACAATGATCAAATTGGGGAAGAACTGAGGTGGTTCCCAATTTCTAGAAACCTCCTCCCTCCTCTGATGAGAGCATGGTACCACACCCCCCATAGCCCACTCCGATGAAAAGTCCAAACCCCAGATGTCAACGAGCTCCCTTCTCCAATCTTTGGCAGTTGAATGAAATTTCCTCCCTGCTCCCCAGACTGATCACTTGCCAAGGGTACTGAGAAGAATAAAGACCGTCCAGATGGGTGTCTCTTCCAAGACCCTGGAAGGTCTCTTAGGCTCTGATAATCGTTTACCTCCTGAGGGAACTGCTGGTCGCAGGTGCCTTTTCAGGCCTTGTAACTTGGCCGTGGGTGGGGAACTGGGGGCTGGAGAATGCGTGCAGGCCAGACACCAACACAGGGAAGAGCCCATGGTCACTAACAGAGCAATGGATGGAGAAAAAAACACGCGAGGAGGCTGAGCAAGGGTGGGGCCAGGAGAGGCACGTGATGGGCGGGACCAGGAGAGACACGTGATTGGCGGGTCAGGAGAAGCACGTGATGGGGCAGGGCGAGGAGAGGCACAGGATGAGTGGGGTCAGGGGAGGCACTTGACGGGCAAGGGCCCGCAAAGGCACTGATGGAGTCCCAGCGACATGCTGGGCCTGGAGCGCCAGGTGCAAGGTGAGCGGAGCCAGCGCTATGGGTGCAGTTTTGGGGCGTCGGCAGATGCTGACCATAGGCTGGCTGAGGAGGCAGGGAGTGTCCTCTTCAGGGCTGGCGGTCAGGCCGGGTCTGAAACCCGAAACTGAGGAGAGCCACAGGTATGGGGCTCAGCAGAAAGAGGGGTGTGCGGAGGGTTGGGGTGGGTTGGGGACCTTAGTTTGGTATTTCCTTTTTGCGGTACTGCGATGGAACCTAGGGGCATTCTACCTCCGAGCTACACCCCCAGGCTTATTTTTTAGGTTTGTTTTTTAGTTTTGTTATTTTTTGAAACAGGGTCTCACTGAGTTGCGAAGGACCTCGTTAAGTAGCTGAGGCTGTCAGCTGAGGCTGATCCTCCAATCTCCGTGCCACCAGGCCCCGCTAGTTTGTATCTTTTAATACAATTTTGCAGATATTAAAACAGTGCCTCTCAGTTGCTGTTTATATGAGAAAAGTGTGTATTTGCATTTCCCAAACTCAGTATGTTTTCAACAAAAGTATGTGCATTAAAAAATTTGGTGTGAATTAAAAAAATAATAGAAGACCAGGATCACATATAGACGTTTTCTTTTTTTTTTTTTTTTTTGTATTGGAGATGGACCACAGGGATGTTATGTAACTGGGCTATAACTCTAGCCCTTTTAAAAATTATTATTTTATTTTGAGATGGGGTCTTGCAACGGAGGCTGGCCTGAAATTTGTGACCCTTTGTCGCAGCCTTGGGATAGTTGAGGTTACATGTGTGCAACACCCGTGTTCCTTCTTTCTTTTCTTTACTAGAGATTTTTTTTAATTTTTATTTTTTTTATTGGTGCATTGTATTCATACATCATATTGGGGTAAAAAACTTGTGTGTACAAACATGTACACATCACTGATTTAACCCCTACCCAATTCCCACCCCATTCCCTCCCCGTCCCTCCTTCCCTTGCTCGGCTTAGTGGTTGACTTCGATATGTTTAAGTACATTGTGTGGTTTAGAGATTTTCCTCTTACCCCCTCCTTTCTCCTCCTTTAGGTTGCCTTGTTTGCTCCTCTATAGGATTTCCTTTTTCATCTAGAGTTCTTCCTATGACCTATTTCTCCCTAACTCTCACATATTAGGGAAAGCATCTGATTTCTTATTTTTTTGTGACTGACTAATCTCACTTAGCATAATGTCCTCCAGTTCCATCCATTTCCCTGAAAATGATGTAATTGAGTTTCTTTAATGGCTGAGTAAAATTCCATTGTGTACATATCCCACAGTTTTGTAATCCATTCATCTGTTGATGGACATCTTGGCTGGTTCCATAGTTTGGCTATGGTGAATTGTGCAGTTTGGTAGTTTGGTTTCTTTTCTTTTGGGTAGATACCCAGAAGTGGTATTGCTGGATCAAACGGTAGATTTGTTCACATTCTTCTGAGGATTCTCCATACTGTTTTCCAAAGTGATTGCACTAATTTGCAATCCCACCAACAATGTCTTATAGTTCCCACTTCTCCACATCCTCGCCAGCATCTGTTGTTGTTTGTGTTTTGAATGATTGCCATTCTAGTTGGAGTTAGGTGAAATAACAGGGTAGTTTTGATTTGCATCTCTCTGATTGCCAGTGATGTTGAGCATTTTTTCATGCATTTATTGGCCATTTGAATTTCTTCTTTTGTGAAGTGTCTATTTAGTTCACTTGCCCATTTGTTATTGGATGCTTTGTTTACTTAGTGTTGAGTTTCTTGAGTTCTCTGTATATTCTAGATATTAGTCCTCTATCGGAGGTGTAGGTGGCAAAAATCTTCTCCCATTCTGTTGGCTCTCGATTGAGGTTCTTGACAGTTTCCTTTGCTGAACAGAAGCTCTTCAGTTTCATGCAATCCCATGTATTGATTCGCCTTTTAATTTGTTGTGCCTTTGGGGTCTTGTTGAGAAAGTGTTTATCTGTGCCTATGTGTTGCAGTGTTAGACCTATGCCCTCTTCCAGGAGCTTCAAGGTCTCTGGTTTGATTTCCCAGTTTTTGATCCATCTTGAATTGACTTTTGTACAGGGTGAGGAAGTGGGATTAATTTCCAATTTTCTGCATATGGTTAACCAGTTTTGCCAACACCATTTGTTGAAGAGGCTATCTTTTTTCCAGTGTATGTTTTTGGCCCCTTTGTCAAAAATCAATTGGCTGAAAGTGTGTGGACTTATTTCTGGGTCTTCTATTCTGCTCCTTTGGTCTATGTATCTGTTTTTTTTTTTTTTTTTTTTTTTACAATGGCTTTGTAGTATAGTTTAAAATCAGGTATTGTGATTCCTCCTGCATGGTTTTTGTTGCTGAGAACTACCTTGGCTATTCTGGGCTTTTTGTTATTCCAGATAAATTTAAGGACTGATTTTTCTATGTCTTTGAGGAATGATCTTGGTAGTTTAATGGGCATTGTGTTAAATCTGTAGATTGCTTTTGGAAGGATGGCCATTTTAATGATATTTATTCTGCCAATCCATGAACATGGAAGATCCTTCCATCTTCTAAGATATTTTCAGTGTTTTATAAATTTTTTTTTTGTAGAGATCTTTTACCTCCTTGGTCAAGTTTATTCCTAAGTATTTTATTTTTTTTGTGGGAGATTCTGAGTGGAAGTGTTTTCTGAATTTCTTTTTCAATGGATTTATGGTTGGTGTACAGGAAAGCTTCTGATTTTTTAAGATTGATTTTGTATCCAGACACTTTGCTGAATTTGTTGATCAGTTCTATAAGCCTTTTGGTTCAGTTTGTTGGGTTTTCTAAATATAGTATCATGTCACCTGCAAATAGTGAAAGCTTGAGTTTTCTTTTCCTATTTGTACTCCTTTGATTTCCTTTTCTTGCTTTATTGCTCTGGCTAGAGTCTCTAGTACTATATTGAAGAGAAGTGGTGATAATGGACATCTTGTCTCATTCCTGGTTTTAGGAGGAATTCTTGAAGTTTTTCCCCATTTAATATGTTGTTGGAAATGGGCTTATTGTAGATTGCCTTAATAATGTTGAGATATGTTCCTTCTATTCCAATTCTCTGCAGTGTTTTTATCATAAATGGATGTTGAATTTTGTCAAATGGGTTTTCAGCATCTATTGAAATGATCATGTGATTTTTGTCTTTGATTCTGTTTATATGATGAATTACATGGATTTATTTTCATATACTGAACCAGCCTTGCATCCCTGGGATGAACCCTACCTGTTCATGTATGATTTTCTTGATGTGGTTTTGAATGCATGTTGCTAGTATTTTGCTTAATAGTTTTGCATCTAAGTTCATCAGAGATATAGGCCTGTAGTTTTCCTTCCTTGAACTGTCTTTATTCAGTTTGGGTATTAGTGTGATGTTGGCTTCATAGAATGTATTTGGGAGTCCTGGTTTTTTGTATTTTGCGAAATAGTTTGAGGAGTATTGGGGTTAGCTCTTCTATAAAGGTTTTATAGAATTCACTTGGGAAACCATCTGGTCCTGGGCTTTTCTTTGATGGTAAGCTCTTTATTGCTGTTTCAATCTCTTTGATTGTTATTGGTTGGTTTAAGTGTTCTATATCTTCTTGACTCAGTTTAGGAAGGTTGTATTTATCTAGGAAGTTGTCGATTTCCTCCAGATTTTCCATTTTGTTGGAGTATAGTTTTTCAAAGTAGTTTCTGATAATCCTCTGGATTTCTATGCTGTCAGTAGTAATGTCTCCTTTTTCATCCCTTATCTTCATAATTTGGGTTGATTCTCTTTTTTTTTTTAGTTAGGTTGGCTAGTGGTTTATCTATCTTTTTAATTTTTTCAAGAAACCAGCTTTTGGTTTTGTTGATTTTCTGTATTGTTTTTTATTCTCTGTTTTGTTTATTTCTGCTCTAATTTTAATAATTTCCTGTCTTCTACTGGCTTTGGGGTTCAATTGTTCCTGCTATTCAAGGGATTTGAGGTGTGTTGTTATTTATTTGAAGATTTTCTGTTTTTCTTATGTGAGCACTCAGTACTATAAATTTTCCTCTTAATACTGCCTTCAAAGTGTCCCAGAGGTTTTGATATGTTGTATCTTTATTTTCATTTGTTTCTAGAAATTTCTTGATTTCACCTCTTACATCTTCTATGACACATTCTTCATTCAGAAATGTGGTGTTCAGTCTCCACATGTTTATGTTGTTTCTCTGGGTCTTCTTATAGTTGATTTCTAGTTTCATTCCATTATGGTCTGAAATGACACAGGGAACTATGTCACATTTTAAAAATTTGCTAGTGCTCATTTTGTGTCCCAGGATGTGATCTATTTTGGAGAAGGTTCCGTGAGCAGCTGAGAAAAATGTAAACTCTGCTGTAGTTGGGTGAAATATTCTATAGGTGTCCAACAGGTCTATTTGGTTAATGGTGTTCTTTATTTCTGAGGCATCTTTACTGACCCTTTGTCTGGAAGATTGGTCTAGTTGTTGTGAGAGGTGTGTTGAAGTCTCCCAGTATTATTGTATTGGGATTTATGTGTGACTTTATATCACAAAGAGTTTAATTTATGAAAGTAGCTGCACCTATTTTGGGGGCCTAGGTATTGATTATTGTTATTTCCTCTTGCTGGATTATTCCTTTTTTTTTCGGTGGTACTGGGGATGGAACCCAGGGGCCTCCTACCTCCAGGCTACACCCCCAGACCTATATTATATTTTATTTGGAAACAGGGTCTCTTAATCCAGCAGAGGCTGGCTTCAAACCTGCGTGATCCTCCTGTCTCAGGCTCCCAAGCTCAGGGATTACAAGTGTGCACCACCACGCCCGGCTGGATTATTCCTTTTACCAGTAAAATATGACCTTCTTTGTCTCTTCTAATAAGTTTGGGTTTGAAGTCTAACTTGTCTGATATCATAGTTGCTACTTCTGCTTGTTTTCAAGTTCCATTAGCATGGATTACCTTGCTCCAGCCCTTTATCTTGAGTTTGTTCCTATCTTTACTTGTAAGGTGTGTTTCTTGTAAGCAGAAGATGGATGAATTCTGGTTTTTAATCCATTTTGCCACTTTATATCTTTTTATTGGGGAGTTGAGGCCATTTATATTCAGTGTGATTATAGAGAGATAATTTTTAATTCCTAACATGTTAAAATTTTATTTCTGTTTGAGATACTGTTTATTATTCTTTGCTTAGTTGTCTGCTGGATGGGAAATCTTGTTTCTCTGGTTCTGGCGTGTATTACCTATTTCTTCTTTGCAGTTAATCTCCTTGAGTATTTCCTCTAGCGCTGGTTTTGAAGACATAAATTCCTTCAGTTTTTGTTTGTCATGGAAGCTTCTTATTTCCCCATATAATTTGATAGATGTGCTGTGTAGGAAATTTTTGGCTGGAAGTTGTTTTCTATCAGAGTTTGGAATATGTTACTCCACACCCTTCTGGCTTTCATGACTTGGTTTGGGAAATCTGGAGTGATTCTAAGTGGTTTGCTTCTGAATGTCACATGTCCTTTTGTTTTTGTTGCCTTTAAGATTCTCTGCTTGGCTTCCACATTGGTCATTTTGACAATTATGTGGCGTGGGGATCCTCTTCTCCAATCCTGTCTAAAGGGAGTTCTAAAGTTTCCTGGACCTGTGTATTGACCTCTTGCTATGTTTGGAAATTTTTCTGCTATTACTTCTTTAAAGAGATTATTGATTCCTTTGTTTTCACCTTCCTTTCCTTCCTTTATTCCAGTTATTCTTAGGTTAGCTCTCTTGAAATGGGCCCATTTTTCTTCAATGTCAAATTCCTGCTGTTGATTTTTTTCCCCTAAATTAGAACTATGCGTTCATTTTTGGAGTGATCATTTTCTAGGAGTGAGATTCTATTCCCCATGTGGTCTAATCGGTTGTTTATACTTTGAATTGAGGCCTTTACTTCAATGATTGCATCCTTTATCTCTCTTAGACTCTCTCTAAATTCTTTTCGAAGGTCCTCTATTATTTTTACAGTTATTTTTCTGATTTGATCTTCTAGAGATCTCTGAATTTCTGTGTTATCAGGTTCTGATGTTGTGGGGTTGTTGGCATTCATTGCTCCATTGTTATTCCTCTTTCCCATGATTTTTAAAGTTTGTGCCTTCTCTGGGTTCTTCCCTGGGTCACTACGACTTTACTTAAGATGCTCTGGATCTCAAGTCTGTGGTATCTCAGTCAGCACTACTCCTTTACTGGGTTGTATCACAAAGTCTCAGACCCAGGGAGTCAATCGAGGGTGCTTTAGACTTGGGGTTGCCAGGCTGGGTATTCTCCCATAGGGGGCTGCGACTATGGTGTGATATCTCTGCCATCGCCACTCCCCCACTGGCTTGGACTGCAGAAATCTCCAACCCACGGAGACTATCTGTGCAAGTTCCTGGGAGTGCAGTACTGGGATTTCTCCTCTAGGGGCCGCAGTTTGACCCCCGAGTGCGCTGATGGAGCTCTAGTGCACTCCGTGAACTCGCTGCTGCCACCACTGGCAATATGACGCCTCTGCCACGCCCTCGGCCGTGAGGCTGACGTGTTTCTTCTCTGGTTTTGAGCTCCGCTCTGAGTCCCTGCAGAGTGTGCTGAGCTCGGCCCCTGGGAGCTTTAGATGATCCTTGTGCCCAAAAAACTGCTGAGTTACACCCGGCTGTTCCGCAGCTGCTCACTGTAGCTCACTGTCCACCCCTCCTCTCTGGATCCTGGTGGCTTGTTGAGTGTGTTGATCTAGCTCACTGTCCACCCCTCCTCTCTGGATCCTGGTGGCTTGTTGAGTGTGTTGATCTGTTGCTGTCCAGTGAAATTGCTGCTGATGCCGGCAGTATGGCACTGCTGCCGCATCCTTGGCTGTGAGGCCAGCATATCTCCTCTCTGGTTTTGAGCTCCGTTCTGAGTCCCCCTCCTCTCTGTAGCCTGGTGCTGCGAGGGAAGATGGCGCTGTCGCGGCTCCGTGCTGCGGCTCAGGCCGCGGCACTGCGGGCTGGTTTCTTTCTGGTGTATGGTTGTTCTTCCAGCCTTCTTTTTCTCAGTCCCTTGTATTTACAGTTTTTATTTCTCTGCTGATGGTGTTTTCTGGCTATGAGAGGTGCTGATTTTGTGGTAATAGAGATCGATTGTTAGCAGGACTCGTTGATGCCACTTTTCTCCGTCGCCATCTTCTGGGAAGTTGAGATTTTTTTTTTTTTTTAATTGGGGAGTGGTCTGGGGTTGAAATCAGGGCACTCCCACTGTGCTAATCTCTCAATTCTCCTTTAAGCATTTGTTTCTTTTGACTTTTTTTTTTCCCCCAGTACTGGGGATGGAGCCCAGGGCATTCTACCTCCAAGCTGTACCCCCAGCCCTATTTTTCATCCTTTATTTTGAAACAGGGTCTCCCTGAGTTGCAAAGAGCCTCACTATTTAGCTGAGGCTGACCTGGAATAGCTATTCTCCTGTCTCAGTCTCCCAGTGCTGGGATTACAAGTGCGCCACCAAGCCCCGTTTCTTTTGACAGTTTAAGAAATTTATTTCACACATAACAAGGAGAAACATACTGAGAGAGGGATATATTCAATGCCTGGGTACAAGGAAACAGCACAATAGTGGGGAGACATTGAAACTTTTAACCCAAACCACTAGGAAAATATATCACAGCCTTGACAGAGCAAACAGGCTATGTTATTTCAATAATAAGTTGGTAGAAAGACAGCATGCTCTTTTTCCGAAAGAGAAGTACTGGACCTGGAAAACCCTGTTTTTTTAATAGGACAGACTGTAAATGGTTCTTAAAGTCTTGGATGCTGCTGCATCAATGTATCATACTCAACATGACCCTTTTTCTGTCATCGTTATCTGGACTTGAACAGATTTCTCAGAATGCTTTTGTATATAGGCCTCATTCTGCCAAAAACTGTACATTGAAGGAAATAGGGGAGACAGTTGTGAAATAACAAAGCAACTGCGAGACTCAAATCAAATTGAAAAATTGTTACTTCACACAAAGCAACTGTTAATAAACATATTCATGATGCTTAGAGATCAGAAAGATGTTTTGAATGGTTTAATCCTAAAAGGATGCCCTACTAATTATTAATAGGCAGTTTTACTGCTTTAGCTTTTATTTAGGAATTTGGGGATTTTTCAATCACTAGACTGCATTATATAACATGGTATATTCTTTGAGTTAGTATATGATGAAGTCTAGTGAACATTTGTGCATACAACATTCAGTTTTCAGGAGATTACTAGTGGTAAGTAGGAGATATTTTTAGTTATTTATTTAATCTTTACTATCCCATGTCATAGATGATATTATTTAGACCCATTGTGTAGATTAGGAAACTGAGGTTCAGAGAAATTAACTATTTTGTCAAGGACAAACATCTAGTTAATGGCACAGCCAGGATTTGATTCTAGTATACCTAGGTCTGGTGTTTGTGCTCTTGACCACAACTCTGCAGGATTTATTATGAAAACTTTAAAAATGGAATTATTTTAAATCTCTAGAAGAGAAAAGGCCATGATAGTGGCTTACAATTGAAAGCATCCAACATTTGAAGAAAAACTTTTTTTCCCTCACCCTTTCAGAATATGCCCCTTCTCTCCCCTCCCATTCCAGGCAGTTTGGAATCAAGCAGAGTATAAGAAACTCAATCAAATTGAAAACTCCCTGAAGTTTTTGGGAGTTCTTCCTTTAAATCATTTTGATTATAAAACTGTTTGGGATGGGATGGGATGGGGGAGAATGAACATCATTTATTTACAAAAACAGGTGGCCTCTGGAATGGGATTTATTGGCATGGCAGTAACTTGCCAACCTTTTACTATAAAAGTTAAACTCTATAGTAGATTCTAAGTTATTTCTGTTGATAATGGTCAGTGCATATTAAGTGCATGCTTTGTGTCAGGCAGTGTGCAAACATATTACATGTGTAGGCTCATTCGATACACTAACTCTATGAAGCTCTTTTCAAAATCCTATTTTAGCCAGGTGTGAGGGTGCACACTCGTAATCCCAGCATTTCAGAGGCTGAGACAGGAGGATTGCAGGTTCTACACCAGCCTCAGCAACTCAGCAAGACACTGTTGTTTCAAAATAAAAAATAAAATTGGTCTAGGGTTGTAGCTCAGAGGTAGAATGACCCTGGTTCAATACTGAGTAACACACACACACACACACACACACACACACACACACACACACACACACTTTTTTTGGTACCCAGGATTTAACCCAGGGGCATTCTACCTCTGAGTTATACCCCAAGCCCTATTTTTTACTCTCTACTTTGAAACAGGGTCTCATTAAGTTGTGGAGGACCTCACTAAGCAGCTCAGGCTGGCTGCGAACTTGGGATGCTCCTGTCACAGCCTCCCAGGTACTGAGATTGCAAACGTGTCACCATGGCTGTCTCCCACGCTTATTTTATAGGCAAGGAAATGAAAATATATCTCATAATCAGAGCTCAGGCTTTTACACTTGATTCTTAAATATGACATTCTACTAAATGGTCAAAACTAGATAGTTTTATTAGATTGACAGTGTTATTTTATTTTTATTTCATTACTCATTCTGAAAACACTTGTAAACTTTTTTTCTTTTTGGTAGTACTAGGGTTCCTGGAAACCCTTCTACCTCTGGGCTACACTCCCAGACACCTATTTTTTATATTTTTATTTGGAAACAGGGTCTCAAGCCACTGAGGCTGGCTTAGAACCTGCACGATCCTCCTGTCTCCGCTTCCTAAGCGCTGGGATTACAAGCATGCACCACCATGCCTGGCTCTTGTAAACTTATTTGTTACCATTTTAGTTACTCATGGTTCTTTTGTAATTTGCAGTTTTTTCTGCAGTTTCTGTTAAAAGACTTCATATTTCTATCCCACATCTTTAAATTAAAAAAAAATCATGATTGCCCATTTTGCATCTGATGCTCAGTATGTAGTCATTCATATTTATATAAGAACCATAACTTACAATACTATATTTGTTTATGACTATGAATACAAAAGACAAAATGACTTTGAATAACATTTAAGAGAAATATTCAAGAATTCATGAGATAAGTGCTTTTGGAATCACTTGACAAAACTGTAGTGGAAGATGCAGAGACAAGATCACTTCTCTTTGCAAAAGAGCACTGAAGACAAAAAGACCCTCCTGTGAGTATAAGAAGGTTTTCTTTTTGTTATTTTCAAGTATACATGTGTCAGCTGAGAAAACTGGAACAGATCAAATAGAAGGGTATAATTCCGATAGCATTAATGACATTTTTGAGAGAATTTTTGGTCTTTTCAATCACCAAAGCATTGTGACTTCAAATCTAATTCCTAGTGTATAGTATAGGCACAGTTATACCATGAATCAAACATTAGATGTCATAATGAACTATTGTTTATAGGCAGTAATATATACTTTCTTTTGACTCAGTGTTTTAATTAAAAAGTAATTTGATCATAAAATATAAAACATATCTAAAAGGAATCGTGTCTTAGTCAACATTCTCACTGCTATCATCTAAAATGACTGACTACACAATCTAGAGGAAGGAAGATGTATTTGCTCACAGTTTTGGGGTAGTTAGAGATTCAATCCATGTGAGGCTGGGTATGTAGAGCTCAGGATGGCAGGAAACAGAGCACAAGGCTCTATTCTCACATCATGAAGGATGGAAGCAAGAGAGTGAGCAAGGGAAGTACAGAACCATATATAATTCCAAGAAAAATCGCTCAGGCACTCCTCCTTAGCAACCAAGCCCTGCTTACAACTTTATGACCTTGTGTATGCGTGGACTAAGGGGACATTCTATATCCAAAATATTACACTCTGCCCCCTGGATCCCAAAATCTACCTCTTGGCTGCATCTCAATGCAAAATGAATTTAGTCCATCTCCAAGAGTTGTTAACGGTTGCAGCACTACTCATATGTTCAAAGTCTCTTCTGGGAGTCAAGGTAAACTCTTGGCTGTGAGCCCTGAGAAAATAAAAAGAAAGTTACATACATCCAAAATATAATGACACAGAGTAAATACTTACATTTCAAAAGGGAAACTAGGGCCGGTAGAAAGAAGGAATGGGACTAAAACAGTATCAGAATCCAGCTGGATAAGCATTTGATCTTGCAGTTTCACTTTTTGCATCTCGGGCACATAGTGGTGAGATGTGATCTGCAAAGGGCCTTGGCAGCTCAGCCCCTGTGGTCTGGTTGACTGCAACCTGTCTCCGTGGCTCACAGCTTGCAGCCTTATAATGGTCATTTTATGTTTCTGACATCGCTAAATCTCAGGAGTTTTCCTTATAGCCTTGGCTTTACCTTCACACACTGCCCAGATTGGGCCTACTTATAGGGATCCCAACCCTGCCACACATTGCCTGGCTTCGCAGGCCTTCCTTTGATACCTGGGGGGAAGATTCCATGATTCTTTTTTTTTTTTTTTCCAGCAAAACCAGCATTATGTGAGTGCCTGACTGGAAAGGAAGGAAAGGAAGTCATACTCTGCCCCTGGGCCCTTTTCAGTTATAGCTACTGCTTGCTCCACCTTCATCATGGCTGCTACCGGCCCCACCTCTATCGTGTCCACTGCTTCCTCTTTCATCGGTCTTACTTTCTTCACCATTTTTCTGGGCCTCAGCTTTACACATGCCTTTCTGGTCAAACTGTATATTTATAAAATTTCTGTGCTTTACTTTCCTCTCTTGAGATTCAGTGTACAATTCGCTGAACACTGATATCAATATCTATAATGCAGTTTGGATATGTTTTTTTTTTTGTTGGATACGTTTTTTTTTTTTTTTTTTTTAGATGTTTTCTCTTCCAACTTAATCTGCCTGTCTTTAAATTTAGCCTCACACCAAATTTCAGGACATGAGCAAAGTGCCAATAACTTCTTTGCCAGAATATAACATGTGGCCTCTACTCCATTTCCTTAGAGTTCTCTGCCTTCTGAAATCTGAGCATAGTCTCTACCATCCACTTTTCTAGACACATTTTGGCCTTTCCAAATTCCTCTCACAAACTAGTTTCAAAGACTCACAATCCATATGATCAGATTTAGAGCAGTGACCCCACTTCTCTGGTATTAGCTTTTGTTTCGATCAACATTCTCACTGGAAAACAGAATGACTGACAACACAATCTAGAGGTAGAAAGACTTATTTGCTCAGTTTTTGGAGATTTTGAGGTTCAGTATATGTGAGGCTGGATCTATAGAGCTTGGGGTGTGGCAGTGAGAAGTGTCAAGGGAGAGAGTACAGGTTCTGCTCTCACATCTCAGAGGCTGGAAGCAAGGAGAGGGAAGAGGAGAGAATCATATATAATCTCCCAGGGCACACCCCCAGAGACCCCTCCTAGGCAACCATGTTCTTCTTCCAACATTGCTCCCTTGTTTCCGTGAGGGCTAGGGGAACATTCTAAATCCAAACCACTCTAAATTATAATTTTTTTTAGATTAAGGAGTTTTTAAGATGGGTGTGGTTGTGCATGCCTTTCATCCCAGTACTTGGAAGGGCGAGACAAGAGGATTGGAGGCTTGAGTCCAGCCTCAGCAAGATAAGGAGAACTTGTTTAAAAAAAAAAAGTGGAATAGGGCTAGAAGGCATAGCTCAGAGGTAGAATGCCTCTGGGTTCAACCTTCATTGTGAAAAAGAAAAAAAAAAAAGAATCTTTGGAATCCTCATATGGACTTCCATTCTCAAACTGTATTTATGGTAGTATTTTTCTTTAGAATATATAGAAGAATAATCAAAGACCTCAAGGATTACAATAAACCATCGTATTTTTTGCTAAACATTCTTGGTTGTAGCTGTTATTCATCTATCTTATACTATAACAAACATTTGCTGTAATCAACTTAAAAAGAAAAAAATGTTTATTTTGGCTTCTGGTTTCAAAGGTTCCAGTACATGATGAAGTAGCACTGCTGCTTGGGCCTGTGGTGACGCATCATTTTGGGTGTGGCAGAATAAAGCTGTTCACCTCATGGATGAGATATCTAAAAAGGAGGAAAGGAAGAGGCTGGGCTTCTATCATCTTCTTTGAGCACATATCCCTCAGTGACCTTAGCAAGCCCTCACGTCTTAAAGTTTCGACCACCTTCTGATAGACCAAGCTGAAGACTAATCTTTTAACACATGTATCTCTGTTTTTAGTAAAAACAAAAACAAACAAACAAACAAACAACAAACTAAAGCCCAGCATATAGAACCCTACTTGAAGTTCTATAATATAATAGGACAGAGGTGCTGACTAAATATGTTTCTGGAATATTTGTAAGCTTATATGAAAGGATTAAACAAATAGCTTATAGAGTAAAAGAAGTCATTTTAGGCAGATTTTTCCAGCATTATTTCCCTTTCTAATTTTTTTATTCTATTAGAATTCATCTCTGAGATTATGGAAGTGTTTAACATTATAAACATTTCAGTTTTTTAATTTATACAAAAATTACTCTATTATCTTTATAACCTACATAGGTTTACTGTAGAAATTGACATTAAAGAATTAACTTTTGCACACATATGAGAGCATGCTACCTCTGAGCTACATCCAAGCCCTATTTCATTTTTATTTTGAAATGGGGTTTCACTAAGTAGCTGAGGGCCTCTCTAGGTTGCTGATACTGGCTGCAAACCTGTGACCCTCCTGTCTCAGCCTCCAAGTATTGGAATTATAGGTATATACCACCATGCTTGACTTAGAGTGCTAATATTAATACAATTATTGTTTTGACAGTTGACTTATTTTCTATGCTTTTATTGGTGCATTATAGTCTCACATCATAATGCAAATCATGTTGATAATGGCATACATGCACAAGCTCTTGGTGCTCCCCCATCCCCATTTCTGTCCCTCCTACTACAGAGTACCCAGATTGATGTTGGTATATATTTACATGTATACACATAGTCTATGGTAGTATTTCTGTTAGTGAACCTAAGTCTTTCTCCACCCCTATGCTTATATCTCCTCCCTGGATTTCCTGAGGTTTCTCTTCATCTATAATACAGTTCTTAAAAACATCAGAATTATTAGTAATGTCAGAAGTAATAGGAACTTTAGAGACTATTTAGGGCAGGATTTACCATCCTCAGCACTTTTGACATTTTGGACTGGATCCTTCTCAATTGGGAGATAGGTGGTGAAGTGTGTGTCTGTGTGGGTGGGGAAGACACACACCTGTGCACTGTTGCATGTTTAGTATCCCTGGTCTCTACCTACTAGGTGCAAGTAGGGTATGTATATCCACAGCTAGGTCCTAGCTCTGACAATGAAAGTCTGTCCAGATATGGCCAAATGTTTCTTGGGCAGGATTAGGGGTGAGTAACCCTCAGTTGAGAACCTTAGATTTAATACAAACCCCTTTTTGTACAATGAGGTTGATGTTCTACTTGTGTTTCCTGAATTAAGAGGCATATCTAGGTTTATTATGATAGAGGTAGGAGAAAATAAAGAATGGAATTAATGGATATAATTTCAAGCCTGACTTTAAATAGAAATAGCAAATACAAAATTTTTATTTAGTGAGTTTTTTTAGCTTTTATGATATTTTCTATAATGGCTATTTTTCCAGTGCTTTCAGGTTGTGCTATGCATGAGTGGTACTAAAATAACCACTAAACACATAGCTTAATAGAGCTAATTGGAAATACACACATATACATATGTAGTTATCTATCTATCTATCTATCTATCTGTACACACATACACATACACACACACACACCCAGGCCGATCTTGCACTTGTGAGCTTAGATGACCCTCCCACCTTAGCCACCTTAGTTTCTGGGACTATAGGTATGCACCAAGGAACCTGGCTTATTTATGTATTTATTTATTTAGTAACAAGATTTTCTCAAAGAACCAAGCAGTGTCTTGATTCCTAACACATTCCATGTTCTCAGTGTCCTGTTAGAAAGAGTTCACGGACAAACATCAATCTCTGGTTTTCTGTTTTGTGGCACTAAATGATCGTGTCCTCTATGAGCTACCCACCCAGGTCTGTATTTACACCTACTACTATGCTCAGGCTTGGATGTACCGTTCCTAGGGGCTCTGTTCTCAACCTGGCATGCCCACAAAACAAAGTGTGTCATAACTTTCACTAAGTTCATTATATACAAATAATTCTATGTCAAGCCTCTTAAAATTTATTATTTTTTTCATTTTCACAAGAGAGTCCTAGTAAGTGAGAGGCTTTGAGAGAGAGTCTTTTGATGACGATAGTAATTCCATCAGACACTGACAAATTACATGTGTATATTTATAAATTATAAATATATTATGCATGGGTATACATATGTGTGTGTATGAGAGAGAGTGCTTGATAAAGAGGTGATCAGGCAGAAGGGCGGGAGTCCTTCCAGCAAGAGTGTTGAGGGCGGAAGAAGGAGCATAGCCCTAGAGCAGGAAAGAGCTGGGAGCCTTCCAGGGTGGAAAGATGGCACTGCATCTGAGGCTAGAGTTCAAGGGTAAAATGAGGCCTTGGACAAGTTAGCAGAGGGCAGATGGTGGGGGACATACGAGCCAAACTAAGTAGCTTTTATTTTATCACAAGGACAATGGAAACCCAGGTTGTAAAATGAACAGATTTAATAAAGGCTATCTACCAAAAAGCTATTTTCATAATCTAAATGTTTTTAGTCATTTTGGCCCTTGATCATAGAACTGGCTTTAAAAGTTACCTATGAGAAATAACTAGCTCCTAACAATATTTTGGCAGTGCTATTTTCGAAATGTGTGAGTATCTGTAGAATGATGCTAAGCTAAACAGATCAATGTCAAATCACTATTTCACACAAGATGGTATTTGGTTCAGAACTTTACAGATAGGGAAAAAAACCCTACAAAGTAGAGAAAAGAAGTAGTTTCTAAATTTGACTAAGTTTCTAAATTTAACTTAGATAGCTAGTGACCACATTAGGTTCTCTTAGCATTTGATTAAATAACCTTAGCCCTAACTAGAGCATGCACATTTGGTAAACAGTCTCGGTTTTGGAGAAAGCTGCTGCCGGTTCAATTTTTGTTCTGCTGATGGAACAATCTGTCCCTGTTGTGGTGCCTTGCTACCTCGATGAAATAGAAAGATTGCAAGCTGTACGATTGGGAAACCAACAAAGTCAAGCTGTCCTAACTTTTCTAGTTTAGCCTTTGAATTGTCAACTTGGCCATAATGTGGGACATGTTTAACACAGGAGGAGGTCCATATTGTTACCCCCCAAATGTGGAATGCTTCTTACATTTTCCAGATTTAATTAAACATATGATTGTTCTATGCAATACAAAGAGAGTGCGGCCAGTGAATCAGAGGATGACTAAAATAATACCATGGTGCTTTTTGATGTAAAAACCATACAGTTTATATAACAGAGCAGGATGTGGCAATGATAACTTTTGTCACTGTTCAACTTTTAAAGGGTAAGTTCTAAAGTTTGAATCCATTCCATTGTACTTCATGTGGATGACCAATATGAGATTATTAACAGTAGATTCAATTTAGGTCTTTTCACTGAAGCTGTCAGACAAAATTCTTTTCCTATCATGAGCTAATAAACAAGAATCTAGTATTTTATGCATATTACTTCTCAAACTTTGAAAAGTAGAAAATTTTTTATTATAAAAAATTCTTTTCAGGATTGTTTTTTGACATGCATATGGTAAAAGTACTATTCAAAAGATTTAAAAATAATTTTTAAGTATTTGGCACAATATTTTGAGATGCTTAGTTAAACCCAAAGAACTTCTGTGAGTTTTCACATTAAAATATCAAATTCTTTTCAAATGAGACTTGGGGGAAAATTATCTTGATAATGTTGGCTTTAGTAATAATGCCATTCGTTCAGTGTGCTTTATTCCCTGTTTTAAGAAGTATTAATTTTGGTTCTGAGAAAATTAAGAAGGGCAAAGTGATAAAGGCAACTTCCCTTTTATGTAAAAATAAGAAGCTTTACTAATTTTTCAATTCATTTTGCATTCCAAGTATGACATTTTTTCAAGACCTGCATATTTTTTTCTCTGTTTTGGAGAGGAATGAATAGTTGTTAGTCCACATTTGAATTTTCGAAAATATTGTACTTCTTTCTATATTATTCTAGAAAATAATGCAAATTTCTGTATTTGAAATAGAACAAAGAGATTGCAAGTATAAAGAGTTTAAGATGTAGAGATATTATAATAGTGCACTTAAGTGTGTTAAAATAAGAGTGAAGGAATTGCCAATGGAAGAGACTTCTAAGATGGACAAATGGCTAGAAAGAGAACATATATCCCAAGAAAACCTTCTTTAGTGGACATTGGGTATTCTGAATTAGCTACTTTTTTTTTCATGGAAAGGAAAAAGCAGGGGATTTGATTATTTATGCTTATTCACAGTCATCTCAGTGGATAGTCTTTATATCTTACCAGCTACTTGTTTTTAAGAGGAAAATTGCAGTAATCTAGTCTTACTTGCTTTATCATATGATAAATGCTAAGTATGTATAATTTAGGTAGACTGATGGTAGTTAGAGATTCTAGTATATCATCTTCCCCAAACAGAAATATTTTGGTTGTCTTTTGATTTTTGTCACTGTACTAACTAGAAATACGCATTCTCAGTTTCTACCATTAGTTAACATTTCTTCCTATAATCAGGTTTAAATGCTTTTTTGTTGTTGTTGTTGTTTGTCTGGAGATGGAACCTAGAGGCATTTAATCTCCAAGCTACACCCCTACCCTATTTTTTATTCTTTATTTTGGAACAGGGTCTCACTGAGTTGCTGCGGAAGGCCTCACTAAGTAGCTGAGGCTGTCCTCGAACTGTGATCCTTCTGTCTCAGCCTCCCAAATGCTGGGATTACAAGCGTGCTCCACCACGCCCGGCTTTAAATGCTTTTTGTCATTCTCTCTGCATCCTACTCTACGGGTACTGAGGATTTCCCACAATAAACATTTTAACGGATTTTTCTTTCTCTCTTAGTTCTCTTTCTATTTCTCAAGCTGCTCATGTTTTCACGCTCATGTTTCATGCTCATGTTTCACGTACAGAGCTACCTCTGTACTTTAGATAGGAGCCTTACGCTAAGAACATGCCCACTCTTCTGGAATAGGAGGGGTTGGAGTGAAGCAGTGTCTCTCCGTGGGGATCCTCATAGGTTGGGTTCTGTGGCAACAGGCTCTCCGCAGGACAGCTGAATAGAGAAGGTTTATTGGTGTACGTCCACAGGAGATACTCCTGTGATGAGTTGGGAAGACAGAGCAGGGAAGAGGGAGCCGCTGGCCTGCAATAGGATAACAGCAGAGCCTCTCAGTCAATCCTCTCGGAAGCTATAGGGACAGGAAGTTGCTATAGAATTGTCTCAAGTTGAAACAAAGGACCAAGGCCTTTGTTTCCTGTATCAGCCATGTGTCAAGTGGGTACCTCCTAGGTGGAATGACCTGGGGCCAGGCAGTTCTCTGGTAATTCCTGATCAGGGACCCAGCGATGCACCAGAGGAAATGCTCTTCCCAGAAATGGAGTGGTGCACTGGCTCTGAAGAGAGTCTGGGCAGAGCACCACTTCCTGCTCCTGGCACTTTGGTCACAACAATTTTTTGTTATGTGGAAATAAGCAGGCATTATAGGCACGTGCCATTTCTGGCCCTTATGTGTTTGGACCATCAAACACTCTCCTGTGTTTTCACCTACCCTTTGGGACCCTGGTAGAGAATCACTGGAGATTTTGGGGAGCAGTTTGCTGACCTCCACTACTGCTCTGATACGTTGCTGGATGAGTAAGTGCTTTGTGGGTTAGAGTACACCTGTTCAACAGAAAAGGTGCGGCAAGGGAGTGGATCTATTGCAGCTCGAATGACACTGTGCTGGTCCTAGTGAATCCTGTGGAGTTGCTGTGCCACAGGCATGAAGAGTTTAAAGACTGTTGCCTTGTAGGGCAAGCAGACCAATTTATATTTTCAGGAGCAGCTCAGCAGTCATTTCCCCCTTTATTTCTCTAAACTTGAATTTCTGTGAATTTCACTGAGACTGTGGAAGAGATCTAAGGAGGTAGATAAGGGAGTGGGGCTTGTGTAACACAAGCTATCTGCTATGCTTGCTTTTATTCAGGTTTCATTAATGCTTCTAAGAACCATGCCAACAACACAGAGAAGATCCAGGCAAAAGGAGAGCAGGAGAATTGCTTTTCTCTTTGTCTACAGTTCATTAAAAAAGAACACTGCACTAAAGAGATATAAACAATTATTGGGAAGAACATGGAGATGTTTAGAATTTTGACTGTGCAATTTAAACTCTCTGGTGGTAACCCCTATTCCAACATGATGATCTTAGATTAATTCAACTCTGTCCTTTTAATATCTATTAGCAGTTCAAAAAGAAATATCTGCTGTTAGCTTAGTCTTGTTCCCAAGGGCCAGCTGGTGCTAGGTTTGGCAGCTTCTCTGGAGAAAGACTCAATGAGTATGGAGACTAAAATAACAAACTTGTTTGGAGGCCGAGTGCTACCAGAATATGATTAGAGATTTAAAAAATTTATTACCAAAGTATCAAAGGATCATATATGAACAGAACAACCTGTTGTCTTCACATTTACAAAAGTTATTGATATGGTTAGTTTTGTGATTCTTTTATTTTCCCCTGTTTATTTTCTTTTTCTCTAATTATGATTTGGCCAGTAAATAATCTGTCATCTCATTTTAGTGTTAGTAGACACCATCATATTTTCTACATTGGTAGAAAATGAGTCAGCCAATTGACAGCATGTGTTAGTTACCAACATTGAGTTACCCCTGTTTCTCTAGAAACAAAATGACCTAGGAAGAGACTTATAATTTTACTTTGGAAATATTGTATTTTCTATTAACTGTGTCTCTTTTTTTTTGTAGCTACAAAACATTTATTTTTTTTCTTTTAAATTTTTTTATTGGTGCATTATATTCATACAACATACTGGTTAACTGTGTCTCTTAATATATGATTTTTAGCTATAATTAATTTTCATTTTATTTTTAATCTTTTATTGGTGCATTATAGTTTCACTTCATAATGTAAATCATGTTGACAGTGACATACATGTACACAGCACTTGGTGCCCTCCCAATTATTTTAAATATAAAAATAATACTAAGAAGATTGCTATATTTTGCTGTAACAGAAAAAACCCCAGATAATCCTATAAAAAGATTGATTTTCTCTAAGTAATGTTTATGGGCCTATTAAAAAGATGTGTGTTTAAATATAAAATCTTTGCTTATAAGAAGTTTAAATACTTATTACAAAGGTAAAATACATACTAAAGAAAAATCAGGAGAACTGGCAACAGAAAAAAGAACACAAGATATTCATAGATAACTGTGTTAGCCTTAATTTATATTCTTTCAGGTTCTTTTATTTTTTTAGTATCACCTTTTAACTTTTTAAAATTTTTAAATGAAATTTATATTATAAAACTTTACATATGAATTCTATTATGCTATAAATAATTATTCTTTAACTTGTTTTATTTATTTATTTTTATTTTTAAATTTTGGTGGTACTGGGGATGGAATCCTTCTACCTCCATGCTACACTCCCGGAC
This sequence comes from Muscardinus avellanarius, assembly GCF_963383645.1. Classification (NCBI taxonomy): domain Eukaryota; kingdom Metazoa; phylum Chordata; class Mammalia; order Rodentia; family Gliridae; genus Muscardinus; species Muscardinus avellanarius. The sequence goes on along the minus strand of NC_137791.1, from coordinate 21,638,824 downwards.
CTATTTTATATTTTATTTGGAAACAGGGTCTCTTAAGCCAGCGAGGCTGGCTTCGAACCTGCAAGATCCTCCTGTCTCCACCTCCCAAGTGTGGGGATTACAAGCGTGCACCATCACGCCCGGCTAACTTGTTTTAATTTAGTAATATATCATAAACAACTCTGTAATTATCAGTTCATTCTATTTTTCTAAACAAATAAGTCATTTTTCATTCTATGGAAACCATATGTTGATCAGTAAATGGAAGGATACTTTATGTTGCTTCAAAGATATAATTGTTTTAAGTAATTTTTCCATAAATATTTTTGTACTCAACTCATTGGATGCTTGTCAGTAGCACTGCTACATTTGAAGGCACACATATTTTAAGTTTGATACAGATTGCTAGATTTCCTGTTCAGAAAATTTGTACCCTTACACTGTGCAGCAGTAAAGGAAGTGCCTAACACCATCCTCCTGGCACTGGGCATTAAGTCAGATTATGGGGAGCGAGTTGGGTAAGGGCTAACTGGGTGATGTGTGCATGTGTGCCTCCACCATCTTGTACTCCATTAAGATGTATGACTACAATGCACCAATAAAATATTAAAAAAATTCACAGGGCTGGTGAAAAATTACTTAAAAATTCAAAAAATTGTTATCTTTAATCATTAGTGAGATTGAGCATCATTTCTTTTAATAAGTGGCTATTTGCACTTCTTTTATAATTATATCCGTATGTCCTTTGACATACTCTGATGTTTCTTTTTAGAAATTAGTGTAAAAGTACTCAGTAGTGAATAAATATATTAACCCTTTGTTGTACATATTGCCAGTATTTTTCTTAGTGACTTTTATTTCTTTTAACTTTGTTTATGGTATATTTTTGAGTAAAAGTTATTATTTTAAATTTCATGTCTTTTAAATGATTTTGGATGACTTCTGGGTTTTAGATCATGCTTAGAGTCTCAAGATAAATTATTCTAATTTAAACAGATGTCATTGGATATTTGTACATAAAATTTTATTTTTTGTGTGTTATAGTATGAGGTAGAATATCTTTCCCAAATGAAGGGTTATTGTCTCAATTATATTTGTTTTATAATTCACTCTTTCATAGTTATTTGAAATTACTCTTTTGTCAGTTACTTAGTTCTTTGCTATCTGTTGATGTTCCTGGATTTCTTTTTTATTTTTCTCTGTTTGCATATCAGAATGAGAAATCAGAATCATTTAGACCTGACTATACGAAGGAGTGTTAAATAATGGTAGAAACTGAGAAGCAAAATTTCTAGTTCAGTGCAATAACAAAAATAAAAAGACAACCAAAGTATACCTATTTGTGAAGATGATTTACTAGATAGTTTAATTATAGTAAGTCTGCCTAAATTATACATATTTACTGTTTTCATATAATGAAACAAAAAATAATCACTGAAATTTTTTCTCTTAAAATAAATAACTGGTAAGATATAGAGACTATCAATTGAGGTGAGAGTGGATAAACATGAAAAATAAATCTTCATCTATAGTACTTATCCTTTTTCCCTGAAAAAAGAAAAATAGCTAATTTGGAATACCCAATGTCCATCAAAAAAAGTTTGTCTTGGGATAAACTAGCCATTTGTCCATCTTAGAAGTCTTCCATCGCTGATTCCTCCCCTCTTATTTTAACACAGTTCTTAAGTACACTATTATATTTCTACATCTTGAAACTTTTATACTCATGCCAGGTGGAATCCACTTTGTGCCTCTTACTAGCTGCTTTTGGTTTTAATTGTAATTGACGATTATTAAAACCTTGAGTTTTCCAATGGACCAATTCCTACTCAGCAGCCAGAAAAGTTCCACAGTGGGCATTTAGGACTGTCTTCAGAAATTCTGCCTACTCCTTTTCTATGCTGTTTGTCTTCTGCTCTAGTGACTGCTGTGACCTTTTCATCAGAATTAATATTCTACCATAAACCTCCTTGAATAACATATGCTTCTGGCTCTTTACATATATTAGCTCAGATAATCCTTCTGGAATCTATACTTTAGAATCTGTTTTATTGCTAAAAACGAAAACCGAAGCTAAAACAAAAAAACAAAACATAAATAATAGAAACCAGAGGCTCTGAATGATTATGCAGCTAGCTAGCCTCAAGTAATACATTCAGGAAGAATCCCAGTGAGGATTCTAATTGAGGCCTTTAATTTTATGCAGTTCTTCAAAACAGTAAAACTTCTCAACATTTTATCATCTGGGCACTTGGCCTTTTGTCCGAAGATAAAAAGTATCTATTTGAAAACCATTTTATCATTTCTGTTCTCTCTTATTCTAAACTTGGGAGCAAAGTTGGAGTTTGGTAAATATGCACTGACTTCTTGCCTGTCATCACGACAATTTATTTCCTTTATCTTATGTTCTCTGTGGGATTTGCTATACTTCTTTTAGTCTGTGATAAGCCTGAAAAATTAATCAGCATCTTTATTCACATTTCTTTTCTCGGCAACATCTGTGGTCGTCAGGCTGTTCCCTACTGGTGAGGATCAAAATAAAACTACTCAGAAAATGGAATTCTCAACATCGATGACATTCCTTCTTATTTTATTACCAGTTTGGTATGAAGAATCCAACTAATATGAACCATCAGATGGAAGAGAGATAGTAATCATTAAAAAGGGGAAAATTAGAGGCTTCTGCATTTGGACTAACCCAGAATTCTAGCCATCTTTGGATTTTTAGAAAATCTCTTAAGATATGTAAGTCTTGATTTTCTTAAGTTTTATTATCCACTGCTTTATTCTGCAGATAACAGTTGCAGTTTTTATATTGAGTTATAGTGTAAAAATCATCAGAATAATACATGCATGTGTTCACTCAGAAGTCCCAATGTTCAAAAATCTTTTTTTTAAAAAAGTATACCTAGAGTGATATAATATTGAAAAGTAACAAGTCAGTGATGTTGGTGAATTATGACCAAGGTCACAGAAAACACATTGCTGTTGCATGATTATCAGGCCTTTGATGATAAATCTGCACCCACTGAAAATGCAGTTAACTTACCTTGGTGGTTTTGATTTATTAGCCGTGCAGTGGACAAGGCTGCCCATTTGTTAGTGCTTGTTTTATATTTGAATAGCTTAGAAGCATATAAATTTGAGGCATGGCTTAAAGTTGTTTTAGCTATTTCATATTTCATGGAAAGCATCTGATCAGAGAACTTTGACTTCTGATGTTTCAATTGTGACTTTTACAGTTTTCAATATAGTGAGGATACCTGATTTGCATTTTAGAGCATCTTTCTTCATGAACAGGGCGGTGGTTTCAAAGAACCATCAGAAGTATTATAAAATCATGCCAATTACTAGTGAATAATCAGATTTGGGTACTAAAAGTTAAGTGGTTTAGTGGAGGTCACTGAAGAACTAGTGATAGATAAATATTTTTTTATCTTTGAGCTTTTGTTCAAAATAGACACAAGACCTTGAGGGCTTTTCTCAAAAATTATGCTTAATTTTAATTATACAGAGGAATCTTCCAGGATTAGTCTGGAATGACATAGTGAAGATTCTCAAAGGATTCATCAAGAAATGGGACCTTACTGAATATGGGCTTTGAGCACCAAAATATGGAATAAATTACAGTCTTTAATTGACCAATGAAGCATTTATGTGCCCCCCAAACTTTTCTTTCTCCCTCCTTATTGCAACCTGAAACAGTATATGCGTAGGAATTTGGGGACATTATGCCTTGTACAGGGTTTCTCAACCTCCATAGTAGTATTATTTCAAACGGAACGGTTCTCTGTTATGTGGGCTATCCTGTGTATTTTGGGGTACTCGAAGCTTCATCTCTGGCCTCCGTCTGCTGTATGTCATAGCACTAGCCTTCAGATGTGGCAACCAAAAACTGTCAGATGTCCTTGGGGAGGGGTTGATAAAAGCACCCTTGATTATTGCTGCCTTATAGTAAGGATACTGGAAAGAGATAAGAGTAACCAGCAGTAAGAGTCCATCTTGAAGACATCACAGTGTGTGTATCAAATGAGACACAAATTGTAGTACTTAGTCTCTTGGCACCAACCCCAGTCAAGCTTAGAGTTTGACTCTTAAAAGTTTCAGCTATCCAGGCATGGTGGCACATGCTTGCAATCCTAGTACTTGGGAGGCTGAGACAGGAGGATCTCAGGTTTGAGGACAGTCTCAGCAAGTAGTGAGGTTCTCATCAACCTAGTGAGATCCTGTTTAAAAAAAAAGAGGGCTTAGGGGTGTAGCTGGGAGGTAGAATGCCTCTGGGTTCCATTCTTAGTAACACACACACACACACACACACACACACACACACACGTTTCAGCTAAGATAAAATATTTGTCAACATTTGTTTGGTTTTGCATTTTAATACATTATTGAGAGTGATCAAGTCTTTCATGTCATTTAATACTTAACATAAGTACTGCAGTTTTGAGCATGCATAGACAACTGGTTTTATACTGCTATATGATATTAAATATTTTAAGAAATGAGGAGAGCTTGGTATGGTGGTGTGTACTTGTAATCCCAATATTTGGGAGGCTGAGACAGGAGGATCACAGGTTTGAGGCCAGGTTTAGCAACATAGTAAGAACCTCAACAACTCAGTGATGTTTCAAAATAAAAAATACAATAGGCTGGGGGTGTGGCTCAGGCATAGAATGACCCTGGTTCAATCCCCAGTTCTACACAAACTTGCATACACACACACACACACAAAAAAAAAAAAAAAAAAAACAAGGAAGAAAGGGAGAGAAATTAGCAATAAAGAACGCTCATCCTTCAGTAAACTTACTGGTTCTTTTAAGTTTTTGAAGACTGACATGTTAATAGTCTTTTTTGAGGGTGTTTCCTCTGTTTTCTGGTCAGATTTGGTGTTTCTAACAAAATAGGTTTGACTAAAATAGAGCTGAACTCTGAAATAGAAAAACTTGCCTTGCTACAGTCATAATGATAGCTACTATCCAATTATCATCTAGTATATCATAAAAGAATATTCTGATTCTAGAATTCTTTTGGTGCCCAATGAAAAGAGGTTTGTGTGAGAATTAAGCAATCACAAAGTTGGAAGCCTCTAAAAACTATTTTAATTATTTGTGACCTTTTTGGAATTGTTCCTAAAAATTTAAGACAGTGTCAGGTTAATTAATTAAAGATTAAAGAAGAATGAAGAAAGTTACTATAAAAAACCTGAGATTATTATGATTTGGGGACAGAGAATTTGTTTCTAGAAGTTTTGTTGTGGCTAAGGCAAAAAGGTAAGTAGTCTTAATTGACTTTAGTATACTATTCATAATGTTTTTTTATTTGTATTTTTTGGATTACTGGTGAATGAATCCAGGGCTGAGTTGTATGAGTTACCACTGAGCTACATCCCTAGACCTTTCAAAATTTTTGAGATAGGGTCTTGATAAGTTGCCCAGGCTGCCCTTGAACTTGAGATCCTTCTTCCTCAACCTCCTGAGTAGCTGTTTTTTTCTTCTTTTTTTCCTTCAAAACTTTTTGCAAGGCAATTTTTTCTTCTCATGGAAAGAAGCCAACATTATGTTTATAGAAATTTTTGCTTAGAGATGTTAATATATATATATTTCTCTCTCTCTCTCTCTCTCTCTCTCTCTCTCAACAGTGTTTTCTGTTGGGTTCTGTGCCTTATAAGAGGAAAACAAATGACTCAAAATGAAAAAAAAATATATGGAGGAGACTAATTTACCACATTGTCTATATAAATTGAAGGTTCCTTGAATGATGTCCCATTTTAAGTAGCATTGCATCTTTATGCATCCTGAATTATAAACTATACCTCCATATAACTTAATGAGTTGATTTACTTATTTAGGCTACTTAATATTTTTCTTTTAAAAGTTGAAAAGTTCTGTCAGATTAAGTAGTTTTAGTGATAGTGCTGACCTGTCATGATTGCTGTCAACAGAGACAGGTGCAGTTTTGGGAGGCCTTTTTTACAAAGAGAGAATAAAATCACACCAATGTCAAAGAATAGGCTATTCTAGTTTTCTTTCTAAAATAATCTTTACCACTAAATTATATATTTAAATATAGAGAGACTTTTAAAGTGTTCTTGGATATATTTAATCCCTTTTGACTAAATTTGAGATTGAATGTGACATTTAAAAATCATAGATTGTAGATGTGTATGAGTCATATTTCAGAGTGGTAAAACGTGGCATCTTTGTCACCATCTTACATATTTCACTCTTGATGTTCTCTGCCGTTTGGATCAAATGCTAATGACAGACCCAAGAGATAGTTCAAAGATATTATTCAGAGAAATTATTCTTCACTATTCCTACGTGAGATGGAATAGAGGTGAATAGTGATTTTGGAATAATAATTCTGGATACCTGGTTGATATCTATAATTTGTTATAAAAAGCTGTTGTTGATCTATGAAAACACTAAAAAATCATTCTATTCTTCTGGAGTGATTAAGTATAAAGATACTACCTTGTCCATCTCGAAGCAATTACCCTATAGACTTAATTAAGATAATTAGCTTGATAAAGACTGGGTTGTTCTTTCAGAACAGACTGTGAAAACAATCCTGGTGGTAAGAGATCATTTTCTAGAGCTGTTTCCAACATAGCATGACTAATTATATGTTTTCAAGGGGAGGAAGTTACAGGCTTCCAACATGATTTTTTAATATGGAGCTATCAACATAAATTATCATTTGGAATGAAATTACTTGACCAATATCTGATGGAAATTCAGTATTTCTTCTTGGGATGTCTTGCAATTTTAAAAGATAATTCTCTGTATCTGAAAAGTCTGGGTAATAGGGTATTTTATTCTGATGAGCATATTAAAGTGCATATGACCTAGGCTCCATTTGATTTTATGTATCTCAAGCTTATTAAAAGAGTCTTTTGTTTGTTTTTAGAAATACAAAGGAATTCAGACGATTGTTTTCAAGTGCTCCTACTAGTCAGGCAACTCCATCATGAAGCCCTGGATCTTGGCATGTTCCTAAAGAACTGCAGATTCCCAATTCTTGGGAGGTTTGTAATGAAACTCTGAATTCTAAATGGGTCAGAGCAGGTTCTGTACTTTACCATGTTGTGAAAAAACTCAAGAGGCAGTCTGTCCTAATGACTCTGAAATAATGATTTTGGCACCTGCTGGACCCTTTGTTTTTCTAATAAGAGAAACATTATTCTGGACTAACCAATGAAAGTTATTTAAAGGTATTCCTTATTGGGAGATGGACCAGTGTGTTCCAGCTCAATATAAAGATGATCAGATTAAAACGAGATTCTAGTAATTTAAGTATAACAGGAGAAGACATCTGGCATCTAGCCTTTTTCAAAAAGCTTTTATCCAACCCTCCTTATTTTAGGTTTTACTTGCCTACCCATCCTCATCCTGAGTTCTAAAGAAACTGATATTGCCAGTTGCTGGACATTTGGGGGAAATATATTGTGCAACTATCTAGTGGCTTTGCCCCCTGCCCACGTAAGACTGAGCTTTCTTGAATTTAGTAATTCAATTAGTATTTGTCCACCTGCCTCCTGCTTTCAAAGTTTAGTTGCCATTGGGTCTTCTTCTGTTCTTCCCTTTCTTATGAGCACATATGTTAAAAAAGACAAAAATAGATGCATTCATTTAATATGCCCCTAATATCTTGGAATGCCCCATTTAAAATGTGCCTTTGAATGGGAAACTGTTAGCCGCAGAAGATCGATCTTAAGCTCGTGGTGCATCAGAATTTGGTGTAGAAAGTCTTCCCAAATGAGAAGAGTGATTTATTTTTTTCAGTTAAAAATCAATTAAAACTTTCTTTTGTGTTTGGGGCATAGATCACCACTACTCGGAAGTCTTTCTTGTGTACTATCTATCCAGCTCCCTCTTCCCATGTATATTTTTCAAATTAAGATGAAATATAATCTTTTAATGAAGGGAAAATTCACAAGGACAATATATATATATATATATCTTAATTCAGTGAAATGTTTATCATGACCTAAGTATGGACTGACATTTATTCAAAAAGATTCTTAGAACTTTGACTGATAGCTAGGATTAATTTTTTTTATTTTTAAATTTAATTTTTATTTTTTATAAGTGGAACACGTTGAGAGTGGTGTACATTTACACTGTCCTTCATGCCCTTCCCCTCCCTTTCCCTCCCCCCCAATAGAGAGTGTCCAAGTTAATCATGTTGTATTTATGCTATTACACATATTCGTATGTAGCTCCTCCATTGAACAACCTCAGCTTTCTTCCTCTCCTATCCTTCCATTCTAGCTTTGCTGAGGTTTCCCCTCCATCATCTGGAATCCCTCTGGTATTACCATTACTCCCTAGCTTGGGCATATTAGAGAAAAGATATGTTCCTTCTTTTACAACTCTTCCAATAGAGTAAAATGCTAAAGGCTTTTATTCATGACCAGAAAGGTGTGTATTATCATCTGGGCAGGGCAAAAATTTATAATTAGAACAGGTCTCACTGCTATACAGACAATAGGGAAACAGGAAGCAGTTCCTCTCTCTGCCATTTATAACTAAAATAAAGCAGAATCAAAGCAAAAAGTTGTAATTATTCTACCCTGTTTTTCCAAACAGTATCAACACTTTAATTCTCAATATTCCAAAATATTTAATTGATATAGAGCTAAATTTTAAAAGGCTACTTTGTAGATATGTTGAGGTATAGGGATATTACTGTCACTTGAGAGAAAGAAAGAGACAGAGAAAGAGGATAAAATGTAGATGGTGGAATTGATGAGGTGAATGAATGAATTTCAGTATGACGCTTGTAGAGGCGCCTTTCCCATTAAATTCTCATTAGCAGCTTTGCAATATGTGGTTATATAATATATTTTGGGTTCTCATTCCCATCCTCTAAAAGTTAAGAAACATGTAATTAATCTAAAAAGGATATCGTAGGGTCACTTCCATATGACAAAGGATTTACCCTTTGTCCTAGTGATATCTGATGTTTAAGGAGGACTCTTGGGAATTTGGCTCCAAGTTGAAGGAAGCACTTAAAATTCTCAGTTCACCCAGAGGAGTAATAAACCATGCTTTGACTTCTGAAGTCTGTTTCAAAGTCAAATGCCTTCCTTTGAGAGTACTCTGCTGCTCACTTATAAAAGTGGAAAAGGGCAATTCAGTCAACTTTTTATTCTTCTAGTTAGGAGTGGAGACTGAGTGGTGGCCACCAGCAGGGATAATTTAAGGGACCCTCAGAAGGCCCTTCTATCAAAACATATCTCCTGAAATGAAGTCTATATATTTCTCTTTACTTTTATGAACTGTTTGAAATTCTGCCTATTACAGATTCACTTACATTACAGTGTCCTCTTAAAAAAAATCCCAGAGAGGGTTAAGTAGTCTATTAATCAATCATTCACAGTCCAATGTGGCTTAGTTTAATTAAATTGCTTTCCTCTAGTTAATAGAAGTTTTGATGAGGGTCAGGAAAAGAGAAAAGGGAAATAATTTAGTCCCTGGGGTCCTTGATTGTAAGGCAAGTCTGAGCTGAAAACACCAAAGTGGGCTTGTTCCCAACATCCAAAGGGTAATGTGAAGGCACTGAATACCTGAGATCAGGAAAGAGGAGAGATAGGAATTAGAAAAGGGATGAAAAAAGAGAATTGAAGAAATGCCAAAGTTCAAACTTTGCCATCTTGTGAGACAGTCCTTTATCATGAAAGCCTTTAAGTCAATACTGTTGGGTACTATGATAAAACAGTTTTGCATTTATTTTTGGACTTTGTGTTATGTTTTAGTATATATCTTATTCTTTTGGGAAAATATTGGACCTTAAAAACAGACGTGCTGTATCAGAATGATGCCATGACATATATTGCTATTATATTTATGCATTATGCAATACAAATAATCAGGGTTATGACATTAATGATTGTCACAAGCAAGGAGGAGAGCTCAGATTTATTCAGTAAAACAATCCTGAACTCTTGATGGAAAGAGATCACTAGATTGCTTTTCAGAAATTAATTTTTTATTTTTACAAAATCATATAATTCACAAGAAGATGGAAAGACCTGGAGAATGCTATGTTAAGTGAGCGCCAAGCACAGAAAGAGAAAGAACTTATGTTTTCTCTGATATGCTCAAACTAGGGAGTATTAGGGATACCAGAGGGACTCCGGATAATGGAGGAGAAACCTCACCAAGCTAGAATGGAAGGATAGGACAGGAAGAAAGCTGAGGTTGATTTATGAAAGAGCTACATCCCAATTTGTATAAAAATATAAATATAGCGTGGTTAACCTGAACACTCATTGTTGGGAGGGGGAGAAAGGGAAGTAGGGGCGAGAGTACCAAGCATAGTCTGAATGTATGCTGTTTTCAATATGTTCCACATAAAAATAAAGAAATAAATTAAAAAACATGTAATATTTAAGCCCAAACATTTTTAATGGTGTTTGCTACTTTTTTTTTTTACCTCCATTTAGAGTAACTTTCTTCAACAAATCTAAGTTAAAAATTTTGTTTTTTTATAATTTCTATAAATATTTCATAAAACTTAGGTGCTTCATTTATAACCTTCTAAATTTCCTTAGTCTTAGGATACATTTTTATATTCTTACAAATAAGAGATCTATTAAGAGTCTTTTAAGTTGAGAAATATATAATATAGATTTTCAAAATTACAAATCTCATATTTTTTTAATCCCTTGTTACTCAATTTGCTCACCCCCCCCTTTGTTTTGTAGGGTTACATATATGTTTTTCTATTTGCAAGCTTTGCTTCCAAAAACTGCAATTAGCCAGAACCTTGAATTCTTAAAAATTCTGACTCTCTACTCATTGGCAATTTTGATTAAAAATTTCAAACTAATATTGAATAAAATGCAATGAAAAATTAAAAGACTCATAAAAGCATATTAGCACAGAATAAAAACTGAATTACATAGTAGTTGCTTCAAGACGCTAATGTTTCTCAAAAACCAGTTGAGTAGCAGAGAAAGAATACACATATTGCCATGGTAAGGCGTATATATTTTAAAAATTAACAGTAATTTTCACAAAATTCCTCTGGATTCGTAGTTTTGTATACATTAAAAATTTTGTACATTTTGACTACTAAAGTTTTTTTTTCACTTGATAGACTATCACAGTATGTATGGATGCAAGTATATATTATATGTACCCCACAATTAACTCCCAAGTACATTTCTCCAAGCTTTTATAATTTAGCAAGATCACTGTTTTTATGTTATGATTGGGATCTACCAAAATTTGTATTTCTATCACAAAACAAAAAATCTTCAACATTGAATTTTTTTTTTTTTTTTTTTTTTTTTTGGTGCTGGGGTTCCTGGAAACCCTTCTACCTCTGGGATACACTCCCAGACCTATTTTTATACATTTTAAAATTTGGAAACAGGGTCTCTTAAGTTATCATGGCTGGCTCTGAACCTGCGCGTTCCTCCTGTCTCCGCTTCCCAAGCACTGGGATTACAAGCGTGCGCCACCACGCCCGGCCAGCCTTGAATTTTTAACTGGTGATATATACATAGTTAGAGTGATGTCAGATGTTTCACCTTTGACTGACTGAACATTCATAAACTTAAATTTCATTTCATGAATAAGATGTAAAACAAAATCAAACCATCATGGTAACTGGTGATATATGAAATTGGAAATTCTTAAACATTTGTAAATTTTTGTTATACTGATGAAGTCAAGAATTGAAAAGCTATCATTTTACTTTTTGTATGATGAGAAAGTTTAAAATTAGAAATATACAGAATTATTTTTAATATGTCATTTGATCTAAATGAAAAGTTAAGTCTTACAGATTAACACATAAAAAGACCTTTGTAGCTACATGTTAAATCTTAAAATCACTAAGTATTGGTGGATTTGGACCATCCGGATCCATATAGTTAAAAGTGGCCATCCCATCTGATGTCAAATACCAAATAACATTTTATGTCAGTTGCATACTTATTAAAAACTTTTTAAAGAAAAATATTTTGCTTAATTAAAAATTAACATGTTTTTCTTGAGCTAATCGCTTCATAAGTGATTTATTTCAAAACCAGCAAAAGCATCCTAAAATAAGATGAATAAATCACTATAAATATATACTACATAATAAATTTAAAGAACTATATAGCAAGAACACTCACACTATCTTCTACATGCTCAAGAGCAGACTTCAATTTCTTACCCATATTTGTGGAAACCTATTCTGTGCTTTCTCAAATTCTCCAGTGCCTGTGACTCGTGGCCTCGCAGCTTTACAGACCACAGCACATGACACTCCACAACTGCGGTTCCTTAAGTGGCCAACGGGCAGCACTGTGTATCTTTCTCTTACCACTCAAGACCAGAAGCAGCTGTGTGTTCCCAACAGCTTGGATCCTGGTGCACTTCATTAGGTATCCTGGATACCATCTTGAAAGAGAGGTGGCAGTTACACTGTAGTGGAAAAAAAGCAAAGTGCCAAAGAGCAAAGTATCAATGTCTTTCAAACTTAACTATGTGCTAAAGTGGGAAATCTGCCCATATACTAAGTGTTTTTCTCACATATTACTGGAAAAGACTGTGGTGGAAGTTAGAATGAAAAAGCAGAGGTCTAGCCAGGCATGGTGGCTCACACCTGTAATCCCAGTACTTGCGAGTCTGAGAGAGGAGAATTGCAGGTTCAAGGACAGCGTTGGAAAGTAGTGAGACTCTCATCAATTTAGTGAGAGCCTGCTTCCAAATAAAAATAAAATAGGAGCCGAGCGTGGTGAGGCACGCTTGTAATCCCAGCATTTGGGAGGCTGAGACAGGAGGATCGCGGTTCGCAGACAACCTCAGCTATGTAGTGAGGCCCTCTGCAACTCAGTGAGACCCTGTTTCAAAATAAAGAATAAAAAATAGGTTTGGGGGTGTAGCTCAGAGGTAGAATGCTTGAGTTCCATCCCCAGTACTATAAAATAAAATAAAATTAAAATAAAATAAAATAAAATAGGACTGGGGATGTAGATGGAAGGCAGAATTTCCCTGAGTTTAGTCCCCTGTATGTCTGTCTATCTTTCTCTCACACACATAAACACACACACACACACACACACACACACTCACACACAAAGTAAGTAGAGGTCTACTACATCTATCCTAGATTATTTTTATGCAAATACTAATAACATTTTTTAAATTAAAAAAATTCAGAGCTGGGCATGGTGGTGCAAGTTTATAATCCCAGTACTTGGGAGCCTGCGACAGAAAGATCACAGGTTCCAAGACAGCCTCAATAACCTAGTGTTACCCTTTTTTTTTTAAAAAAAAAATGGGGCTGTAGCTCAGAGGTAAAACTCCTCTGGGTTCAGTCCTCAGTAACACACCCATGCGCGCGCACACACACATACACACACACACACACGCACGCACGCACACACACACACACACACAGATTCAGGACAAATATAAAGAAGAGAAAACAGTTTCTGATAGATATGCAGAGAGCTTGGAAATCATCCCTCTTTTATTCTTGCAGTGTGCAATTTGAAGTTAAGTCCATCTGAAGAATTGTTCTAAATTTTAGATACTTCAATTTTTAGTTCTAGAATTTTTTTTTAGTATTGCTTTAAGTTTTCATTTATCTTTTTAATGTCTTACCTCTTAATCATTGTGCCTTTTTTAATAAATTTGCTAATTTAATTAAAACAGATGCCTTAAAATCTTTGTCTCCTTATTCTAATAATTGTGTCATCTGTGATCTGTTTCTATTGAATATATATTCTTTTGATTATGTGTTTCCTGTCTCTTGCCAATCTTGTAGTTTTTTTAAAAAAACAATATTTTGAACATTGTATAGAACAATGAATGAAATATCTATGTCCATCTTTATTATAATCTTTTATTTTCATTCTGTGGGCTTTTGGGCTTTTTCATTTTAATCTGAGTAATCATATTTAAAATTTCCTTTATATTCTTATTCTGTGATTATTCCTTCCACCCCACAGATGCCTGTTTTTATTACATGGATGCAGTATCTCCTGGAATTTCTCTTGTGCTCTTTATTGTCACCCAATGTCTGGTGGTCCATATTTGTTCATTCTTGTTAATGGAGAAATTGAGTGACATAACTCACTGGCGTATATTCCCCTGCCATTGTCCGCTTCTGTTTTCCCTGTTGGGGAGATTTGAATGTAGTCTCTATGTATTTGGGTGAACATATTGACCAGTAAAAAGGTTGAAGATAACATATGCAACTTAATATTATAGTAGGTAGAGAGGCTAGTGGTTTGTTTTGAAATATAGCCCTCAGAAAAATCACTCAACTTCTTTGGAGATAAGCTATTTTAGCCTTTGTCATATGGCATTTCTGTCCATAGTTTGAAAGTACGGATGTGAGAGGGACTTGCCTAGCTGTTCAGGAGTCAACACCTGTCATCTATTCCTGTCCCACCTCTAGTGTGTGTTGGGAAAACTGTTCTGGGTTCTCTCCTGGGCTGAACTCTCCCATCTTCTATGCAACCCTCATTCACCATTATAGGGTTTGTCTTCTCTGCCTGTAGCCATCCCACCTCCAACCTGTCTTTTGTAATTACATACAAAATTATGTTTTCTGGCCACTTTACTTTCCTACCCAGTTCATTTTTTGTTATTATGTTCTTTTTCTTCTCATTTAGGTTTTATTTCAGTATGATTTGGGAAAGAGAATGATAAAAATTTGTGCTCAGTCGGCCATCTTGCCTCAGAAGTACCATACATTTAAATGTTATATGATTTAAATTCTTATGCTTTATTTTGTATTGAAAAGAGTTATAGGAACACTGAACCTAGGTTTAAGTCTCATAGGTTCCCCCCTTATGTCCTTTTTAGATTCTGTCATGGACCAAATATGGACAGACACAGTAAATACTTGTAGAATGGCTAATTTATTTATTTTTTATTTTTTTTGTTTTGAAACAGGGTCACACTGAGTTGTGGTGGGTCTCACTAAGGTAGCTGAGGCTGGCCGCAAACCTGTTTCCTCCTGTCTTAGCCTCCTAAGTACCGGGATTACAAGCGTGTGCCACTACGCCTGACTTGAATGGCTAGTTAAAAAACTCACTAGAGCCGGGCGTGGTGGCGCACGCTTGTAATCCCCGCGCTTGGGAGGCGGAGACAGGAGGATCGCGCAGGTTCGGAGCCAGCCGTGCTGGCGTAAGAGACTCTGTTTCCACATAAAAATGTTAAAAAAATAGGTCTGGGAGTGTAGCCCGAGGGAGTGTATACCGGAGGTAGAAGGGCTTCCAGGAACCCCAGTGCCACCAACAAAAAAACAAAAACAAAAACAAAAACCAACAAACAAAAAAAAAAACTCACTAGAAGCTGGGCATTGTGGCGCACACTTGTAATCCCCACACTTGGGAGGCGGAGACAGGAGGATCACGCACAGGTTTGAAGCCAGCCTCGCTGGCTTAAGAGACCCTATTTCCAAATAAAAGTATAAAATAGGTCTGGGAGTGTAGCCCGGAGGTAGAAGGGTTTCCAGGAACCCCAGTACCACAAAACAAAACAAAACAAAACAACAACAACAACAACAAACACAATAGAATAAGCTATAACTGAAAGTATTACGACAGAATGTGTGAAATTTTTGTTGTGGCAAATTTGTGTTCTGGCAAAAAGTAAAACAACTAAAACCAAACTCACCCATATTTAAAACAATATATGCTAGAAAGGAGGCTTCTTAAAAGTAATCTTTGGTGTTGCCTGATGTTTAGTTATGAAGCAGGAAGAGGCAGAGGGAGGGGAATGGAAGCTGCTGAAATTAGTAGAGAAACATTAGAAAGGGGGGAAAGATGCCTAAATATGAAGAGTTAAAAAATTATCTGCCTCCTGCTTCATTTATCATGGACGGAATTTTGAGGTGACTCTGAGCTTGTACAATTTGAATTCACAAAACAAATCTCAGTTTCTCCGGAAGATCTTGGGCATAAATGCCTTGAACGCATCAGTCAGAAGGTAGCTATCTACCATCTAAAACAGGAGTGCTTTTGTGAACTAGCAAAGGGATGCAAACTTCTTTTAATATTTATTAAGTAGGTCAAAATTTCAAGGGATTTGTGCTGACCTCATAAATAATGGATGTAAAATTTAATTTTCCAAAGTCATCACAGGTGCCTGTTCAAGGATATAGATAATTTATATCTTTTTTCAGGATATACTTTGTGCGCTTTACTCCAGTGTTGAAATGCATGGTGCGCGGTGTGGAGTCTGCTTCAGCATCAAGGTTGAAAATTTCTGCAAGTCTTTGTTTTCCTAAACACTTCAGAGACCATTCCAGGGCATCACTGTTATTTTGCAGCATCACTTGTATTTTCCATAACTTAGTTTGTTTGCTTTTATAATTTCTGGAAATGATCTAGTAAACTGAAGACAGTAAGCAGAACAGTCAGTTATGGCTTCTATCTGTAAACACATTGAGAAAGAAGATAACTGAAAACGGGCTAAAGACAAAAGCAGACATTACTCACACGTTAAACTTTTCTTTTGTTTGAAAATCACCTATAATAAATTTAGGAACAATTGGAAAATATTATTAAAAATCAACTTATTTCTCCCAAGATTATTTAACTTTATAGCAATGAGTTGGCCTACATATGTAATATTATGAAAATTATAATATAACTTTTTTTAAAATCAAGCCTGTTACCTTTAATAATTTTTTTCACTACAACTCTTTTAACTCTAATACTTTGTAAATTAGCACTGTGTAATACAAAATGCTTCTGCCTGAAAAATTTGTATTTAATTTTAATCTTGCAGAATTATACTGTAATTGTATAAATAGTCTAACACTATCAGAAGTAGATTTTAAAAATGCATATTTCATTTTTACATATGGTACAATTTTTCAAGTGAATTAAAATACTGTTAATCTTTTCATTGACTATAAATATGGGCTCCCCTCTGATGTAATTAATGTAACCTATAGTATTCAATAGAGACAGAAACGTTAAATCATACGTAAAAAAGTGGCTAAGAGTATTTCATTACCAAGCCAATTCTGCAATTTCCATAGATTTATGGAAAATGTTATTCACCTCCTGGGGAAAACCTTTGGCAGAAAGCTGAGTTTTGCTTGGCATCCTGTTTGCATCAATTTGGTCTCTGGTTAGCTTGTTCTTGATGTCAGTTGTGTATACACACTTTCTTCATGTGTTGAAGGAAAAACAATTTTAGTTCTCAACCCATATTTATTTTTCTACTGGTATTTAATCTCTGTGTTGAGTTTAAGATTTAGGGCTCCAGAGTGATACTTTAAATGTGTTCTGTTTGCAATGACATCTGTTTCCAAGTGATCATATGGGATTCTGGAGTTTTGATTCTTATTCTGTTACAGGCTCTTCATCTTAACATCCCTGTGGTGTAAAATAAGGACATAGTATGAAGATAGGTTATGTTTCTGATGTGTGGTGAAGCCTTTGGAATTCTCAACTATTCAATAGCATAGCTGTAGAATGCACATTAAAATACTTTTCAGCTGGGCATGGTGGCGCACGCTTGTAATCCCCACACTTGGGAGGCAGAGACAGGAGGATTGGCAGGTTTGAAGCCAGCCGCGCTGGCTTACGAAACCCTGTTTTCAAATATAAAAAGGTATAAAATAGGTCTGGGAGTGTAACCCGGAGGCAGAAGTGTTTCCAGGAACCCCAGTACCACCAAAAAGAAAATAATAATAATTTTGAGGTAAAGTAAAAGGAAGGCATCAGTGAAAGAAATACAGAGAAAAGAAACAAGTTAGTAGTAAAAATTTCCAGTATATAGTGTTAAAATGGTTTATGAGTAATGAATTATTACATGTCATTTTTAATCGTTTTGTTGAAATTTTTGGTACCTAAATAAAATTATTTACACATTATATTATCTTTACTTTTTTGTGGTACTGGAGATGGAAAACAAGAGCATTCTGAGTTATATTAATTTATTAATATAATTAATTAATAACCCCAGCCCTTTTATTAATTTATTTTTTATTTTGAAGCAGGGTCATGCTCAGTACCTGGGGGTGTTGTTAAGTTGCCGAGGCTGTCCTTGCACCTGAGCCTTTCCTGTCTCAGCCTTACAAGGTCTGGAATTATAGATGTACATTACTGCACCAAGGTTACATTTTTAATGAATGAAGGTTTGATTTTATAGAATTACTATTGCTCTTTTCAAAATGAAGTCCATCTAACACATAAGAGAAGACTAAAGTGTATAATTTTATAATATTTATCTTTATGTCAATATTGAGATGACAAATTTAAAATATAAAGGACACTAAAATTGAATGAGCTAAAGTCACTAGATTTTATTTTAATAAGTAAAGGCTAGTGTAGGTGTCTATTCATACCAGAGGGACATGTACATGCATGTGGGTGTATGTTTTTCTGTGGTATGTGGTCTGCCCCTTGAGTTATTTTGAAACAATATATAGTTACTGAACTGTGTTGTTTCACTTTCACCTTTGATATTAAGTTTGTGCTCTAGGGGGAATTTTATTTTTAAATATGCCAGTACCCTTCACTTAGTATTTAACCTTTAAGGACCAGACAATTATTAAATATTAGTTATGTCATCTAAATTATTCAACTCTATCAGCATTTGAGAGTTTCTGGTATCAAGGAACACATTTTGAGCTTACTCAAAATACTAGATTCATAGAGGCTATACTTAAGTGATTTTATTGACAAGACTCTTTAGTTAAATTCAAAACAACATTAATCTTCCTCATTGGTTAGTGTTCTCCAGAGAAACAGAACCAATAGGATATATACATATGTGTATAGATGTAGATGAGTTTTGTTATAGGAATTGGCTTTCACTGTTACGGAGGTTGACACGTTCGACCATCTGCTATGTGCAAGCTGTAGGCCTAAGAAAGTCTGTGATGTAGTTCAGTTTGATTTGAGCATTAGGACAAAGGGAACTGATGGTGTAACCCCTCAGTCCAAGGGCTTTAGAACAGGATGGGGAGGGCACTGGTGTAAGTTCAGAGTCCTGAGGCCTGAGAACCAGGCAGGAAGAGCTGGGTGTCCCAGTTCAGGAAGAGTGGTCTGCCTTGTCTCCACCTTTTCACTCTATTTGGCCCCAAGTGATGAATGGTGCCTGTCTCACATTTGTGAGGGCAGTTCTTTACTTGGCCTTACTAATTTAAATGCTCATCTCTTCTGGAAATAACTCTCACAAACATACCTGGAAATAATATTTTGCCAGTTACCCTTAGCCCAGTCAGGTTGAAATATATACTCAACCAGTAAACTTTTCTTCCAAATATAAACTGTGTTCTTGAGATATGGTGGCAGAGCAGGGGAAGAAAATGTAAATTTATGTTTGCATTCTGTGTGACTTTAATTAAAGTCTTTCCAGTGAATTTGTGGTCTGGTTAAAACATTATTATTTTCACTATAGCAATAGAAGAAATTAAGACCTAAAATATTAGGTGATGAGTCTAAAATTATATGGGTAGCAAAAAGTGGAGATAGGATTTGATACGAGGTCTTTCTGACTCCAAATATCTTTCTATTAGCTAGTACATCTACTAACCCTCTGAAAAAGCCAATGGATTCCTGGGAGTTATAGTTGAATCACACATTGGTTCTCTGGGTTCAGTAATTAAAAATAGGCATAGTTCCTCCTCTCCTTTTATTTATGGTCTAATAATTGGAGTGTGTGTGTGTGCGCGCGCGTGCGTGTGTGTGTGTGTGTGTGTGTGTGTGTGTGTGTTACTGGGGATGGAACCCAGGAGCATTCTATCTCTGAGCTACACCTCTAGTCCATTTTACCTTTTGTTTTGAAACAAGAATTTACTATGTTGTAGTGAGTCTTGCTAAGTTGCTGATATTAGTCTTGAATCTTCAATCCTCCTGTTTCAGCCTCCAAAGCAGTGGGATTAGAGGCATGAGCCACCATGCCCAGTGGATTGTTTTTACAACTACACTCTACTGTTCACGATATACATTAACAAACATCAAAGTCAATCACTAAGCCAAACATGAGAAGGAGGGAGGGGGAGGGAATGGGGAGGGAATTGGGGAAGGGCTAAATGAGTGATGTGTGCATGTATGCCTCCACCATCTTGTACCCCATTAAGATGTATGACTACAATGTACCAATTAAAAGTTAAAAATAAAAATAAAAAAAATACAACTACAATTTTGATAAATGCTCTCAGGAAAGAGAACACAACTCTGTGAGAACTAGTACTGTTACCTGAAGAAGGCTGAGCAGGGATAAGAAGGAAGCATTGGTGTTAACTACTAAGAAACGATGAAAGAGCATTCCAGAGGGAACAGTGAATGCAAAGATCCCACAGAAGAAAACATGGCAATGTGGAGGTTAAAAATGGAGGGAAGTAGAGATGAAGCAAGAATCAGAGGTGAGCCCCGTGTGGTGGTATACGTTTGTAACCCAATACTTGAGAGGCTGAGACAGAAAGGAAGGCAGGTTGAGGCCAGTCTCAGCAATTTAGTGAGACCCTCAGCAACTGAGCAAGACTGTTTCAAAATAAAAGGTAAAATAGGGCTTGAGGTCTAGTTCAGGGTTAGAATGCCACTGGGCTCCAGAGGTAGAATGCCACTGGGCTCTATCTCCAGTAGGAAAGAAAGAAGGAAGGAAGGAAGGAAGGAAAGGAGGCCAAGGAAGGAAGGAAGAAAAGGGAGGGAGGTGAAGTAGAAATCAAATTAATGTTAGTTTGGGGAGTCAGGGGAACACACGCAAGATAAACCTGCGAAAGTGTGTAATATTTGAATCCTCGTAGGCCTTTTATATTTTTTTCTTTATAAGAACATTGGAAAGCCTTGAAAGGGTTAAATCAGACTATGTCATGATTGGATTTGTGATTAGCAGCAGTGAATATCTATCAGAATATCACGTAGTTAAGCTCTTTAATGACTACCAAAGATACAGAAGACATTTCCATTATCAGCCTTTGTGGAGTATGCTATAAGAAAATCCCAAGTTGGGTTTTTGTTCTCCTTTTGCTTGCAACTTGCTAACATTTTTTGTGATGTTCTCAAATTTCATTCAAGATAATATGTGTGAATGTCTTTTGTAGAACTGTAAAATGCTTTATGTCAGATATCATAAGCTATAGCTTGATATTCAGTGTCAACCAATGAAATTAGTCTATTGGCACTCAGTTTGATAGAAATGGCCAGGTTTGGAAATAAAGCTGGCTTGAGGTGTGTCTCTGGGGGTGTGGCCTGAGGTTGGCATCTATCTCTCACTCCTTCACCTTGCTGTCTCTCTCTGCTGCCATGTTCTGAGGCTTTGCCCTGTTTTTCTTGCCTGAGATCTGGCTAATCCAGAAGTGAAACCTCCCTAAATTCTGAAATCCTAAGCCTCAGATAAATTTTTCATCTGCTAAGTTTTGTTTGCCAGGTATTTTGGTTTCAGCAACAAAAAGGCAGACTAAGGAAACATTATATATTCTCTTCCTCCCTCCCTTCCTTCCTTCCTTCCTTCCTTCCTTCCTTCCTTCCTTCCTTCCTTCCTTTTTCCTTATAGTTAAGAACACACATTCACTCCTTGGTAGCCAACCAGACTGAATAGGAAAGTGAGTGACATGAGATTTAAAAATTCATCCTTGATGGTGGGATTGAGGCCTAGATCTAGGAGGCTGAAGGGAGTGGTAATTTACTGGAAGGAAATACCATGAATATCCTTGGGTGTGGTGGCGCACGCTTGTAATCCCTGCACTTGGGAGGTGGAGACAGGAGGAATGTGCAGGTTTGAAGCCAGCCTCTCTGGCTTAGAAGACCCTGTTTCCAAATAAAATATAAAATAGGTCTGGGAGTGTAGCCCAGAGGTAGAAGGGTTCCATTCCCAGTACCACCAACCAACCAACCAGCCAACCAACCAACAAACAACCCCCCCCAAAATAACAACCCCCCCAAAATATCAGAACTATACCAAAGGGAACAAGAGGCACCATGCAGCTCTAGTACTAATGTCTCATAATCTAATTTTTATTCTTGATTTTGCCCCAGAATTCTAAACACTGCACAACACACACATATTTAGTAATTTTTAGACAGATTCTATTTCGGAACATTGCAGGCACAGAGTGTAGCCCCTGGGTGTTACTAATGCTTCCTAGACCACTTGTGAAGGAAAGCATTCAGGTGAGAGGTGTCAAGAGGGGCACTGAAAAGCCACTCTCATCCCAGTGGGGAGGTAAAAAAGGGACCAGAGGAGTCTAGAAATAGCCAGTAGCTGCTGCATGAGTGTTTCAACGTCCACATAGGTGTTACCTAGAATGATGTTTAGAAACCTACAGTGTTCCATAAATATTTGCTGAATAAGTGCATGAATTAAAGGCAATTCAGGAGTTGTGGTTATATGGAAACATGAACTCTGGAACAAGGAAGGCTTGTGACTCGTTCATTAACAGAAGTTATTAGGCCCAGACAGTGAAGTCAGTGAGGGGCCAAGAAGAGCAAGGCTGAGTCAGTAGAGAATTGCTTGTTGATCCAAGGTCCTTAAATTTTTCGAGACGAGAAGTCTTTGTACAGTACTGAACTTGTAGTTATGTGATAAGCAGGTCCAGGTTGAAGGATTAGGAGAGTGAGTGAGTCAGTCAGTCCAGCAGCCCACATTGCTAAACTGATTTTCTCTCTGAATCAGCTAAGAAGTGTTTTCCGTTTTTTGTTTTCTCATTGCTTTATTTTGCTTTTGGCCATATTATATATATATTTTTATTTCTGCTATGAACTGTGCTCGCTGGGTGTGGTGAATAGCTTTGAATATAAATAGATTTTTTATATTTTTAAAAGTTTATTTTAAGCCAGGCGTGGTGGCGCACACTTGTAATCCCTGCGCTTGGGAGGCGGAGACAGGAGGATCACGCAGGTTTGAAACAAGCCTCGCTGGCTTAAGAGACTCTCTTTCAAAAAATAAAAAGGTATAAAATGGGTCTGGGAGTGTAGCCCGGAGGTATAAGGGCTAACAGGAACCCCAGTACCACAAAAAAAAAGCAAAAGAAAAAAGTTTATTTTAACTTCCTTCATTAATGTATAACATAGAATATTTTGATTTAGGAACATGATTTTTTCTTCTAACAGGTATTATCAGTTGGAAACAGTATTTTTTTGGTAGAAATCTTGTGTATTTAAGCATATGAAAATGGGACATCCCCAAATGAAAGAATATTGATATCACAATGTTGTTTAAAGTCCAGAGGTTGATACAGCTACTAGCTTTGAATAGCGAAAACCCAAGTTTCTGGTATTAGATATTATTTCTGATTCCAGTCAGTCATTTTCTCATGTTAATGTTTATTTCTAATATTAATGTTTTTTGAGTGCTTTATAGCTTACAAAGTATTTTTCCATTATCTAATGCTTATCCTTATGAGACCCACATGAAGTAGGTAAGTATGGTTCACATTTGAGAGTTGAAGAAAATAAAGCCCAAGATAAAGAGCTTATCTAAGAGCCATGAAAAAATTACCTGGAACTTGAACTCAAATTGTGTAGAATAATGTACCTTTCCAGTGGAACACTTGACCTCATTACAATGTCTCCCTTTGGTGTTATAAAATACTCGGCTAGATAGATTTTTGTATAATTCTCTAGGAAGAGAAATCCAAACCTCATGGCTTATTGAGAGTGGGTTTGTTTCATTATTGTAATAGACATTTGGTATTTTTGCATGATCATCATTATTTTTGCTTCTTTTACTAAGATTTTTTCTGATATTCTTTAGTGAGCTACATTCCATCCATTTTAGTCTATGGAATTTGGAGATATCTCCATGGATCAGTATAACCCACTCCTGACCAAGAACATTGCATTTCTTTGACCAAAGTGATTGATTGGTTCAGAGATGGACGTGTGACCCAAGCCAAGGACCCATGAGCTAATGGTAATCAATCCATGGGCTTTTGTCAAAATTAGCGCATTAGATGGCCGGGCGTGGTGGCGCACGCTTGTAATCCCCGCACTTTGGAGGTAGAGACAGGAGGATTGTGCAGGTTCAAAGCCAGCCTCACTGGCTTAAGAGACCCTGTTTCCAAATAAAATATACAATAGGTCTGGGAGTGTAGCCCAGAGGTAGAAGGGTTCCATCCCCAGTACCACAAAAAAAAAAAAAAAAAAAAAACCGCATTAGAGTGGTAATTTAGGAAGCCATCCTTCATCATCTATAGGGCTCTTGCTGGGGATGGAATGGATATAAACATGATTAGGGCTGAGAGATGCAAAGAGAGAGAGTTCATCCTAATGACTTATTTAAGCCTTTACAGGTACATGCTTGAAATAAGTCTTTGGACTTTTTAATTGCATGAGTTTATAAATCTCCCTTTTGTTGAGCTCAAGTTTTACTTTACTTTTTAAAAGTTGCCACAGAAAAAGATCCGAATTAATAGATTTCTGTTTGTGAAAGGCAGACAACACAAAATTATTAAATGGTAAATATAAAACAGTAACAGAGATTAAATAAAAATTGAATGTCATAAAATGCCAAATCATTTATCTTCTATATTGAATGATTAGAATGATACTCTGTACAGCTGGTCTAAGGTAACAATGATATAGGAATAATTGGTACAACTGACCTTATTGGTTTGATAAACTTTTTTTTTAGTCAATGGCTATTTTTTAAGATTGCATATTCAATTTTTTAGTAAGAAAAAAACACTTTCCGACATGCACATGTCATTATGATATGCATCTCTTGATCTGAATATTTGCTTTTCTGTGTCACATGATTTCACATATTTGCCTGAGAAGTGTCAATTTTCCAAAAGCCACATATCATGACCAGCTGACTGAGATGCTTTTCATGATAGCTAGCTCATCAGTGAAGAAGAAATATAGAAGCCAGGCGTGGTGTCACACACTTGTAATCCCAGCATTCGGGAGGCTGAGACTGGAGGATCACGGTTCGCAGACAGCCTCAGCTACTACTTAGTGAGGCCCTCTGCAATTTATTGAGACCCTGTTTCAAAATAAAGAATGAAAAATAGGGCAGGGGGTGTAGCTCGGAGGTCAAATGCCCCTGGGTTCCATCCCCAGACCCGCAAAAAAAAAAAAGAAGAAGAAGAAGAAGAAGAAGGAGGAGGAGGAGGAGGAGGAGGAGGAGGAGGAGGAGGAGGAGGAGGAGGAGGAATATAGAGACTGACACAAGTTTTGTCTCCATTCTAAAACTAAGTGTCCAAATATGTGAACCCAGCTAGATATGCTGTGGACACAGAGGAGCTGAGAGGAGTCCAGGGGTTGTATAGGATTATGGTTGCTGAACAATTTAGATCCAAAGGGTTCATTTGGCTCTCTTTATTTCATTTCCAGCAGAAAAACATACATTTCTGTCTCTTTTATAATCATCTGCAATGTTTAGTTACACTGAAAAATTTTCTTGGGGAAAATGCAATTGGTAAATTCTGATTTATTCAAATAGTTAAGTGATAATATATGACAATGGACACTTTCATAAACTTACTAGTCACTTAGGAATTTTAAAAATGGTATCTAAATATAGCTTGAAAATTTAAGAGATATTTAAAAATATCTATAGGATATGAATTTTAAGATGACACACCTGAGAATTTTTCATATATACTGAAATCAGCTTACTGATTTGATTTTCTTGTTTAAAAATGAATCCAGAGGATAATCATTCTTAAGGATATGGGGAGGAATGTGATTTCCATGGCATCTACAGTAACATATTTAAAGAACAATTTGAAATTCTATAGATAGAATTTTAGGTTTTGGAAGGCAGATTTAAGTTTTTTGGAAATTGAATGCAAAACACTCTTGAAAAGAATATACAATCTTGATGATACAATAAGGCTAATTCAATCATATAGTTCTCTATATTTAACTCTTCTTAAGATGTATTTTTTTGTCTTTTGTAGCAGTTTTCTTTCGAAAGGAAAGCATTCTTCACTCTTTCAGGTCAAGTATAATATCATCTGCTTATCTTTTTGAAGTTGGATTCTTTTATTTGAAGCTATAATAATTTTTTTCCCCACATAATCTCTTGTATTCTGGATAAGGACAGAAATCAACTCTTTCCTTACTTTCTCCATTGACATTTTTAGCAATTACATGGTTAAAATTGGCTTTTTTAGATAACATACTTTTTTTTTTTTTTTACTTAGGAATAAAGCTGTAATAATTTCCCAATTCCTCCCATACTTACACTGGGATATACATGCCATCCTGATAGAGAGCTTAATTTCTAAAGTAGTTTAAACCCTTTCTCCACCACGTCATCACTCACCCAGTGCCTAACATCCATCTCCATGTTATAGAAGCTGTATTATAAAAGCTGCGGTGATCTGCCAAGTACTAACCCAAGTGGCTTCTTCTCAGCTTTCTTGCTTTTTGGACTTTCTGCTGAATTTGTCACTGTTGACCATATACTTCTCTTGAAATACTTTTGTTTATTGATGTTTATATCTCTGCATGAACTTGATTCTTCAATCTTTATTATTTTTCAATAATGATTTTATTATTGTAATAGAATGTTTTATAAAAATTATATCTGATTTCATACAAAGCTACTTAGAAGAAAGATGAAAATTACCTCAAATCTTTCTCAGAAATATCCTCCATTATTAAATTGCATTACGGATGAAGGATAGTTGAAGTGAGTGATAAATAGAGATAGAGAAATAAATTTGTTAAAATGGGATCATACTTAATACTCACTGAGGCAGACAAGTTCCAAGATTGTCCCATTATTCCTGTCTCCTGATACCCATACACACCACCAAGAAAGCGTTCTATTCCAGGATATTTATTTTTGGGAATGTTTGAAACTATACATTGGATTTTCTTTTTGTGGTACTGGGGTTCCTGGAAACCCTTCTACTTCTGGGATACACTCCCAGACCTATTTTTTTATACTTTTTTTTTTTTAAATTTGGAAACAGGGTCTCTTAAGCCAGTGCAGCTGGCCTCGAACCTGCGCCATCCTCCTGTCTACGCCTCCCAAGCGTGGGGATTACAAGCGTGCGCCACCATGCCTGGCTACATTCGATTTCTTTGATAGATACATGGTGCTATACAGTTAGCTTTTTTCCCCTCACTTGAGCAAGCTTTGATAGTTTGTGGTGTCCAAGAAATTTATTCAGTTCATCTGAATTTTGTTGACATAAAGTTGTTGGTAATATTCCTCTAAAATTATTTTAATTTCTGTAGAAACTTAAGTGATGTTACTTCCCTCATTACATATTAGTAAATTGTTGTTATCTCTTCTTCTTGGTTAATCCAGAAGTTAACAATTTTATCGATCTTGTCAATGAACCAGAGTTTTATTTCATTTATTTATATTTTTCATTTTCTATATCTTTGATTTTTATTACTATTTTATCCTACCCACTTGGATTTATTATTTTTATTTTTGTGGTACTGGAGATTGAACCCAGGGGCATTCTACTTTTGAGTTTCACTCATAGCCCTATTTTATATTTTATTTTGAAAAAGGGTCTCACTAACCTGCCCAGGCTGGTCTTGAATCTGCAATCATCCTTTCTCAGCCTTGTAAGTACTGTGATTATAGATGTGCACCATTGTATCTGGCTTAATTTTTTCTTTTTCTAGTTGTCTAGTTAGCTAAGGCTGGATGTGGTGGCTCACGCTTGTAATCCCCACGCTTGGGAGGTGTAGACAGGAGGATTGCGGTTCACGGACAGCTTCAGCTACTAAGACCCTGTTTCAAAATAAAAAATAAAAAATAGGGTTGAGGTTCTAGCTCGGAGATAGAATGCCATGGGTCCTATCCCAAGTACCTCAAAAAGAAAAAAAAAAAAAGGAAGGTGAGGTCATATTTTTCAGATGTTATTCTTTCCTACTTATATTTTTTAGTTAGTGCTGTATGCTTTTATGTATTACTTTTAATGGAATAATAGATTTTAATATAAATTTATTTAAATTATGAGCTTTACAAATCTTAATGTGTCTTGTTATATTTATTTAGTTCAATATTTTTTCTAATTTTCTTTGACATTTGAGTTACATAGAAGAGAGTTACATAGTTTACAATATTTGGCTCTTCTACTATGTTACCTATGTCACAATACATTGTTATTGTTTCATTTTAAATACCTTATTATTGTGTAAAGTAAATTAAACCTGTGCTACTTTCCCACCTATATTTCTATTATTGCTTTCCATAGTCTTATTACTTTATAACCTAGTGTTATGATTGACAGAGAAGATACTTTATATGATTTCTGTTCTCTTAAATTTACTAAATCTTATTTTCTTCTCTATATAATCTATGTCAATAATTATTCTGATTGTATTGGATAGAATGTGTATTTAGCTGGTGTTAATTGAAGTGTTCTACGGATATCAATTAGATCAGCTTGGTAGAATTGTTCTTGTGTTTTATATCTTTACTTCTTTAATGTCAATTTTTCTATTAATTACTAAGATGTGTGTGTTTAAATCTTTGACTATAATTGTTGTCTTTTGATTTCTCCTTTTAGATTTATATATTTGTGCTGCTTATATTTTCTTTTCGTGATTTTATACAGTTATTGGTACATTATAGTCTCATGATATAGTTCATTAGTGATGGTGACATACATGCACACTATACTTGGTGTGCTTTTCCCCTGTTGCCCATAGATGATACTGAGATTGACATTGGTATTCTCATATATGTATATAATGTTAATGGGAGTGGGTCCTTCATTAATTCTCAAACCCTCCACTTGACTACTCCCCTCACTTTATGGGGCTTTTGCTTCCATTATGTAAAGTCCTGCTTGCATCCTGATTACTCTCTAGCTTCCACATATGAGAGAAAACACATAGCACCTTCACTTCTCTGACTAGCTAATTTCACTTAATATAATGTTCTACTGGTCCATCCATTTCTTGCAAATAACATAATTTTGTTCTTCTTGATTGCTGAGTAAAATTCCATTGTGTATATATCCCATAATTTTGTAACGATCCATCTGTTGGTAGATACTGCTGTTTTTCCCATAACTCGGCTATTATAAATTGGCTATAAACATGGATATCCATGTGTTAAGTATCTGTCAACATTCTGCCCATTTATTATTATTAATAATTATTGTCTAACAATCCCAGTTATTTTAATTATTTTAATTTTTATGCCTTGGCGGTCTTATTCAGGAAGTTTCTACTTGTTTCTATATGTTAGAGTGTTCAACCTATGCCCTTCTCCAGTAATATTTGATCCAGCTTAAGTTGACTCTTTTGCAGGGACAGAGGTTGGGATTTCATTTTATTTTTTCTACAAATTTTTCCAAAATATGTTTTTGGCACCTTTGTAAAAAATCAACTTGCTATATTTGTGAATTTGTTTCTGTATCTCCTATTTTGTTCCATTGATCTATGTGTCTGTTTTTGTGCCAATACCATGCTGTTTTTATTATTGTGTCTCTAAGTATAATTAGAAGTTATATATTGCAATGCTTCTTTCATTATATTGGATTGTTTCTTTTATCAATAAGAGGTGGCTTGCTTTGTCTCTTCTGATAAGTTTTGGCTTAGAGTCTGCTTTGTTAGATATGAAAATTGCTACCCCTGCTTGTTTTTATTTTCCATTTTCTTGGGATATCTTTTTTGATCCTTTTATCTTTAAACGATGAATTCCTTTCCCATTGAGTTTATTAAAGCAGTATATAGTTGGATATGTTCTTTGATCTACATTGCCAGTCTGTGTCCTTTAATTGGGGAGTTTAGACCATTGATAATCAGTGTTGTAACTGAGAAATTATTTTTGTTTCCTGTAATTCTTAGTTGTATTTTCTTTTTGACACCATACTATTTTCTCCTTCACTTTGTTTCTCATCTGATGGAATTTTCCCTGAATCTGGTTCTGGTATTTGCTTTTTTTTTTTTTTTTTGGTGGTACTGGGGATGGAACCCAGGGGTTTTTCTACTTCCAGGCTGTACTCCCAGACCTATTGTATACTTTATTTGGAAACAGGGTCTCACTAAGTTGCTGAGGGCTTCACTCAGTAGCTGAGGCTGGCTTTAAACCTGTGCAATCCTCCTGTCTCAGTCTCCCAAGTGCTGGCATTACAAGCATGTGCCACCACACCTGGCTACTTCTTTTTTTATGTTTTTGTTTCATTTCTTTAACTGTGGTTTCTAGTTTGGTCTTGGTAGTCATGAATTCTTTTAGCTTCTGCTTATCTTGGAAGGTTTTATTTTTTGTCAGTTTTTAAAGATATCTTTGCTGAATATAGCAGTCTTGGTTGGAAGTTGTACATCATACCAGTCCTTCCTAGCTTTCATGACTTGAGTTGGGATGTCTGGAATGATTCTTTTTGCTTTGCCTCTGTTTGGCACTGGTTCTTTTGCTCTTGATACATTTAAGGTTCTCTCCTTGACCTTCATGTTAGTCATTTTGATTATTATGTGGTATGGAGAAATTATTTGATCTTATCTTATTAAAAGTTTCTGAATGTTTTCTGTGTGTGGATGTCCATCTCATTTTCTATGCTTGGGTAATTTTCTGGTATCATTTCACTGAAGAGGTTTCTAATTCCATTGGTTTTTGCTTCTAGACCTTCAATGCCTATTATCTTTAATTTAGGTAATTTCATGTTATCTCATATTTCTTGAATATTCTGGTCATGCTATATTATCTTCTCTATATTGTGGAGTCTGTGGTCAGTTTTGAATTTGTTGTCTAACAAAAGTGAGACACTATTTTCTATTTTGAATAATCTGCCTGAGATGGTTTCTATTGAGGTCTATATTTTATTTCTTGTTTCCTTCATTTCACTCAGGGCCTCTTTCTGGTTCTTATTTAGGGCCTTGTTTTCTCTACTGATAGGTTTTTCATACTCTATACACTCTCTGATTTCATGTCTAAGGTCTTTGATAGTATTGAAAATCAAAATTATGAATTCTCCTGACATTTTCTGTATCTCAATATTGATGATCTCCCCTGTTGAGTTGCAGGAGTTTACCATTTCCTTTTTTTGGTATTCATTGTCATGTTTTCAGAATTATCAGGTTTGTATCTCTATTTTCTTAGCATACTATTCCTCTTTATGTGGAAGTCCTATGTCTATTTGTTGTTCCATTATAATAAGGCCTGTGTGGGGGTATTTTTGCTTAACAACCCTTTCTCATATAATTAGATGTATGAGATAGTCTCTCAGAACATCTTTAAAAGGATATAGTCCTTATTGCAGGCAAGCTATAGTCTCCTATTGGCTACAGGCCTTTGTGCTTTCTGTGTTAAAACTCAACAGGGCCAGAGATTATAATGTTCCAAGTTTGCAGACCAGCTGGCTGAGATTTAATGTCCCAGCAACACCATCACTGCTCTACTGGTTACAATAATATGAAACCCTGTGGACTGCTGGCCTGCAAAATCTGTGGTCACTGTGCACAAGCTCAGTAGAGCCAGAATGTCATTTTGACATTCTGAGTCTGTTGACCCTATTGGCTGAGCATTGATACCCCAAGGACACCACCATCTGTTTTGCTTGTGATCTAGTGGAGTCTTAAAACCACTGGTTTCTATGCTTTCCAGGCACAATCTTTGCTGATCCAGAGAGTAGCATTTGCAGTCTACAGCATAGCTGTCTGAATCAAATTGCCCCAGTACTGCTGCTGCTCTGCCAGCTGCAAATATGTAAAACACTATTAGCCCCTGGCCACCCTTCCTGTGGGGCCAAAACTTTGCCAGAGTATAGACTGTACTGTTCTGAGCCTGGGGCATGTGTGGCTGAGTTACTTAGACCACTGATTCTCTGGGTACTATGGTTATGTGAAATCTTGTCAGACCCTGCCCCCACCTCCACAGGGGAGGTTTGCAAACTCATAGACCCCATGGGATTTGATCTTGCCTTGGGAGTCCCTGCGGTCATAGAGTCTTCTGATTGAACATCTGTGTAAACTCATTGTCTTGAAGAGCTCTTTTGAAGCTGCTCAGGTTTCTGCAGGAAAGATCTGCAGTTTTGTTCGTACTTACAAGTTCAACTTCAGCCAAGGAGTTGGATGGGTGTTTCAGCATTATTTGGATTCGTGGTGATCTTGGTGAGGCCAGTCGTAGGCACTCTGGATCCTGTAGGATAGTTTTGTAGTTTCTTGGTCCAGATGAGTTCAGCTGCAGCCACAGGAGTTGACTAGGTGGTTTGGATGGATAGTCTGGAGATTTATGGTTTTTAGGTATTTGAGGGTGGCAAGAAGAATGCTTTTTTGTGTTAGCTTGAGGCAGTCTGCTGGCTCAATAGGATTTAGCTTCTTCTTTACTGGAGTTTGTCTCCAAGAGCTGTTGGATTCAGGCTGCTGTCAATTCCAGCATTGGCTTACCAAAGCTGCCATTTCTTTTTAAACTTTGCATTATTACATTCTTTTTTCTTTTATTAGTACATTGTAATTTTATACCATAGGGAGGTTTAGAGTGAAAGAAGTATACATGCACATAACTCATGGAGCATTTCCATCTGGGCCTGACTCTTTTCCCTCCTCTTTCCTGTGCATGTCTTTGAGACTGGGATTAGTAGTTGAATATACATACATCACATTGCATATTAAATAGTTTTTCTGTAGTGAGCATGTAGTTGGTTCTTGTTCTTTAACCAAATAAGACAGTCTCTGCCTTTATTTATTTATATTTGGTGGTACTGGGGGTGTAACCTAGGGGTTTTCTACCTCCAGGCTATACTCCTCGACCTATTTTTTTTTTTTTACATTTTATTTGGAAACAGGGTATCACTAAGTTGCTGAGAGCCTCACTAAGTAGCTGAGGTTGGCTTTGAACCTGTGCTATCCTCCTGTCTCAGCCTCCCAAGCATGGGGATTATAAGCGTGTGCCACCATGACTGGCATCTCTGCCTTTAAATTAGGTTATTTATATTCTTTATATTTAATGTTATTAATATTTTTGAGTTTAGAGAAACGATCTTACTATTTATTTTTTTAGTTTTTCTATATATATTGTTCTATTTTTCCTTTGTTTCTACTGAGTCTGGGGTTAATTCTATATTTTTATTACATTTTACCTTATTTGTTGTTTTATTATTCATGATTCCTTGTCATCGTATTATAGTGAGTGATTATTTTAGGCTTATAGTATATAAGTATGTATTATATACTTTTAACTAATTTCATTCTATCTATGATGATGATGATGATGATGATGATGATGATGATGATGATGATTTTGTGATACTGGGGTCTTTTTACCTCCGGGCTATACTCCCAGACCTATTTTATACTTTATTTGGAAACAGGGTCTCACTAAGTTGCTGAGAGCCTCACTAAGTAGCTGAGGCTGGCTTTGAACCGTGCAATCCTCCTGTCTCAGCCTCCCAAGCGTGAGGATTACAAGCGTGCACCACCACGCCCAGCGATGATCATTATTTTACCACAATATATTATTAGTTTTACTTTAAATAATTTTGATTTAAACAAGTTATTTACATAATTTAAAAATATTATGTATGTATATTTTCCCACGTAATTGGCATTCTGTATAGTCTTCATTTCTTTGTTTAGATTCGGATTTCTATCTGGTCAACTGTCTTTTCTTGAAGGACCTTCCTTTTAGTATTTACTAAAGTGTAAGCATACTGGTAATTAATGTTTCTACTTTTGTATGTGGGAAAGGTCATTATTTCAACTTTATGTACTTTTAACTTTAGTAAGGTACAGTTAAGATGTCATAAAATTAACCCATATAAAGTGTCTAAGTCAATGATTTTTAGTATATTTAGTGAGTTCTGCAACCATCACCACAATTTCATTTTAGAATATTTTTACCATCCTTAGAAGAAATCTCATGCCAATTTGCAGTCATTTCTGTATACTTACCCCCAGTCATTATGCTATTATCACTCTACTTGACAAAGTTATAGACTTGCTCTTTCTGAATATTTCATAGAGCTGGAATCCTGTGTCTGTTCTTTTATGTCATTTTTTTTTACTGGATGTACTGTTTTTGATTATTATTCCCTATTGTATCAGTACAAGTACAGAATGCTTTTGTTCTATTACTGAATAGAATTTCATTCTAGGGCAATAGCTGCATTTTGTTTATCTATTTATTTGTTGTTAAACATTGGGTTGTTTTTATTTTTTTTTTGCTATCTGAAAACTGCTACTCTGAACATTTGGGTTCAAGTTTTTGTTTTTACATATGTTTTTATTTCTTCCAAGTAAATACCTACCTTGAGTAGTGGGTCATATGGGTATTCTGTGTTTAGTATTTTGAGAAGTTGACAAACTATTTTCTAATGTGAAAAATCATTTTATATTCCAGTTGGCAATATTTGAAGCTCCTTATTTTTCTCCATTCTCTACTTACTGTCCTTTTGATTATGGACATTCTAATTGGTGTGAAGTAGTAATCTCATTTTGGTTTTGATTTACATTACTCTAATGACTAATAATGTTGAGCATCTTATCATGGGTTTATTATCAATTGGTAAATCTTTTCATTTTAAGAATGTTTTCATGAAAAGAGAATTCTAAGTTCAGAGTTTTCTTTCAGTATATTTAAGAGGAGACATCATTATCTTGTGGGTTTATGTTGCTTCAGTTTATGTATTTTTTCCTAGTATGTGAGGTGTCTTTGATTCTATTTAGGATTTTCTCTTTGATATCATTTTTTTATTTGTTGGTTTGTTTTGTGGCATTGGGGATTGTCTCCAGGGGTTTCTACTTCTGAACTTATCCCCAACCCCTTTTTATTTTTATGTGGTACTGGGGTTTCTGGAATCCTTCTACCTCCGGGCTACACTCCCAGACCTATTTTTTTACTTTTTTAAATTTGGAAACAGGGTCTCTCAAGCCAGCTCAGCTGGCTTTGAACTTGTGCGATCCTCCTGTCTCCGCTTCCCAAGCATGGGGATTACAAGCATGTGCCACCATGTCTGGCCTTATTTTTTTGTTTTGAAACAGTGCCTTGCTAGGTTCCAGAGAGTCTCACTACATTGCCGATGCTGGTATCCAACCTGTGATCCTCCTGTCTTAGCCTCCTAAGTACTGGGTTTATAGGCATGAACCACCATGCATTGCTGGTTTTGAACAATGTGCTATATTTCATTTTTCTAGGTTTGGGATTTGGGGAGCTTTATGTACCAATGTCTATATAATTTTAACCAAATTTGGAAAAATTTTGGCTATTCTATCTTTATTATTTTTGGTCCTCTTTCAGGGATTCAATTGAAAAGGTGATTAACAGAGAATCAGTGAGTTGGAAAACCACTTTAAGTACTAGAACAATAAAAGTATTCCCACAAATAACTGATGTTTTGTTTATTTTTTCCAGATATTTTTCTTTGTTTCTTTCATCTTGGAAAATATTCCTGGATATGCTTTCAGGTTTACTAATTTTTCTCTTGAAAAATTTAATCTACATATTTTATTTTTCATCTTTTAGATGAAGTTAGATTTGGGTTGTTTTGCTTAAAAATCTAAATATTTCCTTTAGCTATTTGAGAAAATGGGACACAATCATAATAGCTGTTTTAATGATCTTTTCTATGGTTTTTGTGAGCTGTTAATTTCTAAGTTTGTTTGATTGATTCTGCTTCTTTCCTCACTGTGGATAATATTAACATGGTTCCTTGCATGCTTGATGATTGGATGCCAAACACTGTGACTTCTACCTTTTGGATTTTAAATATTTTTTATATTTCTGTAAATATTGTTGTTTTATTTCCTGGGATTCAATTAAGTTACCTATAAATACTTTGATCCATTCAAGTCTTGTTTTTGACTTTTGTTAGGTGAGTCTTAAGCAATGTTTATTTAGAGTAATTTTGTTTCATTGTTGAGGCACAACTCTTTGGATACTCATAATATGTGAAATTGTCCACCCTCCAAGTGAAAATGAAAACTATTCCTAACCTGGTGTGACTCTATTTTTCTGTCCTATGCTGTAGGTAGTTTTCTTAAATACCTACACTTATTATTTTTTGAAGACTCAAGAGCACTTTTTCATCTCTGAACCTCTTATTCTGTGAAATATCTTTAATGTTATGCTTTCTGATGTTCCCAGTTTGCCTGGCTTCACCTGGCTTCCTTCATGGCCTAGAAATTCTCACAAAACAATAGGCTTGGTTATTATAAGGGTAATGTTTTTAGAGTCCGCTGTGATAGGAATTACTGACCGTTCATTGCATGATTTCTAAATCACAAATGTCTCATAAATTTGGTTCATTTATTTAGTTTTTCCAGATGAAGAGAATAGTGCTTGTTGTTTCATCAAGCAGAGTCCTAATAATTATTGTGTAATTTTGAAATATAAAATACATAATTAATTTTATTTATATTTAACAAAATAGATTCTAGAATGAGATTTAAGGAACAACAGAACTTTGTTTTCAATATTACTTCACTATAAGCCAGGGATAAAAAATTGTGAGCATCCCAAGTCCAATACATGGCCTGTTTTGTACAGCTTGAGGAATGAAACATGTTTGACTGGGTTGTAAAAGAAATAAAGAATCATAAGAAACAAAGATTGTTTATGTGCTGTCAAATCTGAAATTTTTTCTAGTTGATGATCTACAGAAAAAAATTTAAAAAATGTATAAGATCTCATCTCAGGTAAGGAAAATTGTTATGAAGGACGAACTAATCTATTTGGGTTATTTAACAAAAACTTCATGCTTCAATTTGTGATAATAAAAATTTCCCCATGATATGAATTATTAGAAAGTCATTTTCTTTAAAAAATTTTTGCAACCAATTTTTCTACAAATCATTCAGTTTTGTTGGTTATGTTATTTTTTAAACAAAGTTTAAAGCAATGAAAAATTTAAGGCAACTTTTGTAATTGTTTAAATAATCTAAATTACATTTTCATGCCTAACAATACTTAACTTTAATTCATTAATTGCCATTTTATTTCTGAAGTCTTTATTTCATCCATTTCTTGATTAGCAGAATTTCACTTTTTGTGAAACTATTGTAGAATTATATTTTTATGATTTGGTATGCTTACTAAATTTGGCTGCCTGAATTTTAAAACTTAAATGAGTATGAACTTCTAAGGTCATATTCTATTTAGAATATTTAAGTCATTGCTACAATGTTTTTGGTAATTGCTTTTAAGAAGTATGAAATCAGCCTAATTCCCATAAGTAGAAAAATAGATTATTATTTTTTTCTTCCTGAGTTATGAAGAACTGAGAAGTTATGACCAATATAGAGCCCTGAATGCTTCTTGCATTCCATTTGTTGATGAAATTTAGCTCTTGTATTAAATCATTTTGTTTGCTGTTCATCTGTTAACTTCTAATTTCTTCAGTGTCTTGGTACATTCACTTTGGTCATTAATTCATTCATTAACTTATTTACCCATTAATTTATTTAGTACGTGTTTCATATATGTATATCAATAAAATAAAATCTATTTTCCTTTGAAATTTATACTATAGTACAGGGAGAAATACATGAACAAATAAGTAAATAAATATGTATTGGGGATGACATATAAGTAATTATAATTCATATGAAGTAGAAAAAGAAAAAGAAACCGTAGGCAAGTGTGACTACCCTCCTAGATATAGAATCTCACCATCTGAACACTATCTAAACTCAACCTGGATACTGATATAACCTTTTGCCTTAATAGAGTAACTGCTTTTTAAAGTTTTATTTTGTTTTTAATTGGCACTGGAAGTTTTTTCACCTAATATGCCTGCTTCCTGCTCTCTCTGTGGGAATAGGCTTTTAAATATTCAATGTTTCCCTTTATGAAATGAAGTTTAGCAACTGCTTTTTTTCTTATACATATCTTTATAGTACATTAAGACTCTGTTTTCACCAGTGAGTTTCAGTGAAGCTCCATTTAAGAGTTTTCTTCTAAAATAAAAATAAAAGTTACTGCGGTGGAAGTAACAAAAGGAACAAATACTGATGTTCTGTTGCACTTGACTGAAATTTAACAAATATAGAAGTTAAGGATTTGCTACTCTGGATATACTCAATAATTTATATCTTTCTCTCAAATTCATTTGGATTTAAATGGCTTATAATTTCTATCACTAGAAGGTGGATTTATTTTGGGTTCGTTACACATTTTTTATGAAATAATGAGGTAAAGTACAATAAAAATTCAGATAGCTATAAAAACATGAGAGTATAAAGATAATCTTACCAGAGTGGCAATATTGCCTAGTAGGCAGTGTTAATTCAGCATTTAAAAGTCAATGTAAAGTTGTCGATACATATTTATAGGCTGGAGACTCTGTACTAGCACCTTTAGTCTTATTTTCTCTGAGTGAAATGAATGACTGCCTGTTCATTTAATTCTAGATTGATCATTCAATTCTGGATTTATCTGATTCATGTATTGGTTTTGACTTTCCAAACTTATCCTCACATTTCACATTTAAGTCTGTATTTTAAGTTTTGTATAATGCATAGTTTAGTCTGTGTTTATCTAATTGTTCCATAACCATTTGTTAAAAGGCTCTACTTTGAGTTCTATTTACATCTTCGTAAAAATTTAGTTGGACGGCCGGGCGTGGTGTCGCACGTTTGTCATCCCCGCGCTTGGGAGACGGAGACAGGAGGATCGCGCTGGTTCGAAGCCAGCCGCGCTGGCTTAAGAGACCCTGTTTCCAAATAAAAATATAAAAATAGGTCTGGGAGTGTAGCCTGGAGGTAGAAGGGCTTCCAGGAACCCCAGGACCACACAAAAAAAATTCAGTTGGACATACTTATGAGTCTATTTCAATGTTTGTTATTCTATTCCATTGATCTATGTGTCTACACCAGTAGCACATAGTCTTGTTAATTGTAACTGTATTTTAAATCTTAAAATTGGATATACTAATCCTTCCAGTTTATTATTTTAAAAATCATTTTGCTGTAACAAGTTCCTTGATTTTTTATATACATTTTATAAGAACCTTGCCTATACACAGAAGAAATTGTGACTAGGCTAATCGCCTAACTAATGCATTCATATCTATGTCCATAGCTACACAATTAAGAATTGCCAAACTATGGAACCAGCCAAGATGTCCAACAACAGATGAAATTTTTAATGAATTTTTGTCATTGAATTTTTATTAACCTTATCACTATGTTATAAAATACTAGAACTTAATTTAACCACTAACCTACTTCCTCCCTATGAAATCAGCTCTTTTTAGCTTTCTTATATGAGTGAGGCCATGAGATAATTGTATTTTTTTTTTTTGGCCTGGGCTATTTTACTTAATATCATCCAGTTCCACTCATGTTGCCACAAATGACAGGATCCATTCTTTCATATAAGCAAATGACATTCCATTTTTTTAGGTCATGTTTTCTTATCATTGATCCCACAATTGATAGAAATTTTGGTTGATTGCATATTTGCTGTTATGAATAGTGCTGCAGTAGGCATGGTAATGCAGTTATCTCTTTGGCATACTGATTTTCTCCTTTTGGATGTATACATAATTTGTGAGATTGCTGGATCATATGGTAGTTGTATTTCTAGTATATTTTAGAAAACTTTGCATTGTTTTCCATAATGGCTGTACTAATTTATATTCCTACTACTAGCATATCAGAGTTTCCATCTCTCTGTATCTTTTCCACTTCTTTTTAAAAATTTTTTGATAATAGCTGTGTAAATTGGGATGAGATAATATCTCATTGTAGTTTTTTTTTGTGTGTGTGTGCGTGTGTGGGTCTAGTGATGGAACCCAGAGGCATTTGACCTCCGAGCTACAACCCTTGCCCTATTTTTTCTTCTTTATTTTAAAACAGGGTCTCAATAAGTTGCAGAGGGACTCACTAAGTAGCTGAGGCTGTCCATGAACTGCGATCCTTCAGTCTCAGTCTCCCGAATGCCGGGATTACAAGTCTCATTGTAGTTTTGATTTTCAATTCCCTGGTCATTAGTGGTTTTGAGCATTTTTATACCTTTATGTACTTGTTAGCCATTTGCATGTCTTTTTTTTTTGAAAAATATCTATTAAGATAACTTTTTTTTGGTGGTACTGGGTATGAAACCCAGGGCCATTCTACCTCTGAGCTACATCCCCAGCCCTATTTTTTAGTCTTTTTATTTTTGAAACAGGGTCTCACTGAGTCGCAAAGGGCCACCCTAAGTGAGGCTGTCCATGAACGATGATCCTTTGATCTCTGCCTCCTGAATGCTGTGAGTACAAGCATGTGCCACCATGCCAGGCTGTCTGTTCATTTTTAATCAAAAATTTTTGATAAGTTTTGAAATTTTTATTGTTGAGTTTGCAGTATTTTTATGTTCTTGATAATCCCTTGTGAAGTTAATATTTTTCCCATTCTACATCATTTCTCTTTACTTTGTTAATTGTTTCCTTGTTGTGCAGAAACTTCTTAGTTTGAGATAGTTCCATTTGTCTAATTTCCCTTTTGTTGCTTTTTGTGCCTTTAAGGTCTTGTCTGAAACCCCTTTGCCTATAACAATTTCTTCTATAATTTTTATAGCATAATGTTTTACAGTTAATGTCTTGGTCAATTTTGAATTGATTTATGTAAATGGTGAGATATAATGGTCTGTTTTTATTCTTCTATATACAGATATAAAGTTTTCCTATTAAACTTCATTGAAGACACTGTCTTTTTCCCAATATTTGTTTTTGATGCTTTCACTGAAATCAGTTGTCTGTGGATATGTGGGTTTATTTCCATTTGTTCCATTGGTATATGCACCTGCCTTCATTCCAGGACCTTGCTGTTTTTATTATTAAAATTTTGCAGCATGTTTTAAAGTCAGTTTTTGTGATATTTCCATTTTTGTTCTTTTTGATAAGATTACTTTGCTTATTTGGAGACTTTGTGTTTCCATATAAATTTTAGAATATTTTTCTATTTCTGTGAAGAATGACATTGGAATTTTCATAATAATTTCATTTTATTTCTCTGAGTAGCTTAGACATCATATTTTTTCTTAATGGACAAGATAGGGGTATTTTACATGGAATTGATGGGGATGAGGAGGCTCTGAGAGAGAAGATGAGAAACTATGGGTTTAAGGCCCTGGCAGTTAGCTAGAGAAATAGGGAACTAGGGATGGGACGGAAAGACTGTGTGATCATTAGGTTTAATTAGCACTGCCCTGTTGTGTTTAGCCACCACTGGTGTAGATGTGTCCCCACACCCACATTTGGATTAACCAAGTCAGGGGTTAGGGGTGGGTTGGAAAGAGAGTGAGTGAGGTGGGTGTCTGACAGCCATGATGGAACTGGGGGCCCGGGTAGACTGAAGCAACAGTTCAACTCCCAGTTTGGATAAAAGATCTCTGGCCAAGAGAGGGTGGGACAAAAGGGAATAATGAGGAGAGGATGGCATACTAAGGCCTCTTTTAACTGGAAAAGGAGTGGACCCATGCTCTCTCAGTTTATCATAATTCACCACCTATGAGAGGCAGATTCCATGCCATCCAGGAGACAGTGAACCATATAATCCCTACTTTTACAACCATTATGGCCCTTGGCTGTGGAGGGCTGATAACTCCAGTTGAGTTCTGTATTAAGGCCAGCTGCTGCCCCAGGGGGAAGAGTTGGGTCCATCAATTGAGCTTGGTAGGCCAATTGTGGTCCCTCTCATCTGGGGTCATAGTGGAGGTTATAATAATATTGAGATCATTGAAGGTTAGATCATAAGCTTGAGCCAAGTACCAAAATTCCCTAATAAAGTACGAGGGGTTAGAGGGAAGCAGTAGGACTAGGAGGGGAGGTATAAGGAGAAGGAAGAGAAGGGGGATTAGGAGGGAGAGAGAGGCCCAGTGGATCAGGCTGAGGGGTGTCGGGTAAGGGATCCAGAGAAGGGGAGGGGAGGGAGGGAAAGTAGAAGTAGGGGTGGAACATGCTTGGAGGACCTGAGCAGTGGAACATTTAGAACAGAGGGAGGGGTGAGAATGAAGAGAGAAAAAGGCCTGGACATAGGGGACTTCTGACCACTTGCCAGAACGTTTTCAAAAGTATTTAAGTAAGGATATTAAAATCAAGAGTCCGGTCTTTGGGCCACTGCAATTCCTTGTCTAATTCATACTGAGGCCAGACCGTATTACAATAAAAAATAGGGTGGAGATCAGGCGCCAGAGATTTTTAAGGAGACATTCTAATAGGCATTGGGAGTCGATTTCAGAATTTTGATTTCCCATGTCTAGTCACTGGACAGGGAGCAGAGACAGAGAGATGACAGGTGTCCCTGCTCCTCACATCAAAGCCTGGAAGAGGGTGGTCAAGAGATGGGGGGGGGTATTCCCATGCCATCTCGAGATCAGGAAAGTAATCTGATTGCTGGGGATTGTTCTGACTTGGCCTCACGTTTTAGAAAGCAGAACAATGCCAGAGTTGTTTAGAGACTGGAGGTGAGTGGGACTTACCCTGTTGAGGATGTCTGGTAGAATCAGGCAGTTGGAGGTTTTGGGGAAGTGTCCCATGGGGTCCTCAGCCAGGCAAAAGTCCCCAGGGGGTTGAACTGAAAATACCCTTGGGTGAGGAAAACCCTCCTCCCAGGTTTTGGCACCAGAAGTAAGGTATGGCATAGCGATAAAAGACCAGAGACTCAGAGAAATGGTCCAGACTTTTTATTTTTTCTGGATGAGGTTTACCAATCAGACAGAACCTGGCCGAAAGAGCATGCACCCAGTGAGGTTTTTGGGTCAGTTTATACAGCCTCAGAGGTGGGCCAGGTAATGAATGAAATTTTCTGCTGGGTAATGCAACCTGTGTCACTGGTTGCAGAATCCAGATATGAGGTAAGCAGAGCCCAGTTTGTCTCAGTTTTAGTATCATATTTGGTATTAAGACGTTTGCTCCCTCCCCCATGCCGGCCAGGCTGTAGTTACGCACATGTGGCTCAGCCAGGCCTAAATGGCGGACACAACAGTGGCCTTATTGTGTAGAGGTATTTATTGACGAGATTTACATGCCATTCAAAGTATAGTTGTTATTCTCTTTACACCAGCCATCTTGGAAAATTGAAAACTTAATGAGGACTTTTGACAAAGGTGCCAAAAACATATACTGGAGGTAGATAGTGTTTTCAACAAATGGTGTTGGAAAGCTGAATTTCCATATGTAGAGGAATGAAATCTCTCATCTCTTACCCTGAAGAAACATCAACTCAAGATGGATAAAACCTCTAGAAATTTGACCACAAACTTTGCCTGTGGGTTCCATCCCCAGAACCCCCCCCCACACACACACACAAAGACTAGCAATGGAACCAGCATATTACTCAGCTATACTACTCCCATGTATTTTTCCAAAATATTAAAGGAAGAATGCTATCGTGATACAGGCATTCCCATGTTTATAGCAGCACAATTCAAAATAGCCAGATTATGGAGCCAACCTAGGTGTCTGTCAACAGATGAATGGTAAAAAAAAATATGTTACATACAAACATGGAGATTTACTCAGCCATAAAGAAGAAATGACATCATTTTCAGGAAAATGGATAGAATTAGAGAATATTATGCTAAGTGAGATCAGCCAGTCTCAAAAAATCAAGAGTCCTATGTTTTCTCTTATATGTAGAAGCTAGAGAGAAAATAGGAAACTTAAGAGATTTTAGATAAATGAAGAGAGAGATCAGTAAAATAATGGGAGAGATTGTGGGAGGGAGATGGAGAGGGGAAAAGGCTTGAGGAAGGAAAAAGTTCAAATGATGCTTTGTTCATATATGAAAGTGTCACTACCAATCTCACTAACATGTGAAGGGAGGGAGGAGTGCAGTATTAAGGCGATACACCAAATGCTGTGTGCATCACTCTGAACCTATGATGTACAATTACCACACACCAATAAAAGTTATGAAATAATTAAACGAAAGGAATGTGATGAGGACTTTTTGCGGCAATTAAGATGAAAGCTCCCTTTATCTCAGCCCCATAGATATTAATCACATGTCCTATGATATCGTAAGGAACAGAATGCTTTGTTATGATATGAGTGATATGTTACCTTTCTTTTTGACATGAATCATTTCAAGTTGAAAGAAAAAGAAATTGAATACCTTCAGCATAGATATGATGAGCTCTTTAAAAGCCAAAAGTTATTAAATTTTTTTATTTGAAATTAAAAACCACTGATATATCCTATGAATTTTAATTTTTTAAAATTTTTTATTGGTGCATTATATCCATGCATCATAATGGGGTACAAAAATTTTGTGGACATATATGTACACACCACCTATTTAGCTCTTACCCAATTCCCACCCCATTCCCTCCCCATCCCTCCTTCCCATGTTCATCTTAGTGGTTAACTTCCATATGTTTAAGTACATTGTATGCTTTAGAGAATTTCCTTCTTCCTTCCTCCCATCCCCTCATTTAGGTTGTCTTGTTTGCTCCTCTATAGGATTTTCTTTTTCTTTCTTTTTTTTATTTATTTTTTATTGGTGCACTGTATTCATACATCATAGTGGGATACAAACTTTTGTAGACATACATGCACACATCTCCCAGTCAGCCCCCACCCGATCCCCACCCCATTCTCTCCCCATCCCTCCCTCCCATGCTTGGCTTAGTGGTTGACATCTAGTATTATAGCAATTTATCCAAAATTAAAAATGATAATCTCACATAACAGTTTCATTTGTCTGATACCAA
The DNA here is from genome assembly GCF_963383645.1 of Muscardinus avellanarius. NCBI lineage: Eukaryota > Metazoa > Chordata > Mammalia > Rodentia > Gliridae > Muscardinus > Muscardinus avellanarius. The sequence continues at coordinate 21,594,362 of NC_137791.1, read as the reverse complement.
GCTTTTGATGACTTAAAGATAACATTTAAATATTTCTTTTTACTTTCTTTTGTACCAGAGAATTTTTTTTTCTATTTTTTAGGAAAAACTATCATATATTTATATACTTATTTTTCAGAAAAAATATCTATCCTAATATGGAATATGGACTCTAGATACCCAAAACGATCTTGAAAAAGAACAATGCTAGAAGATATATATTTTTTGATTTCAAACCATATAAAGCTACAATAATTGAAACAGTGTAGTACTATTCTAAAGGCAGATATATGAACCATTGGAGTTAAATACAAGCCTAGAGCTAAATTCTTCCCTATATTGTCAAGTTATTTTTGACAAGGTTTCCACGAACATTTGGTGGTAGAAATAATAATCTTTTAACTAAATATTGTTGAAAAATAATAATTACATGGAAAAGAATAAAATTGGACCCTTACCTAATCCCATATACAAATATTAACTCAAAATAGATAAAAGACCTAAATATAAATCTTAAGACTATAAACTTTTAGGAGAAAATCTGGGTCATAAATCCTCACAACACTGAAATTGGCAGTGATTTCTTGGATATGATTTCAGTGGCACAGGCAACAGAAGAGTATACAAACTCCCTAAAAAATAACAAAAAAATATTGTATATCCAAAGACAATATAAACAGAGTTAAAAGTTACTAATAGAATGGGATAAAATATTTCCAAATGCTATATCTGAAGGTAAATTAATATTCCAACTAGAAATCCTAAAAATTAACAACAATAAAGACAAACAATACAATTTAGAGATAGGTAAAAGACTAACATAAATAATGAATCTCCACAGATAACCAATCTTAGTTGTCTGTTGGATGGAAAATCTTGTTTCTCTGGTTCTTGTATGTGTTACCTATTTCTTCTTTGTAGTTAATCTCTTTGAGTATTTTCTCTAGCACTGTTTTTGAAGACATAAATTCCTTCAGTTTCTGTCTGTCATGGAAGCTTCTTATTTTTCCATCTAATTTGATAGAAAGTTTTGCTGGGTAGGAAATTTTTGGCTGGAAGTTGTTTTCTTTCAGAGTTTGGAATATGTTACTCCAAGCCCTTCTGGCTCTCATGACTTGGTTTGGGAAGTCTGGAGTGATTCTAATTGGTTTGCCTCTGAATGTCACTTGGCCCTTTGTTTTTGTTGCCTTTAAGATTCTCTGCTTGGCTTCCACATTGGTCATTTTGACAATTATGTGGCATGGGGATCCTCTTCTCAGATCCTGTCTAAAGGGAGTTCTATAAGTTTCCTGGACCTGTGTATCAACCTCTTGCTCTATGTTTGGAAAATTTTCTGCTATTACTTCCTTGAAGAGATTGTTGATCCCTTTGGTTTCACTTTCTTTTCCCTCCTCTATTCCAATTATTCTTAGGTTAGCTCTCTTAAAATGGGCCCATATTTCTTCAATACAGATTCCTGCTCTAGGATATTTTTTTCTAGATTAGAAACTATGCGTTCATTTTTGGAATGATCATCTTCTAAGAGCAAGATTCTGTTCTCCATGTGGTCTAATCGGTTGTTTGTGCTTTGAATTGAGGCCTTTACTTCATTAATTGCATCCTTTATCTCTTTTTGGCTCTGAGTTCTTTTTGAAGCACCTCTATTATTTCTACAGTTATTTTCCTGATTTGATCTTCTAGAAATCTCTGAATTTCTGTTTTATCGGGTTCTGATGTTGTGGGGTTGTGGGCATTCATTGCTCCATTGTTATTCCTCTTTCCCATGATTTCGGAAGTTTGTGCCTTCTCTGGGTTCTTCCCTTGGGTCACTATGACTTCACTTAAGGTGTTCTGGATCTCGAGTCAGTAGTTTCTCAGACCCCACTACTCCTTTACTGGGTTGTATCACAGAGTCTCCAATCCAGAGAGTCGATAGAGGCTGCTTTAGACTGTGGGGGGTGCCAGGTTGCACGTTCTCCTCTGGTGTGATATCTCTGCCACTGCCACTCCCCCACTGGGTCAAGTCCCAGAGAGTACAGTACTGGGATTTCTCCTCTGTGGCCCGCAATTTGACTCACTGTTCTTGAGTACACAGATGTAGCTGTACTGGACTTGGTGAATTCGCTGCTGCTGCCGCCGGTGGCAATATGGCGCCGCTGTTATGCCCTCGGCCGTGAGGCTGGCTTATTTCTTCTTGGTTTTGAGTTCCACTCTGAATCCCTGCAGCGTGTGCTGAGCTTAGCCACTGGGAGCTTTAGATGCTCCCTGCGCCGAGAAATCCCGCCTGGTTGTTCCGCAGCGGCTCACCTCGGCTTGCTGTAGTCATCCGGTGAACTCGCCGCTGCTGCTGGCAGTAAAGCCAGGATTTTCTTTTTCATCCAGAGGTCCTCCTATAAGCCATTTCTCCATAGCTTTCACATATTAGGGAAAGCATCTGATTTCTTATTTTTTGTGACTGACTAATCTCACTTAGCATAATGTCCTCCAGTTCCATCTATTTCCCTGAAAATGATGTAATTGAGATTTTTTTTTTATGGCTGAGTAAAATTCCATTGTGTACATATCCCACAGTTTTGTAATCCATTCATATTTTGATGGACATCTTGGCTGGTTCCATAGTTTGGCTTTGGTGAATTGTACAGCTATGGACATAGATACATATGCATTAGTTTGGTAGTTTGGTTTCCTTTCTTTTGGGTAGATATCCAGAAGTGGTATTGCTGGATCAAATGGTAGATTTGTTCCCATTCTTCTGAGGATCCTCCATACTGTTTTCCAAAGTGGTTGCACTAATTTGCAATCCCACCAACAATGTTTTAGAGTTCCTACTTCTCTACATCTTTGACAGCATTTGTTGTTATTTGTATTTTGAATGAATGTTTTGAATGAGTTAGGTAAAGTCTTGAGGTAGTTTTGATTTGCATCTCTCTGATTGCCAATAATGTTGAGCATTTTTTCATGCATTTATTGGCCATTTTAATTTCTTCTTTTGTGAAGTGTCTATTTAGTTTGCTTGCCCATTTTTATTGGATTATTTGTTGTTTTAGTGTTGAGTTTCTTGAGTTCTCTGTATATTCTAGATATTAGTCCTCTATCAGAGGAGTAGGTGGCAAAAATCTTCTCCCATTCTGTTGGCTCTCGATTGAGGTTCTTGGCAGTTTCCTTTGCTGAATAGATGCTTTTCAGTTTCACGAAATCCCACATATTGATTCGCCTTTTAATTTCTTGTGCCTTTGGGGTCTTGTTGAGAAAGTTGTTTGTGTGTTGCATTGTTGGACCTATGCTCTCTTCAAGGAGCCTCAAGGTCTCTGGCTTAATTTCCAAGTCTTTGATCCATCGTGAATGACTCTTGTGCAGGGTGAGAAAGTGGGATTAATTTCTAATTTTCTGCATATGGTTAACCAGTTTAGCCAACAGCATTTGTTGAATAGGCTACCTTTTGTTTCAGTGTATGTTTTTGGTCCCTATGTCAAAAATCAATTGGCTGAAAGTGTGTGAATTTGTTTCTGGGTTTTCTATTCTGCTCCTTTGGTCTATATATCTGTTTTTGTGCCAGTACCATGCTGTTTATATTCAGTTGCTTTGTAGTATAGTTTTAAGTCAGGTATTGTGATTCCTCCTGCATGGTTTTTGTTGCTGAGAACTACTTTGGCTATTCTGGGCTTTTTGTTATTCCAAATAAATTTAAGGGCTGGTTTTTCTATATCTGTGAAGTATGATCTTGGGAGTTTGATGGGCATTGTGTAGAATCTGTATCTCACTTCCCATGTTCTTGGATGGGCAGAATAAATATTGTCAAAATGGTCATACCACCAAGACAATCTGTATATTTGTATCAAATTACCAATGTCACTATTCACAGATCTAAAAACAAAAAAGTCCTAAAGTTCATAGAGAAGAACTAAAGATTCAGAGTACCAAAGTAACTCTGAGCAGTAAGAACCATGTGGGAGGCATTATAATACATGATTTTGAATTACACTATAGATCTGTAATAAGAAAGTCAGCATAGTACTGGCATAAAAAGACATAGACAAATGGAGTAGAATAGACAATATGGGTACAATTCCTCACACAGCCAGCTATTTTGTTAATATACATTTATTGGTGCATTGTAATCACATATCATAATGAAGTTCAGTGATGGAAATAGACATGCACAAGCATTTTATGAGTTATTCCCATGGGTCTCACCCCACTTGTTCTCCTTCCCCATAGATAATATTGTGATTGGCATGGATCACTTCACATATGTATATAGGGTCAGTGAATGGTTTCCTTCATCAAGTCTCCTTCCCTTCCTCCCCCTCTCCTAGACCTCACCCATCGCTCCACTGGTGTTCTCCTGCTTTATCTGAAGTCCCTCTTGTTTCCCAATTTCTTTCTACTTTCCACTTCCTAGAGAAAACATATGATCCTACACTTTTTTTGACTAGTTAATTTCACTTAACATAATATTCTTCAGTTCCATCCATTTTCCTGCAAATGACATGATTTTGTTCTTTATTAGCCAGTTAGTTTTTGACAAAGGTGACAAAAACATATGCTGGAGAAAAGGCAACCTTTTCAAAAAATGGTGTCAGGAAAAGTGGATATCCGTACACTGAGGAATTAAATTAGACCCTTTTTCACTCTGCACAAAAGTCAAGATGGGGCTAAGACCCAGAAGTTAGACCAGAAACTTCACAATTACTAGAAGAAAACATAAAGCCTCCAATGTATAGGTACTTGTAGAAACTTCCTTAGTAAGCCTCTGCCACCAGGTCAAGAAATAAAGCTATGAACCAATAAATTGGATGGCATCAAATTAAAAAAAGCTCCTCTGCAGCAACAGAACAAGAGTTTGAAGAGGGAATCTCCAGAATGTGAGAAAAATCTTTGCCAGTTACTCTTTGAACAGAGAAATAATAATGTCTAAATATACAAAAGACTCAAAAAACACTAAAGAAGTGACCCAATCAAAATATGGGCAATTGAATTGAATAGACACTTCTTAAAAGAAAACAAACAAACAAAAAATCATGAATGACCAACAAAATTACACTGAGATGTCATCTAACACCATTTAGAATGGCAATCATCAGTATAAACAACAAGTACTGGCAAGGATGTGGGGAAATGGGAAGTCTTATACACTGTTGGTGCGATTGTACATGAGATTAACAATAAGTATAGAAGTTCTTCAAAGGACAAGACATGGAGCTGGGCATGGTGATGCGCACTCGTAATCCCAGTACTTGGGAGGCTGAGACGGGGATCACAGGTTTGTGACAAGCCTCAGCAATTTAATTAAACCCTCCACAACTCAGTGAGACTGTTTCAAAATAAAAAATAGGTGGTTGTGTATCTCAGAGGCATAATGCCTCTGGGCTCAATCTCCAGCGCTCAAAAAAATGAGAAGGCAGCCAGGCATGGTGGCACATGCTTGTAATCCCCGCGCTTGGGAGGCAGAGACAGGAGGATCACGCTGGTTCGAAGCCAGCCGCGCTGGCTTAAGAGACCCTGTTTCCAAATAAAAGTATAAAATAGGTCTGGGAGTGTAGCCTGGAGGTAGAAGGGCTTCCAGGAACCCCAGTACCACCAAAAATAAAATAAAATAAAATAAATAAGAAGGCATGGAACCATCAGAGAACCTAGCTATAGCATTCCTTGGTATCTTTCCAAAAGAATTAAAGTTGAAATACTATAGTGATACAGGCATATTCATGTTTATAACTGTATAATTCACAATAGCCAAATTATGGTACCAACCTAGGTCATTGTCAATAGCTAAATAAATAAAAGGTCATTTATAAGAAAAAATGCTTGAGGAAGGAAGCCATTCAAATAAGGTTATATCCATACATGAAGGCATAACCAGTCTCAATAATAGGTATGGTGAGAAAGGTAGAAGGAATGTGGTGGGGTTGGGAAAGAAATTTACTAAGTGATGGGTGAATGTATTTATGTATCCCTTTGAGTTCCACTATGATGTATAACTGTGACACATAAATAAAAATATGAGAAGGAACTAAATGAGGATAGGGTTATCTACCTATCTATGTGTCACCAACACTACATAGCACAGTCTCTTTATTGTAGAATGCTCTTATCCCTTCAATTGCTCTTTTAGAAATAGGTATTTAAACTTGCTATAGATAGGATTTCTTGGTGACAGTCTTATCTTGGTTAATATAAATTTAAAATAGATGGAATGGGAAAAATTTGCAGCTGTATAATACGCTAATTTTTCAACTTGTGCAGGCCAAGTATAATTTAAGAGATGTACCTGTATAACATACTAGAAAATATGCACTTTGAATCATTAATTTGATTAAAAGCCTTGTTAAAAGCTCTCTCTATAACACATAGTGAGTCTCTCTTCTGTGCTGAAAATAGAGCACTAGAAGGCACATTGCTAGATCTGAGGGCTGATTAAGAGGTGATGCCCTTCTCTCAGATCTGTTTTTGGTGTTTCTTAATTGGCAAATTAAGATTTTTCTGAACTTCAATGAATGGATTATTATGTCTAGATTTCTAGTTTTTTTACCTAAAAGAAACTCTTATGCATTACCTTTTTTTGGCTTTGGTTAATAAATATATATTATGGACCATATCTTGAGGCATTTGCTTTTAGAGACACAACATTCAAGCAAAGAAGATCTTTCTAGAGAATTGTATTTAAGAATTTTCAAGCCAGGCATGGTGGCACACACTTGTAATCCCTGGGTTTGGGAGGCAGAGACAGGAGGATTTCACAGGTTTGAAGCTGGCTTAAGAGACCCTGTTTCCAAATAAAAAAGTATAAAAATAGGTCTGGGAGTGTAGCCTGGAAGTATGGAAGTAGAAGGTTTCCAGGAACCCCAGTACCACCAAAAAAAAAAAAAAAAAAAGAATTTTCAAGAAAATGGGAAAAATCAAGAGGTCTATCAGAAACTTTGAATGTCAGAGTAGTATGTAGAAACAACTTATATTTTTATTTTTTGTTTTTGCTTTTTTATTTTGGTATTGGGGATTGAACTCAGGGGCAGTCTACCTTTGAGCTGCACTTTAATCTCTAACTTTTTTTTAAAGCTCACTAGGTTGATAAGAATCTCACTACTTCCTAAGGCTGTCCTTGAATCTGCAATCCTCCTGTCTCAGCCTCTCAAGTACTGGGATTCCAGGCATGTGCCACAATGATTGGCTATAATTTACTTTTTTTTCTTTACTTTTATTTATAAGTGGAACATATTGAAAATGGTATACATTTAGACTGTGCTTGGTGCCCTTTCTCTCCCAATCCCAGTTCTCCTCTCCCCCCCCAACAATGAGTGTCCAGGTTAACCATGCTATATTCATACTTTTACACATATTCGGAGGTAGCTCCTCCATTAATCAACCTCAGCCTTCTTCATCTCCTATCCTTCCATTCTAGCTTTGCTGAGATTTCCCTTCCATTATTTGGAGATCTTCTGGTATCCCAATGCTCCCTAGTTTGGATATATTGGAGAAAACATATGTCTCTTCTCTTTCTGTGCTTGGCTGATCTCACTTAACATAATGTTCTCCAGATCTTTCCATCTTCTTCCGAATGCCATGATTTTGTTCTTCTTTATGGCTGAATAGAATTCCATTGTGTGTATTTCCCATAATTTTGCAGTCTCATTATCTGTTGATGGAGGTCTGGCTTGATTCCATATTTTGGCTGTTACAAATTGTGCTGCTATGAACATACATATGCATATGTTACTGTAGTTCTCTGATTTTAGTCCCTTTGGAAAAATACCCAGGAGTGGTAGAGCTGGATCATATGGTGGATCTGTTCCCAGTTTTCTAAGAAATTCCCACACTGATTGTCATAGCAGGTAAAATAGTTTGCACTCCCACTAACTGTGTAAAAGAGTTCCTCTTTCCCCACATCCTCACCTTGATTTCTTTACATTTGCCACTCTGATTGGGGTTAGATGGAATCTCAGCGTAGTTTTGATTTGCATCTCCCTGATGGCTAAAGATGTAGAACATCTTTTCATGTATCTATTGGCCATTTGTATCTCTTCTTTTATGAAGTGTCTATTCCGTTAAGACTATACTTTTAGGGATCATTTCTATAGTATGATACTAGTCATACATCTTAATGAGATAAAAGATTTGTGGAGACATACATGCACACATTATCCAATTAGCCCATACCCAATCCCCACCTCATTCCCTCCCCATCCCACCTTCCCAGCTTGGCTTAGTGATTGATTATGATATGTTTAAGTACATCATATGCTTTAGAAAGTTTCCCTCTTCACCCTCCCATTCCCTCAGTTAGGTTGCCTTATTTGCTGCTTTATAGGATCTCCTTATTCATCTAGAGTTCCTCCTGTTACCCATTTCTCCCTAGCTTTTGAATATTAGGGAAAGCATCTGATTTCTTATTTTTTGTGACTGACTAAGCTCACCTAGCATAATGTCCTCCAGTTCCATCCATTTGTCTGTAAATGACATAATTGTGTTTTTGTTTATGGCTGAGTAAAATTCCATTGTGTATATATCCCAGTTTTGTAATCCATTCATCTGCTGATGGACATCTTGGCTGTTTCCATAATTTGCCAATGGTGAATTGTGCAGCTGTGAACATAGATACATATGAATTAGTTGGGTAGTTTGGTTTCCTTTCTTTTGGGTAGATACCCAGAAGTGGTATTGCTGGATCAAATGGTAAGTTTGGTCCCATTCTTCTGAGGATTCTCCATACTGTTTTCCAATGTGGTTGCACTAATTTGCACTCCTACAATATTTTAGAGTTCCCACTTCTTAATGTAATCTTTATAAAAAAGTATTGAGACTTATTCTTCAGAAAAAATATATTCTAACATGAAATATGAACTCTAAACACCTAAAACAATCTCAAAAAAGAACACAGCTAGAAGATGTACATTTTCTGATTCCAAACCTTATAAAGTTACAATATTTGAAACAGTGTAGTGCTGCTAAAAAGGCAGATATATAAACCAGTGGAGTAAAATAAAAAGCATAGAAATAAATTCTTCCATATATGGTCAAGTTATTTTTGACAAGGTTTCCAGGAACATTAGGTAAAGGAAATAATAATATTTTCACTAAATATTCTTGAAAAATAATAATCACATGAAAAAGAATAAAATTGGACCCTTACCTAACACCATATACAAATATTAACTCAAAATATTTATATAGTCTTAAGACTATAAACTTTTAGAAGAAAACCTGGGTCATAAAACTTCACAACATTGAAATTGGCAGTGATTTCTTGGATATGATACCAAAGGCACAGGCAGCAAAAGAATAAACAAACAAACTTTATAAAAAAAATTGTATATCCAAAGACAATGTAAACAGAATTAAAAGTTACTGATAAAATGGGATAAAATATTTCCAAATTCAGTATCTGAAGGTATATTAATATTCCAAAGAGAAATTCTGAAAATTAGCAGCAATAAAAGCAAACAATAGCTGGGCGTGGTGGCGCACACTTGTAATTCCCATGCTTGGGAGGCGGAGACAGGAGGATCGTGTTGGTTCCAAGCCAGCCTTGCTTGCTTAAGAGACCCTGTTTCCAAATAAAAAAAATATAAAAATAGGTCTAGAAGTGTAACTCAGAGGTAGAAGGGTTTCCAGGAACCCCAGTACCACCTCCAAAAAAAGAAAAAAAAAAAAGCAAAGAATCCAATTTAGAAATAGGTAAAAGACTAAAATAGATAATGAAACTCCAAAGGTTTTTATATGACCAGTAAACAAATAAATAACACTCATCATTATCAAAAATATAACTAATCATTAAGGGAATACAAATAAAAACTATAGTGAAATACTACTTCTCATTTTTTAGGATGGCTACTTAACATGAATTACCTTGCTCCAGCCCTTTACCTTGAGTTTGTTACTATTTTTACTTGTAAAGTGTGTTTCTTGTTGAGCAGCAGATGGATGGATTCTGGTTTTTAATCCATTTTGCCACTTTTTCTTTTCATTGGGGAATTGAGGCCATTTATATTTAGTCCGGGAAGATGGTAACTGAGAAAAGCAGCGTTTACAAGTACTGCTAACACTCGATCTCTATTGCCACAAAATCAGTGCTTTTCATAGCCAGAAAACACTATCAGCAGAAAAATAAAAACTGTAAACACTAGGGACAGAGAAAAAGAAGACTAGAAGAACAACCAGAGACCTGAAACGAAACCAGCCTGTATTGCGGCGGTGAATGCTGCACCAGTGCCATCTTCCCTCACAGCACCAGGCTCCAGAGAGGAAAGGTAAACAAGGAGCTGAAGTGAGCAGCTGTAGATCATTTGGGTGTCATTCAGCAGTTCTTTCAGCGCAAAGAACGTCTAAAACTCCCAGTGGCCAAGCTCATCACGCCTTCCAGGGACTCAGAATGGAGCTCAAAACCAGAAAAGAAACACGCCAGCCTCACGGCCAAGGGTGTGGCAGCGGTGCCATATTGCCAGCAGCAGTGGCGAGTTCACTATACCCACGACAGCTCCAGATCAGCACACACAATAACTGTAAGTGAAATCCCAGCACTGCTCCCCCAGGGACATGTGCAGCTTTGATAATCTCCCTGGGTCTGAGATTTTGCAGTCCAACCCAGTGAAGGAGTAGCGGTGGCAGAGATACCACACCATAGTCACAGCTCCCTGTGGGAAAACACCCAGCCTGGCACCCCCATGGTCTCACGCAGCCTCAATTAACTCCCTGGGTCTGACTTTGCGATACAACCCAGTAAAGGAGTAGTGGTGGCTGAGATTACCATGAACTCGAGATCCAGTGCATCCTAAGTGAAGTCGTGGTGACCTGTGGAAGAACCCAGAGAAGGCAGAAACTTCTGAAATCATGGGAAAGAGGAACAATAATAGAGCAATGAACGCCCACAACCCCATAATATCAGAACCTGATAACACAGAAATTCAGAGATCTCCAGAAGATCAAATCAGGAATATAACTGAAAAAATAATACAGGACCTTCAAAAAGAATTTAGAGAGAGTCTGAAAGAAATAAAGGATGGCCGGGTGTGGTGGCACACACTTGTAATCCCCGTGCTTGGGAAGGCGGAGACAGGAGGATCGTGCAGGTTCGACCCTGTTTCCAAATAAAAATATAAAAAAATAGGGCTGGGAGTGTAGCCTGGAGGAAGAAGGGCTTACAGAAACCCCAGTACCGCAAAAAAAAAAAAAAAAAAAAAAAGAAAAGAAATAAAGGATGCAATCATTAAAGTAAAGGCATCAATTCAAACTATAAACAATCGATTAGACCACATGGAGACTAGAATCTCGCTTGTAGAAGATGATCACTCCAAACACGAACGCATAATTTATAACTTAGAAAAGAAAATCAGACAGCACGAATCTGATATTGAAGAAATATGGGCCCATTTTAAGAGAACTAACCTAAGAATAATCAGAATAGAGGAGAGAAAAGAAGGTGAAACCAAAGGGATAAACAATCTCTGTGAAGAAATAATAGCAGAAATTTTTCCAAACATAGAGCAAGAGGTTGATACACACGTCCAGGAAACTTATCGAACTCCCTTTAGACAGGATCAGAGAAGAGGTTCCCCAAACCACATCATTTTCAAAATGACCAAGGTAGAAGCCAAGGAGAGAATCTTAAAGGCAACAAAAACAAAAGGCCAAGTGACATTCAGAGGCAAACCAATTAGAATTACTTCAGACTTCCCAAACCAAGTCATGAAAGCCAGAAGGGCATGGAGTAACATATTCCAAACTCTGAAAGAAAACAACTTCCAGCCAAAAATTTCCTACCCAGCAAAACTATCTATCAAATTAGTTGGGGAAATAAGAAGCTTCCATGACAAACAGAAACAAGGAATTTATGTCTTCAAAAACAGTGCTAGAGAAAATACTCAAAGAGATTAACTACAAAGAAGAAATAAATAATACACACCAGAACCAGAGAAATAATATTTTTTATCCAAGCAGACAACTTAGAAAAGAAGTATAAACAGTATAATTTACTTTTAAATGTTCACAAAAGAAGTGGAATACTCCAAAATAAATATTTGAGTAGCTTCATTGCCAAAACTAACATTAGTTTTTTTTTTTTTTAATGAGTAAAAATTCCCAAGAAAAATACTGGCTTATTTTCAGAAAAGAACAGCAACAAAGTAGTCAAACTCATGATGCTGTCTAGTAGTGTGGAAATGATTACCTGGTGGTGAGATAAGTGAATGTCTTCTAATTACAGCATCAGCTTAAGTTGCTAAATTTATATATATATATACTATGTATTAATATATATTAATATGTAATTAATATATATGTATTATCTATCTCTAGCCTTCTATACATATTATCCTCTTGGGAAAGTGAGAAAATCAGAGGTATTTTACTTCATCTTTATGAAAACATTTTTTAATAGAACTAAATGCCTTTGTTTCATTACAATGCTTGTGACTTTCTCAGGTGTGCAATTTGAGAAGGTAACATATATTATAGTTAGCCAATTTGTTTAGCTAATTATACTCTTGTTATTTGGAACAAAACTGAGAAGGAAAGCTACTTAGATGAGTTTTATGTATTTTTTTCTAACAACTACTTTCTAGGTATTATAAAAATGGCCATTAGTCTTCTAATTGCTTATATAGTTAAAATAGCATAAAAACATTATATACCATGGCATTCAGAGAAACCTTATATTATGCCATTTAGAGAAACCTTATATTTGAATAATGACTGATTTTTTAGAAGTTTATGAGCTGAAACATTAGTTTACATTTTATACTTGTTTTTACACACAGAAATATACAAGGTAATTATAGAAAATATGCACAAAAGCAAACTCTTAAAAATAGAAAGTGCAGTGGCGTTTACCAGGTATTAACCTTAGAGCATGGAGAAAATGGGGAATTGTTTAATGTGTATACTGTTTCTATTGAGCAAGGCAAAAAAGTTCTGGAGATCTGTTTAACAACAGTGTGGATATGCTTAAAGTGATTAAAACAGTAAATTTCATGTTATGCATTTTTTAACTGCAATAAAAAATACAATTTTTACCTTATTAGTATAGTCTTATTTCTGTAAATAATTATTCTGGATGAAGAACTTAATCAGAAATCTAGAACAATAAAGCTAAGAGATATTAATAGACATTCATCTGAGAGTGAACAATATTTACCTTGAAAGTCATGTGAGAGTAGGATAGAGAATCAGTCATTTTATAATATATTCAGCTATGATAAAATCAGAGCTAATAGAGCTAGATGAGTTCAGGATTTTTACGTTCATATTGTTCCAAATTTGGTATTTCAGGGAAGCTGAGAATATAAGAATATTCTAAATCCTTAATTGCAGTGCTAGTTAAGCAAAACACCCCAAATGCAAAAGGAAATATATAAAAAAGATAAAATGTTAAGGGATTATATTCATAACACCAATTCACCAATTTGGCCAGTGTTATTAAGCTAATACATGAAATCATCTTTTAAAATTTTATTTATTTTTAAATACTTTTATTGGTACATTGTAATTATGCATCATAGTATGATTCAAAATGGTACAAACATAAATGTACCAAGTGGTGTACAATTGGTGACTTTTCCTCTGCACCCACCCTAGTCCCCTTTCTTCCTTCCCATATATGTTAGTGAGAATGATAGTGACACCTTCGTATATAGACATAACATGACTTGAACTTTTTCTTTCCTCAGTCGTCTTTTTCCACTTCCTTCCCTACCTCCCCCAATCCACCTCCACTATTGTACTGATCTCTCCTCTTTTAACTGAAGTTCCTTTTGTTTCGTATTTTCTCTCTAGCTTTTACATATGAGAGAAACCATATAACCCTTGACATTCCGACACTGGGAGATCTCACTTAGCATAATATTACCTCATCTATTTTCTTGTAAATGACACAATTTTGTCCTTCTTTATTGCCAAGTAAAATTCCGTTGTGTGTATATACCACATTTTCTTTATTCAGCTGTTGACGGGCACCTATGTTGGTTCCACAATTTGGCTATTGTGAATTGTGATGCTATCAACATAGACATGCATTTATCACCATAGCATTCTGATTTTATTTGGAAAGATATCTAGACATGGTATAACCGGTTCATGTGATGGTTCCATTCCTAGTCTGCTGAGAAACCTCTATACTTGATCTCCATGAAGCTGTACTAATTTACCATCTCACCAAGAGTATGTGAGTCCCCACTTTCTTGAATCTTCATCAGCATTTTTTATTGTTTGAATTCTTGATAATTGCCATTTTAACTGGAGTTAGGTGGAATCTTAGGGTATTTTTGATTTGCATTTCCCTGATTACTAAAGAAGTTGGACATTTTTTCATATATTTGTTGACCATTTGTATTTCTTTTTTTTGAAAAGTGTCTATTCAGTTCAACTTTCTATTTTTAAAATATTTTAGTGCTAAGTTTTCTGAATTTTTTAACTTATTATAGACTTTAGTCCTCTATCAGAGGAGTATTTGGCAGAGATTTTCTACTGTTATGTAATGTTCCTCTTTAGATTCTTGCTTCCTTTGCTGCACAGCTTTTCAACTTGATGCCATCCCATTGATTGATTTTTGGCTTTATTCCTGTGCGTTGGGGATCTGACTGAGGAGGTCTCTACCAGTGCTTATATGTTGGAGTGTTGGTCCCATGTTTAACATGCTCAGGCGTCAGTCATTTGCATTAACTCTCTGCCCCCTCCACCTGTGGCAGGAATGCTAATGAACAGTGAGGTAGCTGCAAAGAATCACTGATTATTAAATCATGGTACATCAGCTCTTTCTTAAAGTTTGATGTTAAAAGAAATATGAGAAATGTGGGTTGAACCTTGAGTAATATTAACATCACATCATGCCAGATTTGGAGGGATCATGAGAGAGCTGTTAGTTTAATTACCCATCTGATGCCTAGCTCTTGTTAGACAAGATTAAGAAGGATATATTTAAAAACGAACAGATGTCAAAGTGGTTGTATTTCTTTCCATGAGAGAGAACTTGTTGCCTGAAGAGAGATTTCATTTTATCTGTAGCTACTATCTCTTACCATTAGTTATTTCATCACTAAATGATAAAAACCTGTGCCTACTTGATTTTTCTAGATAAACATTATCGGAGTCTTTAAGAGTTCTTACAGCAGCTTTTTTTTTTTAACAGCAAAGTGTTATAATTATATAGTTGGCAAAGGAGAGGAGGGCCCCTTGTGAATACAGAAGGGAGCTGGGGCAGGGAGAAGCAAGAGCTATGAGTTTTGTTTGTTTTGGAGTCTCTGAAGACTCTCAGCTCATAATCTTCCCCCAGTCCAAGGTTCTGTTTCTGTAATGTCCTAGTTCTTTTTTTTTTTAATATATTTTTATTGGTGCATTGTAGTCATACATCTTTATTTTTTTGGTGGTACTGGGATGGAACCCTTCTACCTCCAGGCTACACTTGCAGACCTATTATATATATATATATATATATATATATATATGTATATATATATGTATAAATACATATATACACACACATACACATACACACATATACATACATATACATATACATACATACATTACATATATATACATATACATACACACGTGTATATATATGTATATGTATATATGTATATGTATATGTATATTTATTTATTTATTTATTTGGAAACAGGGTCTCTTAACCAGCCGAACCTGCGCAATCCTCCTGTCTCTGCCTCCCAAGCACAGGGATTACAAGCATGCCGCCACCGTCCGGCTAGTCATAAATCTTAATAGAGTAAAAAACTTGTGGAAAGCTTGGCATGGTGGCACATGCGTGTAATCCCAGCATTGGGGAGGCTGAGACCAGAGGATCGCAGTTCGCAGACAGCCTCAGGTACTTAGGCCCTCTGCAACTCAGTAAGGTCCGGTTTCAAAATAAAGAATAATAAGCCTGGGCGTGGTGGCGCAGGCTTGTCATCCCCTGCGTGCGAGGCCCAGAGGTAGAAGGGCTTCCAGGAACCCCAGTACCACACACACACAAAAAAGAATAATAAAAAAAAAATAGGGCAGGTGGTGTTGCTTGGAGGTTGAATGCCCCTGGGTTCTGTCCCCAGACCAGCAAAACAAAACAAAACAGAACAAAATAAACTTGTGGAGCTGTGTGGCCACAAAAAAGGGCCAGCAGGTCCCTGCAGTCCTGTGGTCAGGAAGCTCTTGAAGCTGCTGCTGCCTCACCCCATCTCCCAATAGATTCCCAGATCCAGTGTACCTCTATTAAAACACTGAGTGTGAGTAGATCACCTCGTCAAAGTCAATCACCTTCTGGCAGTCAGGACGTCAGCAAATGGGAATCAGCATGGAAAATATAAAAAAGGACTTCCAAGGAAGAGATGAACTGTCATTGATCAGATATATCTAGGTTCATAGCTTCACAATTCATCATTCCCAAACTATGAAACCAGCCAAGATGTCCATCAACAGATGAGTGGATTACAAAACTATGGGATATGTACACAATGGAATTTTACCCCGCCATAAAGGAGAACAAAATTACGGCATCTACAGGGAAGTGTCACACACAAAAGAAACCAGATGCTTTCCCTAACATACAAAAACTAGAGAGAAATGGGTCATAGGAGGAACTCTAGATGAAGAAGGGACCCTCTAGAGGAGCAATTACAGCAGTTTTAAGAGTTTTTTTTTAAAGTCTTAGTATCTGCTTTTTAAACATTTTCTATTTCTAAAAATGTTTCTTTTTTAAAGTGCCCACAAGTTAAGATTAAAAGTGACATGTGACTGTCATAATACTATGAGACTATATTGTACTTCAGTTTTAGACATTTTTTTCTGTTTGAGTTAGGAACACCTGTTAAGGATGACAACAGATAAAGACCTGTGTTACTAATGAATGCTACCATGTTATTTTCAAAGGTTTTTTTTTTTTTTTTTTTTTTTTGCTTTATGCTTCATTGACTCAAATTGATGTCTCTGCTGCTGAAACTCTAAAGTGGTAAATCGTTTTTATCACTATGATTCTCCCTTATGTTCTTGTGGTAATGTTTATTTCCTGTTTATAAAAGTGACACATTATTAAAGAAAATTTAAAAAATATAATAAGGTTTGTAGAAAAATATTACTCATAACCATTATCAAGGAATAACAATGCATATCATTTTGCATATTTGTATGTCTACTTAAAAGAATAAAATATAAATGATGAGTGATTTTATGTACAAAATGTATGGAACAGAGTAGGGATTATATTTTTAATACATTCTGGACATTATTTTTATCAGTAACATATTTTGATAATTTCTTAGTTATTGAACATTTAAAAATGTTGATCTCTGTATAGTATTTATTTATGAATCATAACTTGAAAATTTTATTATTGGACTTTTAAGTTGTCTACATTTTATGTGATTATAAATAATCGCATACCAGACATACTTAGATACAAATTTACATCTCTAAATCTGCGATTACTTCCTTTGTTATAGATTTCTTGAAGACTTGATGAATCAAAATATATTACTATTTCCTAAGGCTGAGAATAGACTCTTTAAAAGATTTCAAACTTTTGCTAAAAAAATTTAATAGAACAAATGGTAAACTGGGCAGAATTGGTAGATTAGGTGTAAAGAAAGACAACTCACTGACATGGGACAAAGACTCATCCTCCTAATGAAGCATTTTAAGTATTATTATTTTCTTTTAAATAACAGTTCTTCCAATTTTGCCCTCTATTAGGAGAAAAAATACTTAGCATGATCTATTTTCAATCAAGATAATAAAAGAATATTGTTATAAAAATCCATTATCAAGTATGAGTTTATTCTTTTCATCATTACAGTCTGTGAATGAATGTAAAGCTACTTAGAGTGATCTGTAATGTGATTTTATTATAAATTACTATAAAATAGATTTGATCATAACCCATTTCAAAACATTACTATGCAAATGAAACATGAGCCAAGTAAACAATCAATAAGTAGATAATAATGATGTTGATGAAAAAATTTATTAGACTCTAAGTCTTATCTCCCAGATAAAATGAATTCTATTCTATAGTGGAATCTTTTGAAGATAAATTTCACAATATAAATGAATAAATTAATTAGCTTGCAATATAGAAAAAAATTAAGAGACATGAAATTTAATATGACATTATTTTACTTGAATCCTGTGATAAGGCATTATATTTGGCAGGGGTAGATATTTAAATAGTATTTTCAGCCAGGTGTGGTGACACACACTTGTAATCCCCACACTTGGGAAGTAGAGACAGGAGGATCACGCAGGTTTGAAGCATCACTGGCTTAAGAGCCCCTGTTTGGTATATATATATATATTCTGGGAGTGTAGTCCGGAGGTAGAAGGGTTTCCAGGAACCCCAGTACCAACCCCCCAAAAAAATAGTATTCCCTTTTTTGGGGCACTGGTGATTGTTACTGCTTACCCTCCTTGCCCTTTTTTATTTTTATTTTGAAACAGGGTCTCACTAAGTTGTTAAGCTCCTCACTAAGTTGGTGAGGCTGGCTACAGACCTGTGAACCTCCTGTCTTAGCTTCCCAAGTACTGAAATTACAGGCATATGCCACTATGTCCAGCTTCTTAAATGATATTTCTTTATGTTTAATTTTTTATTGGTGCATTATAATTATACATCTTAATGAAGTACAAGATGGTAGAGGCATACATACACACACAACTCATTCCCCAATTCCCACCCCATTCCCTCCCCCCTCCTTCCTTCTCATGTTCAGCATAGTGACTGACTTTGATATGTTTGTGAATGTACATCATGTGCATTAGGGAGTTTCCCTCTTCTCCCTCCTATCACCCTCAGTTAGATATTTGCTTATCTAAGGCTTCTTCTTCTTCATATAGAGTTCCTCCTATGATCTATTTTCTCCCTAGCTTCTTCAAACTAGGAAAAGCATCTAATTTCTTACTTTTTGTGTGACTGACTGATCTTACTTAGCATAATGTTCTCCACTTCCATCCATTTTCCCGCAAATGATGGAATTTTGTTCTTTTTATAATGGCTGATTAAAATTTCATTGTGTACATATCCCATAGTGTTGTAATCCATTCATCTGTTGATGGACATCTTGGCTGGTTCCATAGTTTGGCAGTAATGAATTGTGCAGCTATGAACATAGATATGCATGCATTAGTTTGGTAGTTTTGTTTCTATTCTTTTAGGTAGATACCCAGAAGTGGTATTGCTAGATCATATGGTAGCTTGGTTCCCATTCTTCTGAGGAGCCTGTATACTGTTTTCCGAAGTGGTTGCACTAATTTACATTCCCATCAACAATGTAGAAGAGTTCCCACTTCTCCACATCCTCGCTAGCATTTGTTGTTCTTTGTGTTTTGAATGATTGCCATTCTAATTGAAGTTAGGTGAAATCTCAGGGTAGTTTTGGTTTGTGTGTCTCTGATTGCTAATGAATAATGAGATGTCTATTTAGTATTCTTGACCATTTTTTGATTGGTTTATTTGTTTTCTTAGTGGTGAGTTTCTTGATTTCTCTGTATATTCTAGATATTAGTCCTCTGTCAGAGCAACAGTTGGCAAAAATTTTCTTCCATTTCATTGCCTCTCTATTGAGGTTCTTGATAGTTTTCTTGTTGTACAGAAGCTCTTCAGTTTAATGCAATCACATGTATTGATCCTCCTTTTAATTTCTTGTGCCTTTGGAGTCTTGTTGAGAAAGTTTTTACCTGTGCCTTTGTGTTAAAGTGTTGGACCTGTGCCCTCTTTAGGGAGCTACAAGGTCTCTGGTTTTATTTTCATGTCTTTGATCCATCTTGAATTGACTCTTGTGCAGGATGAGAAAGTGTGGTTTATTTCCATTTTTCTGTTTATTGTTAACCAATTTTGCCAACACCATTAGTTGAAAAGGCTATCTTTTCTAGTTTATATTTTTGGCCTCTTTGTCAAAAATCAACTGGCTGTGTGTGGATTTGTTTCTGCGTCATCTATTCTGTTCTGTTGGTCTATGTGTCTGTTTTTATATCAATACCATGTTGTTTTTATTTCTACGGCTTTGTAGTATAGTTTGAAGTCAGGTTTGTGATGCCTCCTGCATGGTTCTTGTTGCTAAGAACTATTTTGGCTATTCTGTTTTTGTTGTCGTTATTGTTGTTCCAAATGAATTTAAGGAATAATTTTTCTATGTTGTTAGGAATTACTTTGGTAAGTTAATGGATTCTGTGTTGAATCTGTAGATCACTTTTGGAAGTATGGCCATTTTGATTATATTTATTTTGCCTGTCCAAGAACATGGAAGATCATTCCATCTCCTAAAGTATTAGATTTCTTTTTTCACTGTTTTGAAATTTTTTTGTAGAGGTCTTTTACCTCCTTGGTTAGGTTTATTCCAAAGTTTTTCTTTTTTTTGTGGAATATTGTGAGTGGAAGTATTTTCTATATTACTTTTTCAGTGAATTTATAGTTGGCATACAAGAAAGATTGAATTTTTAAGATTGAGTTTGTATCCACCTTGCTGAATTTGTTGATTTCTTCTATAAGCTTTATAGTTGAGTTTGTTTGGTCTTCTAAGTATAGTTTGTTTGATGGAAATTATTACTTCTCTGATCTGGAATTCATTACTGATTTCTTTTTTGTGGTTAATCTTTTGAGTATTTTTTTCTGGTGCTGGTTTGGAAGACATAAATTATTTCAGCTTCTATTTGTCATGGGAAATTTTTATTTTTCCATCAAATGAAAGTTAGTTTTGCTGGGTAGGGAATTTTGGGCTGCAAGTTGTTTTTTATTAGAATTTGGAATATGTTGCTTCAGGTTCTCCTGGCTTTCATGACTTGGTTTGGAAAGTCTTGGAGTGATTATATTTGGTTTGCCTCTGAATGTCACTTGGTCTTTTGTTTTTATTGCCATTAAGATTCTCTTCTTGGCTTCATGTTAGTCAGTTTGAGTATTATGTAATTTGGTGAATATTTTCTCTGATCTTGTCTAAAGGGGTTCTAGACGTTTCCTGTAACTGTGTATTGATCTCTTTTTATGTGTTTGGGTAATTTTCTGATACCTTTTGAAGAGATTATTGATTGCTTTGGTTTTACCTTCTATTCCCTCTTCTATGCCTATTATTCTTAGGATGGCTCTTTTATGATGGACCCATATCTCTTCAATGTCCATTTCATGCTGTTGAACTATTTTTTTCTAAATTTTATACAATACATTCATTTTTGGAGTGATCATCTTTTAAGAGCAAGATTCTATTCTCCATGTGATCTAATCTGTTGTTTATAGTTTGTATCGATGCCTTCAGTGATTGCATCCTTCACAGCTTCTTTCTGATTCCTGTTCAGGGTATCAGATTCTCTGTTTATTTGTTCCTTCATTTCTTTCAGGATTCCCCTAAATTCTTTTAAAAAATCCTGTATCATTTATACTGTTAAATTTCTGATTTGTCCTTCTAGCTATGCCTGTAATTCTGTTTTGTGGGGTTCTGTTTTTGTGAGGTTGTTGGAGATTATTGCTTTCTTGCTCTTCCTCCTCCTCATGATCTCAGGCTTTTTTAGTTTGTCATTTTGTTCCTTTTGATAGATAGATTTCTCTCACTTTGTAGGTGTCAGTTGGTATACACAAGGGCAAATTGTGTTGTAATCAGTGGTTAAGGTTGAGTGAGGAGGAAGGTGATGAAGTAGTAAATGCAAGAATAGGGTAAAGTAGCAGATAGGATTGCATAAAGTGAGAGTTTGAGCTTGGTAAGGTAAGACACAGTAGAGATTAGAGGCAGTGAATATGTAATAGAATTCTATTAACCAATGTAGAGTATTTAGTATAGTGATATGAAGTAGATTTAATACAAGACAAAGAAAAGAGAACAAAAAAGAGGAAAAAGAAAAGGGATAGAGAGAAGAGAATAAATATGAGAGAAAAAGCTTGTAAAAGGGTTGGGGAAGAGAGCAATCAAGCGCATACACAGAGTACACACACACACACACACACACACACACACACACACCAAAACCCCAAAACAACAACAAAATAATAAAACCCTATAAATATATGAATTCTGAGCAGCCTCCTGGGTTTGTGTGGATTCTTTCAACTGTTTAAGGTTCGCATTCTATAACAGGCTTTTGAGCATGTTCTGAGCACTCTCATTTTCTCTGTAACTTACAGTAATGGTGTCAGTCTATAGCCCTGCTTTCTGGTCTCCTTTAATGATTGGTACCCTGGCTTGGTGTCTCTCTCTGCAGGTGCCGAGTGTCATTGCACCTTTTCTGCTGCAAGCCTGGATCTCTGAGCTCTCAGAAGGGACCTGTTTCTGAGATTATTTCAGTTTATGCAGGTGGCTGGTATGACTGGGGCTGGGTCTAGTGTTAAGTGCTGGTTTCCAAGCTGTCCGCCAACACTGAGCACACGTCTCTTTTCACCTGTGTAGTTTGAGGCTGGGACCAGACCCAGGGTATACATAGGAGTCCACATTCTCCACAGATAGGGCTGGGTTGGTCTGCTTTCTCCTTGTTCACCAGGATTGGGTGGTCTGTGGCAATCTCCTAATGCAGTATTAGGGATCTGAGCCCTAGGGACTTTAGGCCTTTTGCCTGATTGGCCCTGGGTTCTGTCTGCTAATCTAAGCCTCTGCTGAATCAACAGCAGACTCTATCCCCACCTTCACCAGGGTGAACCTCAAGGTTTCAGACTGTTTGAGTCTATAGTTTGATGCTTGAGTTCCTGCGCCTCTGCTGGGTGATTTCCCTTGTGGGTGGTGGGTTCACTTACAGTGTGATTGAGCACAGCTCTGGTTCTCTAAGAGGGCATGATGAAGTTGACTGCCAGTGCTGCCAAGTCTTTCTGGGTTCTGCACAGGAGGAGCTGACTGCTTACACTTCCTATAAGCTGCAGCTGCTTACTCCATTTCAAGTCATTGGCTTTTTTGCTGGGGATTTCTGTAGGCAAAGTGAAGCAAGTTGGTGCCATTGGAGGCAGGCAGGGTACTTGTCTGTTTTCTAATCTGCCCTCTATCCTTGTTTCTGTTGCCTTTCAATTCTCTTTATGCTAGTTTCTTTCTTTTGTTAAGATGCTGTTTTCATCACGATAGAGATCAAGTGTCAGCAGGACTGATATGTGCTGCTTCCCTTGTTTGCAACTTCCTGGAAGTCTGTCTCATAAAGTGTTTTTATCCCTTACAGTATTCTTTGCTCTGAAATATACAAAATGTTATGGCTTTGGGGTGACTGTTACCCTTTGGGGGAACTGTCCCTGGGGAAACTGATTAGGCTCCCAGAGGTTTTTCCCCATAACCACGGATTCTTATCTGACTCAAGATAGATGTACACTGGTCAGGACTCTTGCTGCAAATTTAAAGGAGTTTATTAAAATGATAGAAATACAGAAGACAGTTACAGCCCCATGATATTCAGAAATAGCATGAGGGGGTGGTTTGAATGAATTCACCAAAATACAAAATACAGAACAGCCTTTTATGATAATACATCCTACATCTTGCTCTCCTACATAATTTTGATATAGGTAAAGTCCATCCCTTTAATTTTCCTGCCTAACTCTTGGTTTATGCCCAGGTTTCTCCTTTCAGGAAGGTCAATTCCCTTCTCCCATACTCTTAACTAGATAATCAGTTATTATGTAAACCTGTCTTTAGAATGTGAAAGTCCTAGCTCCCACTCCCTGTAGACTTGCTAATTACTTTTAGCTAGGTTAATTTGCATTATAACAGTTACCTGACTCCTGGCCTTAACCAAGTCCTGACTTGCCCTTCTCCCTTACAACTCTGAGCTTCATCTTCTGGACCCCATTTTTGAAATATATTTATTAATAATCAGAGCTTCTTTCTCAAATCTCCCTAGGCCATTCCCAGTACGGGTACACTAAACTAGTATAAATATAACATCCATCCCCCTTTTTAATTGATGTAACATGGTCTTTATTTTCTATACTTCTACTTTAAAGGTCTTGTTTTATCTCTAGCACACCACATGTGTGAGTTGATCTTTAATCTCACTTTGCACTTTTGATAGATTTGGACTATATCTTATTTTCCATGTATTCTGTGCAAGATTTGTTAGTTTTATTTGCAAAGATAATGAAAGGAGATAGGTATGGTGGCATGTGCCTGTAATTCCAGTACTTGGGAGGCTGAGACAGGAAGAGTGCAGGTTTGAGGTCAGCGTCTGCAACTTAATGATATCCTTAGCGACTTAGTGAGACCCTGTTTTAAAATAAAAAATACAAAAAATGGCTGAGGGTGTATCTCAGAGGTAGAATGCCACTGAGTTCAATTCCCAGAACAAAAATCAAATAAAAAGATATAGTAAAAGCCTCATTTTGGATGTGAAAGTTCATGGATTTTATCTGGCCAACTTGAGTTTGTGATTCTTTCTTTATTTCTTTCTTTTTTTTTTTCTTCTTTGCAGTACTGGGTATGAAACACAGGGGCATTCTACCTCCGAGCTACACCCCTGATCCTAGTTTTTAGTCTTTTTATTTTTTGAAACAGGGTCTCACTGAGTTGCAAAGGGCCTTGCTAAGTAGCTGAGGCTGTCCACAAACTGTGATCCTCCCCTCTCTGCCTCCCAAATGGTGGGATTATAAGCATCATGCCCGGCTGAGTTTGTGATTCTTGATAGTCTATTTTAGAGGATGTGATCTGCAGGCATTTGAAAGTATGTGGGAATCAGGAGGTAGTTGAACTCATGGGTTAAGGTGAGTTCTCCTAAGGAAACTATTCAGAATGAGAGAAGAACCAAGGGTGGAGATCTAGCAAACATGGATATCTATGGAGAAAGAATCTCTAGTTTAGGAAGTGCTAATGCAGCAGAGACACTTATGGTAATAAAAGTTTCTTATATCTACACACCATTAAGTAAAAATGCCAGTAAATGCTCATAATAGGTTATTTGAATATAAGATCTGTTGAGATTCTAATATTCCTCTAAGTGTTTGCTATAAATGTAATATGCCAGATATCTTAAGCTATCTTAAGATAGCTTTTTCTAAATATAGTCTCAGATGCAGCAAATAATTTTATTCTGGTGGACAAGTTATATAAAGTGCTTCAAAGGCTCCATTTTGTCAGCTGTTTTTCTTATAACTTTTAGTGCTAGTGATACCATGGAGGATTCACAGATCTGAAGGCTTTAGTAAGAATGTGATTCAGTTGCCAAGTCTCATGCATATTCTCCCTAATGATCTTTGGTCTCTGTTTAAGTGTTCCTGTTGTTAGGGATGGGGAAAATATTGGGATAATCCTATTACAGACAGAAATGTCACTGACTAGATTCTGCATGCTGAAACTCTTGGCAGCAAACATTCAAGTTCCCAAGGGGTGTGTAGGCTGTTCAGAAAATTGATCCTAAATAGGATTTAATTTAACTTTAAAATGTTCATGTCCAAAGTGTTTTTCTCTTGTGGTACAGGGAATTGATTCCAGGGGTAGTTTACATTTTAGCTATGCACCCAGCCCTATTCTATTTTTTATTTTGAAGCAGAGTCCTTGTTAAATTGCTGAGGCTGGCCTTGAACCTGCAATCTTCCTGTCTCAGCCTCCCAAGGACTGAAATTACAGTTATACACCATCATGCCTAGCTTGTCCAAAACTTTTTAAAGAGATGCAATGATAATAACATAATGCAATGATAATAACATACCTCTACTTAAGTTTATTGTTGATTATTGGTTATTTGTGTAATTTATTATGCATAGAGCAGTCCAAAGACAGGATAGAAAACAAAAAGTTTCCTTAGAAATGATTTATTTAACACCAGGCGTGGTGGTGCGCGCTTGTAGTCCCCGTGCTTGGGAGGCAGAGACAGGAGGATTGCGCAGGTTCGAAGCCAGCCTCTCTGGCTTAAGAGACCCTGTTTCCAAATAAAAAGTATAAATTAGGTCTGGAAGTGTAGCCCGGAGGTAGAAAGGTTTCCAGAAATCCCAGTACCACCAAAAAAAAAAAAAAAAAGTAATGATTTATTTAGTAAATAAACTTTCAAATTGGTGTTATTGTCAGCAGAGATGATGATGTAGGCAAGGTCAGTCCTGTTGAAATTGCTGTTAATACACTCTCTAAATCACAAAAAGCTTTACAGTGATTGTGAAAGTAATCTCTGCTAAAGTCATGATTGCCAATTCTCTAATCTATCCATTAACACTTTTAAAAATGAAATAAAAGTTGGGCGTGGTGGTGCACACTTGTAATCCTCTCACTTGGGAGGTGAGACAGGAGGATCACGCAGGTTCGAAGCCAGCCGCTCTGGCTTAAGAGACCCTGTTTCCAAATAAAAAACATAAAAATAGGTCTGGGAGTGTATCCCAGAAGTAGAAGGGTTTCCAGGAACCCCAGTACCACCCAGTAAATAAATAAATAAATAAATAAATAAATAAATAAATAAATAAAAATAAAACTTTAACTTAAATCCAAATTAAAGATATCTGAAAAGAACTTCATCTCTGGTCGAGTTATCTTTCTGGGAATTTACATTGAGGACAAAATTCCATCAGGGCTGAAAGTGACTTTTTTCCTTACATGGAACTTGTCACACTTATTTTGAACAGCTTATTTTTCTCAGACAGTTGAATTGGGCCCCAAATGTAAGTTAAAACAGTAAATATTATAAAGTATAAAAACATATTTTAGTGTGTGTATGTATATATGTGTGTATACATATACATGTATATATATTTGGAAAGTCCATTCTATCATATCTTTCATATTTAAATGTATCTGCATTTTATCCTACCCGTCTATTCATTTTTTTTTATATTTTTAACACTGTTTATATAAGGACTGCAATTTTTCAGAAAATGAGTTTAACTTCCTGTCTTAATGATAAAGACTAATGATTAGCAACAACTCAGAAAAACATTTTAATATTCTGAGACAAAATATGCAGTTACAGTACTGAAAATTTCACTTTCACCAACATAATCAAGGAGAGAAAATGTTAGGCTTTCAAACAAGATTCATCCTAGAAACTAGGGTCAAGTTCAGGAAGTGTTACACTTTGTGACTAGTGCTGGCATCATGTATGAGTGGGACTTGCTTTTTCAGTCGTATCTTTTAGAAGAGATTTTGTGTGATTTTTGAAATAATAGGAGCTAAAGATGTCAGTAGGTTTGAGCCAAATATAAACATAATTAATTATGATGAAAGAAAAAAAAATATATATTATGAAGGTATGTTGAAATGAATGCAGGTAATAATCTTACATAGAACCTTGAAAAATTGAGTTACAGAGTCAGAATTTCCATAAAACCACAAAAATGTATGCCTTGAGGTTTCTCAAGCAAGATGTTACCCAGTTGAATACGCTCCAATAGAAGTGTCTGAGCAATACCTGACTCCAGGAAGATCTTTCTGATAGTTACTATAAAATATATAAATTGAATTTTGGTAATGATAGGTGATTTGGTTTATAACAATAACTTTATTAGACTTTATTAATTTCCATTTGCTCTTTTAAAAGTTATATGAGTTATAGGTGTTGATTTCAAAAATTAAGGAAAAAAACATAAAACTACATCTCAATTTTACTTGTAGTTTTTAGAAAATGTGATAATTCTTAATATATGATTTTGAATACTAATTGTTGTTCTAGTAGTTTCATCAGGAAAAATATTTCAGTTAGCCCTATGTAGAGAAAATTGATTAATAATTTTACTTTCCACATTAATTCCTTTTTCCCTTCCTATCTTTTCCTCTTAATGTAGAAAGAGTAACAATAGTGATGCTGAATCTGGAAATCTGACTTTATATGCATAACTCTTAATTTACACACCTGAAAACCAAACCTTGTACCTTGAACCAAACCTTGGACACAGAGAAGTTCCTCTTTTCTTCAACCATCTTGGTCATGTTGATTCCTTCTTAACGGTTCTGTGATGTATGGAGTGATGACTGAGAAAGAGTAAAGGCTCAATTTCTGTCTAACTGGGGAACACAGTGCTAGTTCAGCATCTCTAAACTGAAAACCTGAAATCCTTAAATACTCCAAATCCAAAACTTTTTGAATGACAAAATGACATCACAAGTAGAAAATTACATTGCCATGACATGTCCCTATTTTATTTTATGCACAAAATTATTAGAAATTTTGTCCAAATTACTTTCAGGCTATGTGGAGAGATGTATATGATACATAAATAATTTCATGCTTACAATTGGGTCCCATCCTTAAGATGTTTTACTATGTATATGCAAATATTGCAAAATCGAAAAAAAATCTGAAACACTAGATCCTAAGCATTTTAGATGAAGGATATCTGTAATAGTGAAAAACTATTATCTGTATGTAGAAAATACAGAAAACTATTATCTGTAATAGTGAAAAACTGTGGGGTCCTTACCATTTTTCATTTCATCTTCAAAAGTACATTTTTAATTTACTTTTTCTCATACAGATTTTGTCTTGGTCAGCATCTGCCTCTTACTGCATAACAATCCCATGTTTATTGTGATTGCAGGGTACCTGCTTTAGGTGAAGATGTGAAGACTCTTCTGTAGAGACTGTGACCTTCTTTCTTGATTTTTCTGGTCCTAGCATTAGCTATCCCATAATATACATAAGTGTATTAGTCACATTCTAAATCTTACACAGTATTTTGTGGACAAACAGGGTTTGGGCATTTTTTATATGTTTAAAGGGATTTTTTTGGTGTGTGTGTGGTACTGAGGGTGGAATCCAGGGGCTTTTCTACCTTCAGGTTATACTCCCAGACCTATTTTATACTGTATTTGGAAACAGGGTCTCACTGAGTTGCAGAGAGCCTCACTAAGTAGCTGAGGCTGTCTTTGAACCTGTGAGATCCTCCTGTCTCATCCTCCCAAGTGCTGGGATTACAAGTGTGTGCCACCACGTCCAGCATGTTTCAAGTGATTTTAAAGTTATTTGGGAGAGGGACACATCTTTCTATGTGTAGCAGCTCTCAACTGTACTTCTGTTTATCATTTTCTAGGTTGATAATGAACCCAAATATCACTTTAATGCCTTTTTACTGATCTTTCCCTAATTTCAGCAATATCCAGCTTGAAACAAATGTTAAAAGCAATTCTCCTATTGAATTTGAGCTCTAGCTACAGTAATAAAAACTTAAGTATAAAATTTTAGGTAAATAACGCAAACCATAGCTGACACACACACTTTCTCTCTCTCTCTCTCTCTCTCTCTCTCTCTCTCTCTCTCTATATATATATATATATATATATATATATATATATATAAATATATATATATTTTTTTCTTTTTTTTGGCTTGTTATTTTTGTTAAAAATCTACTCATAGCATGTCAAGAAGCCTTTATCCAGCAACGATGCTGTAGTGCCTGCTCCTGCACTAATGGAGCATTACAACATCCTCACTTTAGTCCAAATTTACCTTGTATCCCCAGTACTTGATTCCAGAACTTTTTCATAAGGCAAATTTGGACTTTGTTCTTCCTTCAGGAAAATACATCTTTTCCCTAGAAAATAAGTCACTTTGCTCCTCTCTGCCACCAAGGCCGCAAACTGCTTTCCCCTCTTACTGATTTTTTTTTTCTTCATTGCCAAGATTCCTCTGATTCCTGAGGAGGTGTTGTATCTGTTTGTGGGAGTTTCTGTTGACTCTTTTAATAGAGGGAGGCTGCATGCCTCTGAGTGGTGGTGTCTGGGCTGAATCCTGGTGCTTGACATACCCCAAGGTTTTTTAAGAAATTGAGATCATTAGTACTAAATGCAGAACTATTATTATTAATTGTGAATCTTCAATATAATGATTGAAAGGGTTTAGTATAGTGCCATCCATATCCTGGGGGCTTCATGTCCCAGGTCCTCTTATTTCATAAACCTTTGTGAGCCAGGCGTGGTGGCGCACGCTTGTAATCCCCGCGCTTGGGAGGAGACAGGAGGATCGCGCAGGTTCGAAGCCAGCCTCGCTGGCTTAAGAGACCCTGTTTCCAAATAAAAATATAAAAAATAGGTCTGGGAGTGTAGCCCAGAGGTAGAAGGGTTTCCAGGAACCCCAGTACCACCAATTAAATAAATAAATAAATAAATAAATAAATAAATAAATAAATCTTCCTGAGATTCTGATGTTCTAGTTTAGGGGACAAGCACCTCACTTTAGCAATTTGTGCTTCTCTCAACCTCTTTTTTTTTCCTTTAGCAATCTCTTAAAAATCCTGTCTTTTCCATATATTTTTGTATACATCCTCAATTCAACATGCAAAAATATAACTATGAAGCTACTGCTGATGTTTATTTTGCTAAATCTGGATTTGGCACCTGTTTATATATGTATTTTTAACTAATAGCTTAGGCAGTCTAGGTTTTTTTGTTTTTTTCTGATGTTATATCAATTGTGCTATATCATACACTAGTCTGCATAATGTACTCTGTTACTGCTTTCTGATGATGATGAACTATGTACATAGAGAGCCATAATATTTTGGGTTTCAGTGCAATATTAGATTAAGTTTAGTTATATTTAATCTCATTGAATTTACTCCTTAACCTTCATTGTTTAACTTCATATGGAGTTGCAGAAGCTTGTCTTGGTTGTGTATGTGCACAGTTGCATATACACATGTGTGTGCCCCATGTGCATATGTGTATTTGAATTCAACATTTTTAACTAAAACTGTTACTAAAAATTAATTTGTGGCAAGAATTTAACATTTCTAGGAACACCTACTAAGTAATTAGGAAAGATGCTTTAAATAAAAAATGCATTTAGCCGGGCGTGGTGGCGCACGCCTGTAATCCCCGCGCTTGGGAGGCAGAGACAGGAGGATCGCGCAGGTTCGAAGCCAGCCGCGTGCGCTGCCTTAGGAGACCCTGTTTCCAAATAAAAATGTAAAAGTAGGTCTGGGAGTGTAGCCCGGAGGTGGAAGGGCTTCCAGGAACCCCAGTACCGAAAAAAAAAAATGCATTTGATGATTTGTCTCTTAAGGTTATTATGGTTTGTGGAAAGCCTTATCCCTAAAATACAACTAAATAGTGTCGTTCCTTTTTTCGTGGTACTGGGGATTGAACCCAGGGCATCATACCTCTGAGCTACAACCCCGGCCCTGTTTTTAATTTTTATTTTGAAACAGGGTCTCACTAGGTTGATGAGATTCTTACTCCTTGCCGAGGCTGTCTTCCAACCTGTGAAGGTTGGGATTACAAACCTGCAGCACCAAATGAAGCTTGAATAGACTCTTTATAAAGTAATCTGAACGAAACATTAATTTTATTTTTAATATTTAATTTTATTTTTAATTCATCACGTGAAAAATCTACCTAAAACATATTAAATAGTAAGGCAGCTACATGTAATTCCCCTACTGGTATTGATTGCTTCCTTGAAAGGGCCAAAGGAGCACAGCCAGCCGGGCCAAGGAGCTACTATAATACAAAACAGAGCAACCTTTGTCGTCGGTGTTTCTGCGAGTAAGAATGTCATCAGCTCTGTGGTGCTGCTTTGCAGAGGCATCAAATGTTTGATTATTCTTTATTTTTTATATATTTATTTTTTAATTTAAATTTTTTATTGGTGTATGGTATTCATACATCATAATGGGATAAAAAACTTGTGTACACATATTGCACACATCGCCCAGTTAGCCCCTACCCAGTCCCCACCCCATTCTCTCCCTACCTTCCTTTCATGCTTGGCTTAGTGGTTAACATTTTTATGTTTAAGTACATCATGTGCTTCAGAGAGTTTCCCTCTTCCCCCCTCCCATCCCCTCTTTTAGGTTGCCTTATTTGCTGCTCTATAGGATCTTCTTTTTCATCTAGAGTTCCTCCTTCACCCATTTCTCCTTAGCTTTCACATACTAGGGAAAGCATCTGATTTCTTCTTTTGTGTGACTGACTAATCTTGCTTAGACTAATGCCCTCCTTATATTTGGCACAATTTGTTGTGACACACGATGCTGTGGTCATGGGTGGTTTGAGCATAAACTCTGGAAGAAGACAACTTTTTTCTCCAGGCTAGATCCTAGCGTTATCTTTTAAGCCACACTTATAATAAAGCTCCATCTCCCCCTCATTGAGAAGTGTGCAGAGGCTTACTTAGAAGGATCATTCTCCTAATCTGATTTTGTTCTATTCATTACTTTTAAACTCACATATGCCTTACATTTCCCTACAATGAAGAACTTCCCCTGTCATACTTTTTAAGCACTTAGATAGAATTTAAAAAATTCACCATGCAGTTTTTCTTAATGTTTTACTTAACATTGTCTTACTGTATCTTAATTTTTCTGCTTCTTATTTGCTACACTGATTAATGAATTTTCAAGGTCTGTCCTCCCTCATTTGACAGCAATTATCCTGCCTCATCAGTCATCTTTTCTTTCTTTTTTTTTTTTCTTGAGTGTGACCAGATATCTTACCCTTTAATCATGAAGCTTATTTTGGGAAACTTATATCGTTAAGAATTAAATTTAAAAAAAGATGTGAGCTCTGTGTCTTTCACTTTCTTAAAAGTTTCATCTCCTTACCTCTGCATATTGTCTCAAATGATAATTAAGCCTTGGAAACAGAGATCAATTTCTCAGTTCTTCACTGCAAGTTAGCAAGTTGCTTCTTTTGTGGGTATTTATAATGTCATCTAATTTATTTCTAAGAGTCTTAATTTCAACTTTACATGGTATATAACTTTTATATATTTGAGAAGTTGAGGCCCCAGTAAGGAGTTTATGTCATACAATAAAATGGTATACATAGCATTGGCACATACATTTTTTTCATATATAGAAATTTATGTATTTTTATGTTTTTCATGTAAATGACAAGTATTTTTCCAAGATTGGCATTTGCCATTTAATATTATTTTGGTTTTCATTTGTACTTTTATTGATGCACTGTAATCATAACATAGTTCTTAGTGATGGTGACACACATGGACACAGCACTTGATGGGCTTTCCCCGGGCTTCCTCCTCGCTTCCCCTTTACCAGCAAAGGGTGTGAGACTGACATTGGTATTCTCCCATATGTGCACAATGTCAGTGGAAGTGTTTCGTTCATTAATTCTCCCTCTTCCCACTCCCTCCCCTAAACTACCTCCCTGGCTCCACTGAAGTTTCTCTTTGTTTAATTAAAAAAAATTTTATGTGGAACATACTTAAAATGGCATACATTCAGACTGTTCTTGGTACCCTCCACCCTTCCCCTTCCCCCTCCCAACAGTGAGTGTCCAGGTTAACCATGCTATATTTATATTTTTACACAAATTCGGATTTAGCTCCTTCATTAATCAAACTCAGCCTTCTCCTACCCTTCCATTCTAGCTTTGCTGAGGTTTCTCCTCCATTTTCTGGAGTCCCCCTGATATCCCTAATACTCCCTAGTTTGGGCATATTAGAGAAAACGTTAGTCCTTTCTATTTTTGTGCTTGGCTGGTCTTCTCACTTAACATAATGTTCTCCAGGTCTTTCTATCTTCTTGCAAATGACATGACTTTGTTCTCTTTGTAGCTGAGTAGAATTCCATTGTGTGTATTTCCCATAATTTTGCAATCCATTCATCTGCTGATAGAGACCTAGGTTGGTTCCATATTTTGACTATTACGAATTGTGCTGCTATGAACACAGGTATGCATATGTTACTGTAGTTCTCTGATTTCAACCCCTTTGGAAAGATACCCAGGAGTGGTATAGCCAGATCATATGGTGGGTCCATTCCCAGCTTTCTAAGGAATCTCCACACTGATCTCCGTATCAGCTGAACTAGTTTGCACTCCCACTAACAGTGTAAAAGAATTCCTCTTTCCCCAAATCCTCACCAGCATTTGTTGTTATTTGAGTTCTTTATGCTTGCCAGTCTGATTGGGGTTAGATGGAATCTCAATGTATTTTTGAATCTCCCTGATGTCTAATGATGTTGAACATCTTTTCATGTATCTATTGGCCATTTATGTCTCTTCTTTTGTAAGTGTCTATTCAGTTCAGTGGCCCATTTCCTGATTGGGTTGTTTGTTTTGCTAGTGTAGAGTCTTTTGAGCTCTTTGTATATTTTGGATATTAGCCCTCTATTAGAGTGGTGGCTGGTAAAGATCTTCTCCCATTCTGTAGGCTTTATTTTTAGGTTCTTGATGGTTTTCTTTGATGAGAAGAAACTTTTTAGTTTAATGCCACCCCACTAGTTAATTCTTGCTTTAATTTCCTGTGCTTTGGAGGTCTTGTTGAGAAAGTTACTGTCTGTGCATATATGTTGGAGTGTTGAGCCTATGCCCTCCTCTAATAACTCCACAGCCTCAGGTCTAATTTCTAAGTCTTTGATCCATCTCAATTGATTCCTGTGCATGGTGAGAGGTAGGGATTTAGTTCTATCTTTCTACAAAGGGATAGCCAGTTCTCCCAGCACGATTTGTTGAAAAGGCTGTCTTTTTTCAACATTCAGTTTTGGCCCTTTTGTGAAAGATCAATTGACTATAGATGTGTGGATTTGTTACTGTATCTTGTATTCTATTCCACTGGTCAGTCTGCCTGTTGTGCCAATACCATGCTGTTTTTACTCCTATTACTCTATAGTATAACTTGAAGTCTGGAATTGTGATGCCTCCTGCCTGGTTTTTATTGCTGAGGATTGCTTTGGCTATTCTGGGTCTTTTCTTTCTCCATATAAAATTCATGACTGATTTTTCTAGGTCTATGAAGAATGTCATTGGTATTATAATAGGAATTGCATTGAATCTGTAGATAACTTTTGGCAGAATGACCATTTTGATGATATTTATTTTGCCTATCCCCGAGCAAGGGAGATCTTTCCATCTTCCAAGGTCTTCTTCAATTTCTTTCTTTAATATTCTATAGTTTTCATTGTAGAATTCTTTTAAGTCTTTGGTTAGATTTTTCCTAGGTATTTTATTGGTTTTGAGGTTATAGTGAATGGAATTGTTTTTTTTTAAATTTCTTTCATTGTGGATTCATTGTTGGCATATAGAAAAGCAATTGATTTTTTTAGATTGATTTTATATCCTGTTATTTTGCTGAATTGGTTAATCAGCTCCAGTCGTCTTTTGGTTGAGTTCATTGGGTCTTCTAGACCCAATGATCATGTCATCTGCTAACAAGGATAGTTTTAATTCTCTCCCTTTTCAAATTCCTTTGATTTCCTTTTCTTGTCTTATTGCTGTGGCAAGAGTCTCGAGGACCATATTGAAAAGCAGTGGTGATAGTGGGCATCCTTGTTTTGTTCCTGATTTTAGAGGAAATTCTTGCAGTTTTTCCCCATTCAATATGATGTTGACTTTGGGTTTATTGTATATTGCCTTAATGATGCTGAAGTACTTTCCTTCTATTCCAGTTTTCTGCAGTGTTTTTAACATAAATGGGTACTGGATCTTGTCAAATGCTTTTTCAGCATCTATTGATATGATCATGTGTTTTTTGTTCTCAGTTCTCTCTATGTGGTACATAATGTGTAATGATTTGCATATGTTGAACCAGCCTTGCTTTTCTGGAATGTGGTGTACAATTCTCTTGATATGGTTTTGAATGTGTATAGCTAGTATTTTGTTTAGAATTTTTGCATCTATGTTCATCACGCATATAAGTCTGTAATTTTCCTTTCTTTAGATATCTTTATTTGGTTTGGGGATTAATGTGATACTGGTTTCATAGAAGAAATTTGGGAGACTTCGATCTCTTTCAATTTCCCAGGACAATTTGTGAAGTATTGCGATTAGTTCTTCACTGAAGATTTTGTAGAATTCGGCTGGAAACCCATCTGGGCCAGAGGTTTTTTTTTGATGGAAGAATTTTTTTCATTGTTTTTATTTCTTTGGTTGCTATTGGTTGGTTTAGGTTTGCTATGTCCTCTTGGATCAGTTTAGATAGGTTATATGTGCTTAGAAATCTGTTTATTTCTTCTATGTTTTTCAGTCTTATTACAGTAGAAAATTTCAAAATAGTTTCTGATAATCCTTTGAATTTCCTCACTGTCTGTGGTGATGTCTCTTTAATTTCTGATTTTAATAATTTGAGTTGATTCTCTCTTTCTTTTGGTTAGAATGCCCAGGGGTTTGTCAATCTTATTAATCTTTTCAAAGAGCCAGCTTTTTGTTTTGTTGATTCTTTGAATTGTTTTTTTATTTTCTATTTCATTTATTTCTGCTCTGATTTTAATAATTTTCTGCCTTCTGCTGGCTTTGGGATTACACTGTTGTAGTCTTCCTAGGTCCTTGAGATGTGTCATTAGGTTGTTTACTTGGCAACTCTCTCTTCTTATGTGGGTAATCAATGCTATAAACTTTCCTTATAACACTTCCTTCAAAGTGTCCCATAAATTTTGGTAAGTTATTTCTCTGTTTTCATTTAGTTCCAGAAATTTCTTTTTTTCTCCCATAATTTCTTTCTTTTTTTTGGTGGTAGTGGGGTTCCTAGAAATCCTTCTACCTCCGGGCTATGCTCCCAGACATATTTTATACTTTTTCTTTGGAAACAGGGTCTCTTAAGCCAGCAAGGCTGGCTTCAAACCTGCACGATTCTCCTGTCTCCACCTCCCAAGTGTGGGGATTACAAGCGTGTGCCACCACGCCCGGCCATAATTTCTGAACTTATTTACTCGTCATTCAATAGTGTATCATTCAATCTCCATGGATTTAAATATTTTCTTTTGGGTTTCCTGTTGTTGATTTCTACTTTCATTCCATTATGGTCTAAAAAGATGCAGGGAATTATATTACATCTTTTGAATTTGTTGGCACTTGCTTTGTGGCCCAGGATGTGGTCTATTTTGGAGACAGTTCCATGGGCTGCTGATAAGAATGTGTATTCTGTTGTTCCTGGTTAAAATATTCTGTATATGTCTATTAGGTCCATTTGGTTTATAGTTTTCTTGAATTCTGAAGAGTCCTTACTCATCTTTTGCCTTCAAGATCGATTTAGTGGTGTGTGAAGTTTCTCTTTTATTGTCTAAAGTCCCTCTTGTAATCCTAGTTACTCCCTACTTTCTGCTTATGAGTGAAAACATATAAACCCTTATTTTCTCTGACTGGCTAATCTCACTTAGCATAATGTTCTCCAAGTCCATCCACTTTCCTGGAAATGACATAATTTTGTTTTTCTTTATTGCTAAGTATAATTCCATTGTTTATATATCCCATAATTTTGTAATCTATTCATCTATTGATGGACACTTAGGTTGGTCTCACAATTGTGGTGCTATAAACATGGATATGCACATATTACTATAATATTCTGATTTCAGGCCATTTGGAAAGATACTTAGGAGTTGTATAGATGGATTGTATGGTTGATTCATTCCATGTTTTCTGAGGAATCTCCTCACTCATCTCCATAGTGACTTTCTAATCCCAACAACAATGTAGAAGAGTTCCTATTTTCTCAGATTCTTGCCATGATTTATTGTTTGACTTCTTGACAATTGGCAGTCTGATTGGGGTTAGATGGAGTCTCGGTGTAGTTTTGATTTGCATCTTCCTGATTGGTAATGTTTAAGTTTTTCATGTATTTATTGGCGATTTATATTTCTTCTTTTTTAAAGTGTCTATTTAGTTTACTTGCCCATTTTTTGATTGGGTTATTTGGCTTTTTTGGCGGTAACTTTCTGAAGTTCTTTGCATATTCTGGATATTAGTCTTCTAACAGAGAAGTAGCTGGCTCAGATCTCTCATTTTGTAGGCTTTCTTTTTAGATTATTTATGGCTTCCTTTGCTGAACAGAAATTTTTAGTTTAATGTCATCCAATTTATTAATTCTTATTTTAATTTCCTGAGCTTTGGGAGAGTCTTATTAGGAAGTTTCTACTTGTGCCTATGTATTGGAGTGCTGGATGTATGTTCTCCTATAGTAATTTCAAGGTTTCAGGTCTAATCTCCAGGTCTTTGATCCATGTTGAGTTGACTCATGTGCAGAGTAAGAGGGAGGGATTTAATTCCATTTTCTATAAACAGATGTTTTCCCATCATCAATTATTGAAAAGGCTCTCATTCCTGTAATGTATATTTTTGGTAACTTTGTCAATTTGAAGTCAGGATTGTGATGTCTCCTGCATGGTTCTTATTGCTGAGAATTGCTTTGGCTATTCTGCTATTCTGGATATTTTTTCTTTTTTCCCATATGAACTTTAGGATAGATTTTGCTAGGTCTGTAAAGAATGACATTGGTATTTTTATAGAGATTGCATTGACTCTATAGCTCACTTTTGGTAGAATGGACATTTTGTTAATCTTTATTCTGACATGTACATTTATGAAGTTGTTTTGTACTGCTATTTGTTGTTCATCAATTATTTTACAAATAGTCTTTGAACACCTCATTCTTAGAGAATTTTCTCAGGAACTGTGAGGGATGTGATGATAATTCAGGTAGGAAGGGTATCTTTAAGGTGCTTGCACTGAAGAAGGACAAATAAGACATGGCCACAAATAACTAGACTATGAGATTTAACAGGACAATAATCATAAAGGGAGAAATGGTATAATTTTTATGGGATTCTTAGGAGAAAGGAAGACAATTCTGAGGTGGAATAAGGAGTTAATTTTGTAGGGAAGGAGGCATTCACTGTGTTCTTCTAAAGAAATTAGGCTTGGTTGCTCCTTATAAATGGTGGGTGGAGAAAGCAGCAAGAACAAAACTGAGTTTTTCACCACGTTGCTGAGGTTGGCCTCAAAACGGTTTCAGCCTCCCAAGTGTTGAGATCACACGTGTGCACCACCACACCCAGCTGTTCTGATTTTGTTCTTTGTTTTTGATGATCACTAATAAGGTTGTATGTGAGGGAAGAGATGGGCTGTGCATTATTTACTTAGCTCTCTACACTCTAATTCAGCTTCACGCCCTGTCTTTTGTCATCCAAGTTGTTGGCCCATGGAATGACAGAATCGTAATGGTTCTTCTATATTTTATGATTTCAATGTTATCAGGGAAGCTTGTTTTGAATTCTCAGTCTCTAATACCTGATATTTTCTTATACAAATTCCTTAAGGACAAGTGATTGGTGGCTTGATGTATTTTCCCCATTAAAATG
Source organism: Muscardinus avellanarius (assembly GCF_963383645.1). Classification (NCBI taxonomy): domain Eukaryota; kingdom Metazoa; phylum Chordata; class Mammalia; order Rodentia; family Gliridae; genus Muscardinus; species Muscardinus avellanarius. Next base: position 21,555,532 of record NC_137791.1, on the reverse strand, counting down.
CAAAGGTCTTGCTGGGTATGGTGGTGCACACTTGTAATCCCCGCATTTGGGAGGCTGAGACAGGAGGACTGCACAGGTTCAAAGCCAGCCTCAGCTACTTACTGAGGCTCTCGGCAACTTAGACCCTGTTTCCAAATAAAATATAAAATAGGTCTGAGAGTATAGCCTGGAGGTAGAAAGCCTCTGGGTTCCACCACCAGTACCACCAAAAAAAAAAAAAAAAAAAAAAAAAAAAGGCCTCTAGGTGTAGTTTCACAGTTCTTTTTAGGGAAAGGATACCTGTAAGGTGAAGCATGTGTCTGGAAGAATATCTAGGCTGAAACAGTTGTTTAGTGTGGGAGACTGACCCTTGAGCCTCACACATGCTGAGAACATGGTGTGCTACTAAGCTTGTGTCTTGGACTCAAGTCCTATATATGTTAGGCAAATGTTCTTACCCCTGAGCTATAACCCTAGATCTATGATTTTTATTGTATTACTGACTATAATTTTACCTGCCCCATTTTGGTATATATTAGAGATATATTAAACTTAAAAATATGTATATAAAATATATAAATATAACACAATCTTCATTGGTAGTTTGTATATACTTCTGTTTAACAAAAATTAAATAAATAATCAGTGTTTCATGCCTAAAAGTTGTTTTCTAGCACATGAAATTAGGATCTATACCCGCAGTAGGTAGTTGCATGAGGGATTCTTCTCTGGAAGAAGAGTGGCTGTGGTTTCTTAATGAATACCTTTATTTCTGTTAATGAGCTATTCAGATGTATAAAAGAACAATGAAACTTGCTTCCAGCCTTCTGGTATATTATTTCAATCATCTATAAATAGTTTTTAATAAAGGCATTTTATTCTAAATTGATTTTATTTTATGCAATGCTGGCTTTTTACTTGGAAAATGCATGAAGAGCTAGCATATGGTTACCGTATGCTGCTCTTCTCTCGCCTCCCCAATCCCTGTAGTTCATGCTCCTCTCTGGAGTTGTTTCCGCCTCATTCTCTATTATTCTGTCTTGTAAGACTCATAGTCTGCACGCCTTTCTTGGTTGCTTGGGCTCCCCTCACTGTCCTGTCTTACCTGGGCCTATTTGTCTTCAGTCTCTTGTCTGTTCTTATTCTTTTTTTCTTTTGCAATACTGGGAGATGAACCCAGGGGCATTTTTACACTGAGCTACATCCCCAGTCCTATTTTTATTTTTTATTTTGAAGCAGGGTCTCACTAAGTTCTCAAGGGCCTCACTAAGAAGCTGAGGCTGGTCGTGAACAAGTGCTGGGATCACAAGCGTGAGCGCCATGCCCGGCTCTGTTGCTCCTGATAGTGCTTGTTTACTGTCCCTTTCCTCCCTTTCTTCCTTGTTCCTTGCTTTCTCTCTGGTGTTCCCTAGAATCTAGAGTTTCAATATGTGTAAAGGACCAGCTTTGTTTTTGCTGACAGTCTCTGCAGTGCCATTTTTTGCAGTTTTCTATTCTATTCATTTTTTGTCTTATCTTTATCAGTTTCTGTCTCCTACAGTGTTTGAATTTAATATATTTTCAGTTATCTCTATTAAAGTTGAATGTTTATTTTAAATATTTGTGTTTTTTTGGTGCAGAGATTTTCCTTATATCTTCTGCTCCCAGACATGAATAGTTTTTCCTACTCTTAACATCCCCCACCTGACTGATCCATTTGTTACAATCCATGATCTGCAGTGACACGTCATTGTCACCCAATGCTCATAATTGACACGAGAGCCCAATACTGATGTTATACACTCTGTGAGTTTGGAAAATTACACACTCACATGTATCCACCACTATAGAGTATACTGCCCTAAAAATCATCTGTGCTCTACCTACTCATCTCTCTTCCCCTTCACATTTGGCAACCAGTGATCTTTGTACTATTTCCAGAGCCTTACTCTTTTTAGAATGTTACATTTGGGAGCATATGCCTTGTGGCTTTTCCAGATTGGTTTCTTTCACTTCTAAGTATGCATGTAAGTACTTTCCATGATTTTTCATTTCTTTTTAGTGCTGAATAATATTCCATTTTACTGAAGGAAAACTTGGTTGCTTCTATTTTTGCAATTACGATTAAAGGTACTGTAAACATTCAGGTGCAGGTCCTGGTATGGATGTAAGCGTTCAACTGCTGGACCATATGGTAATAGTATCTGCCAAGCTATCCTTTCAAGTGGCTGTACCATCTTGCACTCCCACCAGCAATGAATGTGAGTTCATGTTACTCCACATACTTTGTGTGTTATTAGTGCCACCCATGTCCTGGATTTGGGCCATCTGGAGGGTGTCGTACTTGTCCTCCTGGTGAGTGGTATTTCCTGATGACACATGACATGGAACATCTTGTCATGCTCTCATTTTCCATTTGTGTATCTTCTTTGGTAAGGTATCTGTTAAAATATTTGTTCCATTTAAAAAGTGGGTTTTCTTATTACTGAGTCTTAAGAGTTCTTGTATGTTTTCGAATAATAGTAATATATAAACATTGTCTCCCAAACTGTGACTCGTCTTCTCATTCTCTAGACAGCATCTTTCACAGAAATGTTTTAAATTTTAATGTAGAGCTTATCAATTATTTTCATAGACAATGCCTTTTTATCTAAATATCACTAAACTGAAGTTATCTAGATTTTCTTCTAAGTTATCTAAAAGGGGTTTTATAGTTTTACATTTAGTTTTATAGTTTTCTTTTTTAGTTAACTTTTGTATATGGAGTAATGTCCAGTTGTATTGCCTTTGCTACTTTGTCAAAGGTTAGTTGACTATGTGGGCCTGGCTTTGGGATGAAGAGCATGATCTTATTTGTGATTTAATGGGGTAATTCTGGTTACTGGGTTGAGAATAGACTGTAGGTGGGGGTAGGGAGTAAAATTAGAAAGGGCCATTTGGCAGCTACTCTAATAATCTGAGAGATAATGTTGGTTTGAGCTAGAGTGTTAATAGTAAAGGCAGAATTAAGCTATCAGTTTCTGATATGTTTTTAAGGTAGAGCTGGCAGGCTTTGCTAAGGAATACATGTGGGATATAAAAAAATGTGAATAGACAAGGACGAGTGTTTGGTCTAAGTAACCAGCAGAGTGGAGATACCATTTATAGATGTTGGGAGCAGTCTTGGAGGGAAATCAGGAACTCGGTTTTGATGTGTAAAATTTGAGATGGCTTTGTAATATCCAAATAGAAACCTGAAATAACCAAGGGTAAAGGGTCAGCTTGAAAAAAAGTGTTTGCCAGTTATTAGCACAGAGATGATACTTAAAGCCATGGGGCTAGATGCTATCACAAGGTGAATGAATCTGATAGAAAAGAAAAGAGGTCAAGATTTGAGCTCGAGGCATTCTGACCCGTTAAGTTCAGTGAGAGAAGAAAGAACCAACAAAAGAGAGTGAGATGGAGTTTAAGGAAGGTAAGAGAAAACCTAGGACAGTGGAACTTCCTGGGAGCCGAATGAAGAAAATATTTCAATAGGAAGGCAGTGGTAAAATATCTAGAAAGTTCTTAACGACCTTGATAAAAAGGAATGGCAGGTGTTTTCTCTGGGAAGCACAGTGTGGTGAGAGTGAATAGGAGGCTCACTACTGAGTGCTGGGATGGCAGCCTTGTGGAAGGGTTGGCAGAGGCTGAGCGGGGTTGTGATAGTCCAGGGCAAGCTGAAGCAGACCCCAGGAGGAGCTCCGGTGTTGGGATGGTCCTTCACAATAGTGCCGAGTTGAGACAAGTTATCCAGGCCTGCACAGCCCTGGGTGACTAGTGACTGAAAGAGGACCGCCGGGTGGAGGAGCGTGGTTTTGGTCACGGTCAGTTCTGAGGAATGTTCATACTGGAGGGCTGCAATCTGTCTAGCAGCTGGGGAACAAGTTCTTCCAGGGGTCCTGGGTGGTACTTCTCAGTGTCCACAGAAGCAGTGTAGATGGAACAGCAGAGAAAAAGTCCTGAAGAGACTTCAGAGAACAGCACGACAGGAACTGGAGGCAAGGAACTGGGATGCTGTTTTCCTCATTTCTGTGGTTTGTGATGAAGTGTCTCAGTGTATGGATATATATTTTTTATTCTTGGGTGGCTTCTGGAATGTACTTTTAGTCTCAAGAGTCACATCATTTTTAATACATTTTAAATATTGCCTTTTCCATTTCCTTTTTCCTTGGAACTTCCTTTATATAAATGTTATAATCTTTCAATCTTTCCTTTATATCTTCTAATTGTTATGCAGCCCCCCCCCCGTCTGTTTTTACTGGCTTCTGGAAAATTCCTTAGTGTTATCTTCTAATTCACTAGTTCTCTTATACTATGCCCAATCTAGATTTTAATCTGTATATTGAACTTTCATATTTTTCAAAGCATATATTTTTATTTCAAAGGTTCTGATATCATCATATTCCTGTTTCCTATTTCTGTTTCATTTATGGCTGCTTTGTGTCATACTTTGGCATTTATTGTAGGAATATTTCCTCCTGTCTCTTAGTGAACTCTTATTTTATATTCTTTTTCTTACTCTTTTTTTGTTTTCATTCCCTATGAAGTTTGTTACTATTCTAATTGTTGACATTATTGACTGTCTGTCCTAGTGTTTGTTTTGGATATGTTTTGTCACTTTAAAGTTATTTTTATAATTTTAAGGCTTATGTAGAGTAGAAGTGTTATTACATTTTTACATTTTATTTGCTTATACTTATCGCTTCCTGATTCACAGTATTATAGTTGCCACCATGTTTCCAAGTTCAGAACCAAGCCCTTTCTTGGCTCCTTGAGGCGTCTGCCCCTTGTCCTTGCTTTGAGGATATTTCACATCCTGTTTCTGAGCCAGCAGCTGACGTGGCTGGGTCCTGGTGGTGAAGCATGGGTGTATTCTATGTCTCTCCACATAAGGAGCTTCTGATGAGCTCTTGCCTCAAGCAACAGTTGGAAGTTGTATTTTATTTTTTTTAATAGAAAAGAAATAATACGTACTTGTTTTATTGCCATACTAGGCTGACACCTGTGTTTAACAAGCAAACCCCATAACAGCAACCTGGTTAGACTCTAGCTTGCTTTTCATGCCATCATTTTACAACTTCTTGAGCAAAGAAGGGCTCAAGTGTCTCTCACCCACCGATAAAACCTTTTTAATACAAACAGTTCTAGTAAGTCTCACTTGGAATAGCCAAATATCTTTCAGCAAAAGCTTTAAAGATGAACTCATGGACTTAGTTTAAGTTTCACCAGTTAAGTTAGGTCCAATTGAAGGAACTCAAATGGGTAGTTGCCTAATTAGAGGCCATTATTTTTAAGTCACCAGTTTACCCCTCTTCCCAAAATAAAACCCCTTAAAACTCCACTTTTGACTTAATGATTTAAAACTTATATAAAACAAAGTGAAAGGGTTATATTTCATTCCATAACCTCTCAATCCCAGATTTTCAAAGGAAAACCTATCAGAGGAATATTTACCAAAATCAGACTGGAAAATTAAAGCCTGCATAGTTACGAATCAGATCTATAGGCAACTAGGCTGCCTACAGTTCTATCAACTGGTTCTGTATAAACATCAGAACTGACCAGGACAAACTTTAGAAAACCTTTAAGAATTATATTACTAACTACAGAAGTTGTGAATTACAAAAGGGTATGAAAAAAATCTCATGTAAATTTGGGACCTCCTTCTCTTTACGTTCAAATAGACTTTTTAATAAAAATATATACAATTTTACAGATGTTTACAAGTTACTTTTGTCTTTTAAATTAAGGACGTTCCATATCTGGGACTAGTAAGCCCAACTGGAACAGGTATAAATCCTGGACACTTGGGTTTTCTGTTCTGAAGTTATACCTAGGAAAGTTAATTACAGAGAAGCTCCCATCTCACACTCCTGTGCAGTACTGGGGCTTCTAGGCCTTGTGCAGCTGCTTACTGGTAGCTTAAATCCATTTTCTATAGTTCGCCGAATTGTAAGTGCTTCTCTTTTAACACTAGGAAATGAATTCGGTGGGCATAGTTAATGAACTCTATGACTAGCCAGGATACAGCCACACTTCTGGCTCCAGGTGAGTGAATCGCGTCTTTCCACTCTACCACCTCCCTAAGTCCAAAGATCCTGTTCCGTGGCCTCCCAAAGCTTGCTGTTGCTAAAGGCCAACCCTGCTTCTTTCTTAGCGACTCTTCAAGGGAGACCTCTTTCCCCATGAATTTATTCTTGTTCACCACAGTTCTCTTGCCTCTTTCTTTCAGGCTAAGTTACTAGAGTGGAGCTCTTGGAGGTTACAGCCTAAGCAGCTTGAAGCCCAACTTCAGAAACACATCTGCTGTCACAAAAGTACGTGGTTTGGTGGCTGGAGTTAGTTAAGACTCAACTCTTGAATTTACAGGGCTGTCTTAGGGGCTGTGCCAAACCGGTGCCACTCCAGCATCACCGGCAAGAGCCGGCACCGCAGTTTTGACATGGCCTTTCAGGTCCTCGTTGTGGAACAACTCCACAGACCGTCCCAGACGCTTTGGCCAGCCCTGCTTTTATCCTGTGAGATCACCTGTGATATTTTCTGCTAATGGTTTGGTACAGATTTCTTGGTTTATGCTCTTCAAGTGGCCACAGAGACACTAAAAGAAATTAGAGTCACAATCCTGCCCCAGTTTATTAAGCCATCACTGAAAACATGGACCGTCACCCGACACAAAGACTTGAGATTGTCTTAGTTTCTGAGGTCGAGTTTCTGAAGCAAGCCCTGGAGGCCAGCAAGGGTTTGCGGTGGCTGCTCGCCTCGCAGCCGGAGGTCCTGAGCACCCCTGGGCTTCGCTCCTGGCGGGTCTCCTGCTCCTGAAGGCTGGGTGATGCTCCCCAGGGAGGCGGGCACAGCGGTCCTCCGCCTCCTCCGACCCTGGGGCCCGCTGCTGGGCTCTTACTGGCCTCCCCACCAACTCCAGCGAGGGCAGAGAGCGGTGCTCCCGGGCGCAGCTCCCAGGCCCAGCTCCTCGGGATATGTGATGGCAGCAGGGGCTTCCTCTGTCTCCTCCGCTGGGCGCCAAGAACGGCCGCCTCGGGGTCGGTGACGTGGGGGACCTGGGAGCCAATGGCCTCCCACCGGCCTCCCCGCCCCGGCCTCCACCTTGGAGGCCACAAGCCGCCCTCCTGGGTGGCAGTGTTGCGGCCGCCCCGGCCCGGCCCCCCGAGGGGGTCGGTCCTCCCAGCGAGCGCGTTTGAGGCCGAGCATCGCCAGCCGCCGTCGCCACTCCATGAGAGAAAGAGCAGGCCCGACTCCTTTAGGAAGCGGAAGTAAGGGCGAAAGTTGTGTTTCCTGCCTCTTCTCAACCAGTGGCTTTTTCTAGGCTCGTGTTGGAGCTGTCCAGGTGGCCTCTGCCTGCTGCTAGACTGGGGTTACATCTGCATTTTAGTCTCAACAACTTCTGCAGTTATTTTCTGTTTTTGGTCCTCAAAGATGACTAAAAGTTTATCTGTACCTTATTATCTCTTCCTCATTTCTTAGGGGGCGCTTCCCCTCACTTTTTCTTTTCTTTGCTTTAATTCTTTATTGGTCAACTTTGTGTCACAGTGACCAAATTAGCTGACCAGAACAACCTAGAAGCTAAGAGAAGTGGTGCATACCAAGAATCCCAGTATTTGGGAGGCTGAGACCAGAGCATCGCAGGTGAGGTCAGGCTCAGCAACTTAGCAGGCCTCTAGCAACTCAGTGAGACCAGGTTTCAAAATAAAAAATAAAAGGGCTGGGGTATAACTCAGAGGTAGAATTCCCTTGTGTTCATCCCCAGTACCCAAAATAAAATGAAAACAAAAACAACACAGAGGCATAACATCTTGTTTGGGCTTGGCTTCAGAGGAATCAGTTCATTGCCCTCTAGCTCCATGCTCCAGGCTTGAGGTAAAACATCATGGCAGGAGGCTGTGACAGAGGGAAGCCACACAGCTCAGGGTGGCTGGGAAGGGGAGGGGATTAGCACCAAGGGGCCAGGGAAGATAAACCCTTCCTAGGTGGTGCTCAGGGACCTGTTTCTTCCAGTGTCTGCCAGGAGTCCACCCAGCGGTCAGTGAGTGACTGCTGATAAGGTCAGGACCCTCCCTGCCTGAACACATGAGCCTTTGGGTGACATACCAGTTGCAAACGTAAAAATTTGTTATGGGCCCATGTCTAATTGCAGACTTAGGAGAATTTAGTATTGTGCTAAATTAGATACTAAATTAGGAGAATTTAGTATCTAGTGCATGGCCCTGGAATCCCCTTGGTTTCCTGTCTGATTATGTTGACCAGTATGGTCTCCTGGCACTGCTTCCTTCTTTTGTATTCTTTCTTTCTCTCTTCTTTTTATCCTGTTCCACCTTCCTTGAGTCTGTGGCTTATCCTATTCCTCAGAGACCTCATTCTTTCTCTTTGCTTTACATATCATCTGTTATATCTCCAACATGAGAAGAAGGAGAGAAAGAGACAGATATGGAAATGAGCGCTTCCTGGGCCAGGCCCAGACAACCTGCTGCGTGTTTTTATATATTTATTTCTTTGGCTTCAAAATAGTGCTTTTAGTAATAAGGATTAACATAGTTTAGGCCAAGAGAGTTACATAGGGAACTGGATTAATTTGTCTGGGACCAAGGTGGTTCCCAGGGCTCAGGGTTCTTAGTTTTAAGACCAGGAATGTCTGGAGAAATGGGGATAAATTGGTGACTCAAAGCCCAAGGTCGATGACAGAAAGTCAGGAACCCTGAGCAGGAACCTAGGCCTATCTCTGTACAGTCTTTCTTTTCATCACGATGTCATATTGTTTCTATTAGAACGAAGCAGAAAAAAGGTTAGTAGCATTTGGGAGACTGAGATAGGAGGTTCACGGTTTGTGGTCAGCCTCAGCTACGTGAGGTCCTTTGCAACTCGGAGAGACCCTGTTTCAAAATAAAGAATAAAAAAATTGGGTAAGGGGTGTATCTTGGAGGTAGAATGCCCATGGGTTTCCTCCCCAGTACTGAAAAAAAAAGGTTAATTTAGAGAGTAGGGAGAAGGTAAAGAAAGACATGAAAGAATTCATGGAGAGGAAATACTGATTCTTGTAAGAAATTTGTCAGGGAACATTGTACTTATCAAGAGTCAGGAGACCAGAACTCTGGTTCCAGTTCATTCACAAGCCCAGTGTTAAGTTGAAATCATATTTCAGTCTGCTTTTTCCTTACCTGTAAAATGAGCAGCTAACAAGACAACTCCTAAGATTCTTTCTGATTTTAAAATTGTATTATTTAAAACTGTTCCTTAAATTTGAACTTTCCGAAACCATTTCAAAACCCATAAAAGTAGTTTTATTAAGGTCATTGAGAAAAAAGAAAACTGAAGTAGAAGGCAGGATTTACAATATTTCATGAAATGCTCATATATCTAGATCTAGCTACTTAACATCAGTTAGTATTTCTGAACACGTCATAATTCTTTTGAAACAGTTCAATAGTTTTTGGCCTTTAATTATATTTAATTTGTTATAATTAACTTTACAGTGTTTTCATTGTTGTCTTTAACTGTTTACATAGTGTCCCAAACATCTCAGTGGGGAACTGCTTTATAAATCAAGTTTTCACTTTTTATTGTTATTTATAAAACGTTAATGACTTCTATTTAAGGCAAGTGTGATTAATAGCTGAGAGAATGTACTTTTATAATGGCGCTATTTTAATCTGTGAAAATCACAAGAAAAACACAGTCACAACATGCCTCAGCTATCATTGAAGGCATAGTTACATGTATTGATACAGGAATCTTCATAAAATATTTTGAAATCATTTCTGATATATTAGAATGATTAGGAAACAAGGGAGTATTACTTTTTTAGTTCCTGGACATGTGTTCTTACTGATAGATTTCTAATAAAAATTTATCAGAAGTAAAATTTTATAAGCATAGCTTTCAAATATTTTAATATTTTATTAAAGAAAAGCCTGACCTTCTTTGTTATCTCCATCTCTTCCTCTTTTCTACCAGCATCTGAAGGTGGAATTCAGAGATTAAAATAGGAATTTGAAGTGAGAATAATGTAAAATAATTTTTCTGAAACTGGTAAATAAATTTTCTGAAACTAGTTTTTGGTATGTGTATGTGTGTGTGTGTATGTATGTATGTATGTATGTATGTATTTATTTATTTATTTATTTATTTATTTATTTATTTGTGGTATGGGGATGGAACCCAGGGGCATTCTACCTCTGAGCTACATCCCCAGCCCTATTTTTTATTCTTTATTTTGAAACAGGGTCTCACTAAGTAGCTGAGGCTGGCCAGGAACTGTGATCCTCCTGTCCCAGCCTCCCAAATGCTGGGATTGTAAGTGTGTGCCACTACACCCAACTCTATTTTCTAATTGGGTGCATTGTAAGTTTATATCATATTGGAGTACAGAGCTGTGTGACTCTATTCACACAACTCTTGTTGCCCACCATACCGGGTCTCCCCCTTCATCCTCAACCCAGAGACCCCTCAATCCACAAGTCTTCGAAATTTGAGTTGGCAGTTTTGTATATGTTCATGGCTTAATTTCTGCTGTGCATTCTTTGACTTTGTCTCCTCCCCCTCTTTCCTACTCATCCTCAGTCTTACCCCTGAAGTCCCTGCTCATCTGATGTTGCCCTTATTTCTGAGAATCTCTCTAGCTTCTGTGTATAAGAGAGAACACACATCTGCTCATTCTTTATGACTGGGTATGCTCACTTCGTATAATATTCCCGGCTTCATCCGTTTTCCTGCAGATGGTGTAATTTTACTCTTATTTATGGCTGAGTAAAATTTCATTGTGAGTACACACCAGGGTTTTGTGATCCTTTTACCCGTTGATAGACATCTAGGCTGATTTCGTGGTTTATCTGTTGTAAACTGTGCTGCTATACACATGGATATGCAAGTGTGATGACAGTATTTTGATTTCATTTCCTTTGGGAAGATCCCCAGGCGTGCTATTGCTGGGTCATATGTAGTTCCATTCTCAATCTTCTGAGAAATCCTCACGCTGATTTCCAAAGTGGTTGCACTAGTTTGCAGTCCCACCAACAATGTAATAGGGCTCAGATTTCCCCATATTCTTGCCAGCATTTATTATTATTTGTATTCTTGATACTTGCCATCCTAATGGGAGTGAGATGGAATTTCAGGGTAGTTTTGATTTGCATTTCCCTGATTGGTAAAGATGATGAATATTTTTCATATACTTGTTGGCCATTTATATTTCTTCTTTTGAAAAATCTCTATTCATTTCAGTTGCTCATTTAAAATATTTTTTTACTGTTAAGCTTTTTAAGCTCCTTATAATAATTCTACATCTTAGACTTTGTCAGATGGGCAGGTGGTGAAGATCTTCTCCCACTCTGTAAGCTCTCCCTCTACAATCTTGATGGTTTTCTTTGCTGTGCAGAAGCTTTATTTAATGTTATCCCATTCATTAATTCTTGTTTTGATTTCCTGGGCTTTCAGGGTCTTACTGAGGGCATTTCTGTCTGAACCTATACATGTTGGAGTGTTGGTCCTATACCCTCTTCTAGCAGTTTCACAGTTTCTGGTCCCAGTTTCTAGGTCTTTGATCCATCTTAAGTTAACTTTTGTGCAGGATGAAAGATTAGGGTTTAGTTTCATTTTCTATATTTGGATGGCTAGTTTTCTTAACGTCATTTGTTGAAAAGGCTGTCCTTTTTCCAGGATATGTCTTTGGCAGTTTTATCAAAGATCAACTGGCTGTAGATATGGGGCTTTGTTTTGAGGCTTCTTTTCTGTTCCATTTTTCTGTGTGTCTGTTTTTGTGCCAATACCATGTTGTTTTATTATTATCACTTTGTAGTGCAGTTTGAAGTCAGGTATTTTGATGCCTCTGGAATGGTTCTTATTGCCAAGGATTGCTTGGTCTATTCTGGGAGTTTTGTTTTGTATATAAATATTATAACCTATTTCTCTAGAAATGTGAACAATGTGATGGTATTTTGGAGGGATTACATTGAAGGTATAGATAGCTTTGGTAGGGGGCATTTCGGTTATATTTATTCTGCTTATCCAGGAGCATAAGAGGTCTTCTAAAATCTTTTAATTCTTTCTTTGGTTATAATTTTTATTATAGAGGTCTTTACTTCCTTGGTTAAATTTACTCCAACATATATAAGTTAAGATAGAAACATCCTCAATAAGATTGAAAGCCTAGGATGAAGTCTATTTGGTTATGATGAACTATTTCCTTAATGTAGTTTTGAATGAAAGGTGATAATATTTTGATGAGAATTTTTGCATCTATGTTCATCAATGATATTGATCTGTAATTTTCTGTAATTTTATTTTCTTGTATTTTTATTTGGTTTGGGGACTAAGGTGGTGTTTACTTCATAGAATGAATTTGATAGATTTTCTTCTTTTTCTATTTCACAGAATACATTGAGGAGTATTGGAGTTAATTTTTCTATGAAGATCTGGGAATACTTCTGGGCCTGGACTCTTATTTGATGGAAGACTCTTTATTACTCTTTGGATTTCTTTGCTTCCTATTGGTTTATGTTTAGGTTTTCTGACCTCTTGGTCCATTTTAGCTAAAAATTTGTCAATTTCTTTTTTTTTTTTTTACTTTATTGGAGTATAAGTTTTTAAAATACTTTCTTCTGCTCTGATTTTGATTGTTTCTTGCTTTTTGGTGGCACTGAGGTTAGTTGGTTCCTGTTTTACCTGAGCTTTGAGGCTTTGACAAACCGCGATCCTTTGGTCTCAGCCTCCCGGATGCTGGGATTACAAGCGTGCACCACCACGCCCAGTGTTTCCTCTCATTTTGAATAGTTTTACCTGAGATGATAATGATTCTTCTGGCTTAGCTATTCATGCCTTCTTTGGTTTGGATGTTTGTTCTTCATTTCTTCCTCATGGTTCATTTCTTTGCATGTTCTCTCAAATGTCAGAGTGCTGCTTCTGTAGAACCAGTGAGCTGGCTAGGGAGCCTGCAGCCCTGCGGAGGTTCAAGGCTGTGCTGCCTTTGCAGCTGGGAATGAGCCAGGTGGCGTCATGAGCCAGCTGGGGCTGAAGGTCCCTCTGCCTCCCTGTGAGTGAGGCAAGTGCAGTGGAGCTGTCCACAGCTTTGGGGAGCGCTGGTGCTGGGCTCAAGCCAGGCCCAACCCGCTTCTGGTGAAGCCCTTTTGTGAAGGTTTTGGGGAGCCCCTGTGGGGTTAGTGGCAGTGCGGGCTAGTCCCCACACTGGCTGGGAGTGCAGGGCAGGGCTTTCCTGTGGCCTTTGTTTGCTCCACCAAGGGGCAACAGCACTAGTTCTGGTTGTGATTGTGGAGCTCAGTGACCCCAAAATGGATGGGGAAGTTCCGTAACAGCCTGGGACTGTGGCGCTAGCTGCTGGCCTGCCCTGTGCCTGCCCACTGCTCCCTTTACCTTAATGCACTGTCTCTATAGATCAGAGCTTGTCAGCTATCATACATGATGAGAAGTTGTCACTTGTTCCCAGCGGCTCACTTACCTCAGAAAGGCTAAGGGAGGCTTCCTTCAGTGGAATTTCTTCTGTGTCTCTCCTGCGCCATCCTAAGCCAACCTGTCTGTATTTCTTTACCATTCACTTTGCACCAAAGTACTGTTCTTATTTTAATAAGTGTAGTGTTCCTACCAGAATAACTAGATGAATAAAATTAAACAAGCACAACCCATTAGCCACACTGCAAAAGTTCATGGCAGGTACAAGGAAATTTCAGGAGTGCAATTTCTAAATATATATTAGGAACTCTGAGAAATTTCAGAAAACTGTAAAGCTTTAGGACATTCTTACAGGAATTCAAATCAACAGTTTGGCTAGTTATGTGCTTAGCCTTAAGGAAGGCATAAAGGAAATTTAAAAAGCTAGTTTCTGCTTTGGTGGGCTTATAATCCAGCACTGATATTGGTGGCTTTTAGCAAAGCTCTGTGCTTCATTTGAGAGAGAGTTAAAAGAAAAAAATGAAACTATCTGTAGTCACTAGGGTAATATTTTTAGAATTTTAGTGAGTTACTTTGAAAAAATATGATGTATGTTATTTTTAAGTAAATTTTATTTGATGCATAGCATATCAGAAAAGTATACAAGTCTTTAATGTATAGCTTAAGGAATATTTAAAAAATGAACAAACCATGAAATCTCCATCTCATAAAGAGAGAGCATTCTGGACCCCAGAAGCTATACTGGTGACCCCGCCTGAAACATGGCACTCCTTCCCCAAATGTTGCCATTATTGTGTTTTCTGTTGCTGCTAGTAGATTATTCCCATTTTTGAACTTTATATTAACAAAAGCATACATTATATCCTCGTTACACTGATTTCTTCCTTTTAAGACTATATGTGAGAATCATTTATACCTTTGTTCTTAGCAGTTCATTCTCACTGCCATGAAATATTCCATTGTACAAATAAAATACAAATTATTTACCTGTTCTATTAGCAATGGATATGAGATTGCTTTCAGTATTTGGATGTTACAGTGATGTACTATGATCATTCATATATGTCTTTTGATAAACACTATTAAGCCTTTATGCTGCAAGTCAGAAGGGTTGGTCATAGTTATAGATTGAGTTTGTAAAAAATTTTTATTGGTGCCTTATAGTCATACATCTTAATGGGGTACAAGATGGTGGAGGCATACATGCACACATCACTCATTTAGCCCTTCCCCAGTTCCCACCACATTCCCTCCCCCTCCCTCCTTCTCATTCATGATTGGCTTAGTGATTGACTTTGATATGTTTGTGAATTACATCATGCACATTAGGGAATTCCCCCGCCCCCTGTTAGGCCACCTTATTTGCTCATCTATGGTTTTTCCTTTTTCATCTGTAGTTTCTCAAAATTAGTTTCCCAAAGATTACCAGTGAACACTTCAATAGATAGTGAATGAGTACTGCAGAAGCTCTATATCCTCACTAACACTTGGTATTTTTAAAAAGCCATTTGTTTGGTGGTTATGATCTTACTGTGTTTCCTAAGTGGAAGACATTATGCCAAGTGAGATTAGTCAGTCACAGAAAAGAAGAAATCGGATGCTTTCCCTCATATGCAAAAACTAGGAAGAAGTGGGTAACAGGAGGAACTCTAGATGAAGAAGGAGATCGAATAGAGGAGCAAATGAGGTGTCCTAACTGAGGGGATGGGGGGGGAGAGGGAAACTCTCTAAAGCACAGGGTGTACTTACACAAACATATCAAAGTCAATCACTAAGCCAAGCATGGGAATGAGGGATGGGGAGGGAATGGGGTGGGGACCGGGTAAAAGCTAATTGGGTGATGTGTGCATGTGTGTCTCTGCAAGTCTTTTATCCCATTAAGATGTATGACTACAGTGCACCAATAAAATTGTTTTTAAAAATTGTTTTTAAAAAGATATGAGTTTTGAGCATCTTTTTACTTTATTTCCCATGTGTCCTGTCCTAAAGTATCTACTCAAATATTTTGCCTGCTTTTGTATTAGATTTTCTGCCTTGTTCCTTGGTTTGTAAGTGTATTTATATTGTATATTTTATGCATGTGCTTATAAATTTGAATGATGTAGGGACTCCCTTCATCCTCTGCTGGTGATCTTTGATTCTCAATGCTCTTCAGTCTCCATGTTCATTACTGTCTGATCATATTTTATACATCGCTGTATCGAAATCCTAAAATAAGATCACAGAAATACTTGATGGCTTATTGAATATGACAGAAAGTATCAGTTTTCTTTTATCCATTAAAAGAGGTAAAGGTAAAAAGAGTATACTTTAGCTAAGTAGCATATTTGAGAGAATTTTAAAGTACAATGGGAGAATTTCTCAGTTTAGCATCTCTTTTCTGATTGAGAACTGAACTTGTTGTCTTTTGTGATGTATTTTATATAAGACTGGAAATATTTGGGATATCTTAATTAATGTGTGTTCTCAGGCTTGACCACAAGAGAATAGAACCTAACACCTATGGTATGAAAGAGCCAAGTCTTAAACCCAGAAAGCCCCTGTGAAACTGAATTTCTCTGAGCCTACAGTGTTGGGATTGGGAGTAGGTGAAAGTGCCGGGGCTGTGGGGGCGGGGGGGGGTTCAGGGAAGGCTCTAAGACCTTCTCTAATCAGAATAGCCAGATGTTCATCTAATATTCTCATTTTCTTCTGAGAATTCATTTATGCATGGGGTGAAACTGTATTTGTTAAACTGTGCTTCCATTTTATATCTGTCACTTCCAGTCAAGGACACAGGCCTCAGAGAGTTTGAATGGTGTGGCCAAAATCACACACTTTGCCAATAGCAGGACTGGGGCTAAAATCCAAGTTTTCTTTTGCCACAGTGCTCCTAGACTCTGATGTTTTGTGTTAGAGGCAGTAATATCCTAATGACTCATTTATATTATTTTTGTTTCTACCTCCTTGCTCTGGATAATATCAACCTGAGTTACTTGGAGAATCAGAGTGTGTCTCATCAGGAACGGTGTTCTTCCATGTGTTGGCCACTGTTGCATGTGAGCCCTGGGCTCCCATCTTATTTGATATTCATGATCACAAACTCATACCCTATCTTCTTTCCATTTCATTTTATAGTCCTCTGAATGATTTGGTTCATAATTTTGATTAAACAAATATAAAGCTATTCTTCTCCGGTAGTTTAGTATACCTCTGCCTATTTTAGGGAGCTAATATGGCCCTGTTGCATTGGCCATAGTTGCGACTCGATTATGTTTGGCTTCTTTGCCCACTCTGCCTTTTCTTTTCTTATTTCTAGTGTTTGCATCTATCAGGTATGATGGCCAGGTCAGAGGGACTAAAAGACTTGACAGAGAGGAGTCAGTCATGCAGCAAATCTGGAAAATAATCTACCCGGGAGTTCTTGTTTACTTGAAGAAGAAAGAGTAGAGGGGTGTCATCCTTAGCAGAGCATGGAGACAGTCACAAGGACAGGCCCTGGAGAAGGTCCAGCTAGTACAGACTGGAAGAGCAGTGATCAGGCCACAACTCGGGACCTGACCAGGGAGGCCTGATCTGGCCTGCTTCCTTGGTGTTCTGCTCCAGACCTGCCAGAAAGTGGCAAGGCAGGAGCTCTCTCTCTCTCTCTTTTTTTTTTTTTTGTGGTAATGGGGTTCCTGGAAGCCCTTCTACCTCCGGGCTACACTCCCAGACCTATTTTTACATTTTTATTTGGAAACAGGGTCTCCTAAGCCAGCACGCACGGCTGGCTTCGAACCAAGGCAGGAGCTCTTTTAGGGGAGGGGTAGTGGGGACAGGAACCAAGGGCTTTCTACCTCTGAGCTACATCTACAGCTCTTTTCATTTTATATTTGAAACAGGTTCTCACTAAGTTGCAGAAGTTGGTCTTGAATCTGTGATCCTCCTGTTTCCCGAGTACTGGCATTACAGGTGTGTGCCCCCATGCCCAGCCGAGAGGCAGGAATTCATCTTGACCATGCAGTTGGTTCCTGGCCAACAAGTTTTTAGTATGCTGTACAAAAGCGATGTACTAAAAGGGTTTTAGAAACAGATGGGGCCTTGGCAGTCTTCTTGCCCAACAATTTTAACATGTAAATGATGAAATAGAGGCCAGGAGAAGTCCAAATAAGTCCTTTGGCTCATTCTGGGAGGAACTTTGGAATGCCAGCCCTATGCTTCTCATACATAGTTACTCTGTTAGGTGAAAGAAGAGACTAGTGCAAGGGACTGGGATTTATTATAAATTCAGTCAGAAGCCATGAAAGGGTAAGGATATAATCAGATTCCATAATTAAGATAGTTCAGCCAGGCGTGGTGGTGCACATTTGTAATCCAAGTACTTGGGAGGCTGAGACAGGAGGATTGCAGGTTAGCAGCCAGCCTCAGCTAGTTAGTGAGGTGCTCTGCAACTTAGTGAGCCACTGTTTCAAAAATATAGAATAAAAAGTAGGGCTGGGGAAGTAGCTCAGAGGTAGAATGCCCCTGAGTTTAATCCCCAGTACCGGTGGAAAAAAAATAATCCATTTATGTGAAGAATTAATGGGAATAGGGAAAGAGCTGAAGTCAGGAGGCCAGTTAGGAGGTGATTTCAGTGGTCCAGGTATGAAATGACTATATCTGGAAGGGAGAGAAGGTGGGGATACAGGTGTATTTTGAAATTAATCCGTCTAGTAGAAGACTTGATGGATTGGATGTGTTAGGAAAAATATAGAATGAATCGAAGGCTCATGACTTAAACAACTGGGTGAATATTGGGAAAGTTTCTGAGATAGAAAAGTGGAGAGGGAGCCGGCGTGGTGGTGCATGCTTGTAATCCCCGTGCTTGGGAGGCCGCGACAGAAGGATCATGCAGGGAGACCCTGTTTCCAAATAAAAATATAAAAATAGGTCTGGGAGTATAGACTGAAGGTAGAAGGGTTTCCAGGAACCCCAGTACAACCAAAAAAGGAAAAGTGAGGAGGGGTGAAAATGTGATTGAAAGTTAGGAAGGTTTGGAAGAGTGGGAAGAAAATTTGGGGTTGAAAATAAGATTTGTTCTTATTTGTCCTTATATCAACTGCTGATACTGTCTGAGAAAATCCCTGGAGCATGATCTGTTTTCTTGTATCCTACTACATACCTACCACAGGGCATTTCTCTGCCACCGGCATACTTAATTATAAAAGATACTGCAATATTTAGCTTTCTATTGCTGAGACAAAATAGCTGAGCTCATAGTCTTTAAAGGAGGTTTTTATTTTGGCACAGTTTCATGGGTCTCAGTCATGGTTGTGTAGCTCCATTGTTGTGGGTCTGTGGCGACACAGTAAATCTTGGTAGACGTGTCTGGTAGAGGAAGTCTGTTTACCTTATGGTGGTCAGGAAGGAAATGAGAGGAAGGGGGTAGGATCCCAATATCTCATTTAGGGACAATCTTCTTCAGACAAGATTTCGCCACTTCCCTGTAGCTCCACTGGCTGGGGACCAGGCACTTTGGAGTCCACTTAAGATCCAAATTATAACAGATGCCATGATAAAGTCTTATCAACAGTCTACTTTAGGAAGGTCAAGCTAAAAAGATAAGGTAGGAAATAGTTTTCACTTCTGTTTGCCTTTTATCCATGTAGAAATGGAATTAGAAATCTCTAGCATTCCTATAACTCAGTTTAGGAGCCTTAAGCTGCATCTACCAGAGGAGAAAGGGTGAAGACCTCTTTCATAAACCTGCTGATGGAGGCAGAGGAGGAAGGGCAGCCCTCCAGTGTGCTCTTGTCACATGTACTCGTTCAACAAATGTATTGTGAGCTACTTTTGCATGTCAGGCCCTGATCCAGACTGTAGGGGCATGGTAGGGAGGAAAATAAAGTCCTTGTCTTCATGGGAGTTACATTTCAGAAGGCTGGTCATGTCAGCACCCTCTTCCAAAACTGAACAGTTCACTGTACATTTCAGGGGCAGAAAATTGAATCCTCTGTTCAACTCAAACAGAAACACTACGTACTGTTCCCCAGACCCTGTGCATCTCCAGTCTGTGTGTTTGCTGTGCGGTTTCTTTCACTGGCCTGCCTTCTGTGTTCTTAGGTCATCCAGTCTGTCTTACCTACTCAGGACTGCTATTCAGTACCATAGGACGTGTTGGCTCCTGTCTGGATCTGATTGGTCCTTGCCCTGTTCTCACTAATACCTCTGTGCCCACCCTCCCAGGTATAGCTCAGTCCCTCTCGAACCTTCTTCCATTGCAAGCTTAGCTTTCAGTGTTGAAATTTTCATTTGAACTCATGGGACTCAGGTTTATAGTCTGTCTCACAAAGCTCACAGGCCTTATTATACCTGCATATAGTTGTTTGTACCTTTTTCTTAACATTTGATCATATATATCTTTGCCTTTTCTTTCAATACAGATGGCAAGTCCCTTGTATAACTCAGGTACCATTTAGGCATTTATTAATTGATTCACTGATCAGGAGGGGCTCAGAATCTCCAAAGTGTCTGTGGGGGGCTTAAAGTGGAGGGGGAATCCTATTTCCTCATACTCTGTGTCACTGTGCCTATCTCTAAGTAATTCAATTCTCTCTGGCTTCCACCCTCCCCTCCCATCTCCTGTCTCAGAGTTCTCCCCTAATACCTCAGGTTTTCAGGGCCACTGACATCACCCCTTAGGATGCTTGACTGGTTTTCTGCATTAAAAGGACAGTGGGATGCCTTGCTTGCCAGCCAATTTAATGCAAGATGACACTCCTGGCATACCGAATTAAGATGGAGGAGCCAACAGCCCTGGAAAAGAGTCTATTTCTATGGAGATTAATGCAAGAAAATGATGGAGTACAAAACATTTTATTTTATTATTATAGTTGAATGCAAGAAGACAGTAATTAAGCCAAACTAAAAGATGAGTTCTGATTGTTAAGTGCTGAGGGAAGTGCTGTGTTTTAATTTATCCAGGTTTATTTGCAAAACTAGGCAGACAAGGTGCATGTTCTGTGCTCTTGCCCTTGCTGTAAGTGCTGACAAGATGAGAGTTAATCTTTTTGGGTGTTCCTGATTTGTTATTTTAAAACCATAATTGCAGTTAATCCACCCTCCTGCCTGTGCCCCATAGAAGCTGAGGAAAAGTGTTGCAGACCTTTCCCTAAATGAGCAGGCCACTCTATTCAAGGCAAAGCTGGCTTAACATCTTCACTCTAATAATCCCCAAATTATTTAACAAGTCTTCAATATTTCAGTCATAATTTGTTGCCTGAGTCAGCCAACAGAACAGTTTTACTTAGAGTTTTAGAATGAGAAGCTCCGTGGGGCTACTTAGAGCATATAATATTCCTGTTTCTAATTATAAAGCCCTGTGAGTGTGCGGTAATATGCTTCAGTGTAACTGACTCCCTGGCTGCAGAGACATTTGATGTATTTCAGAATTACTATTTGGAAGCAATGGTTAATGTAAAATGTAGGAGGAAGGGCTCAGCTTAGTCAACCCATTAATCAGCCCTTTACGGAGCACCTCCAGAGTCTGATGAACTGAGTTGGGAACCATGATGGTTGAGGTACAAGGCAGGAGTTTTCTTATCCAACCGAATATCTAAGCCTTCTGGGAAACTTTTAAAATTGTGGACGCCTAGGCCCACCATAAATTTTGATTGATATATATATATATATATATATATATATATATATTTAAACTTCACAAGTTATTTTAATATTCATCTAGGGTTAAGGACTGCTGATATAGTATAATTTTGATTTCAAGGCACTTGGAGTCTATTTAGGAATATATGACTTTTGTAAATAGTTATCACTTTGTCTTTTTATTTTCTTACACAAAGAGACTAAAAGTTCAAGGGAGTTCTATGGGCAGTATTACTACTATCTTCAAGGAGAGCCAGATCACTAGAGGCTGAGGTGATCATGACGGAGGTAGGATTTGTACATAAGCTTAAGGACTGGTGGGGTATCACTAAATAAATGGAAGAGAACAGAGCATTCAGATAGACGATTAACAGAAACCCAAGCTCAAAGGGAATGTATAAGGTTCATGTCAGGTGTTAGGCAGATATTATTTGGAAAGTAGTGAGAAATCAGATGAGCCTCTGTAGGATCTTAGGCACAAAAGCCTGGATTTGAGTTCTGTACATACTACTAACTAGCCGTTTATGTTGACAAGTTAGTTCACTTATCTCTGAGCCCTGGTCTTCATATCCGCCAAATTTGGGGCAACAGTTTTTATCAGGCTGTATTAGTCCATTTTTCATTACTGTAATAATATGTCTGAGGCAGGCTAACTTGATAAAGAAGAGAGATTCCCTTGGCTCACAGTTTTGGGTGAAGGGCACAGTGCTGGTGTCAGCCTAGCTCTGGCAGGGTCCTCTTGGTTGTATCATATCACTATGAGAGTGCAGGTGAAAGCAAGAGATCACTTCCTAGACACGAGAAGTCAGAAAGGTGGTAATGCCTCAGTCCCATTAAGTGGCATTCTCTTAGCTGGCCTAGGCACCTCCCATGAAGTTCCACCTCTTAAACAGTCTACACCATCATTACCACACTAAGGATCAAGCTTCCAGGATACAAACCTTTAAACATATCCAAGTCATAGCACAGTTTATTCGGAACAAGTAATGTGTAATCAAGTCGCCAGTAAGCTCTGGAGCCCAGTAAGCTCTGGAGCCCTACCAATGCTAATTATTGTTACTGTCTTTTGAAGGGAGCAATGTACAAAGTTCTGGAGTACAGTAATGAAATAAAAGTGTTAATTGTTCATCTTAGTCACTTATGAGTGAGTGAAAGAAATTACTAAAAATAAACATTCATCATCATTGAATTACTTCCTATAACTGTGTTTAAGGACTTGGAGCTCGCTCTTCAAAACAGAAGGTCACCATAACTGACCATGATGGCTACTGTAAATGTCATGCCTGAGGAAGCAAAATGTGAGTATCCATGCTTACCCGAGTGTTTGATGTACAATGTACCATACTCCAACTGTTTTAGAGAATCTTTTCTGTTAATTAATGATCCCTAAAGCACTATGCTTATTGCTGTATCTTACAGAAATGCACTCTATTCTCTTTATTTAAATGTAACCAACATCTGAGAGATCTATGTAGAGCCATTTTTATTTTAGCATGTTATCAAATTTGTTATCTGCCAGTCATATATAGCTACTCCATGTTTGAAATGTGGTTAGTGAAAATAAGAAACTGAATGCTTAATTTAATTTTAATTTCAATTTAAAAATGGATGATTCAGTTGTTGGAAAACTTCTAAGTATTTTTGGAACAACTTGACTATGTGAATTTACTTTTCAAATGAACATGTTATAAAATCAAATTATAATTTATATGTTTCTAGTAAAAAACACGAGTTGAGATATGTGTAAGCCAAATAGATTTTGAATTGAGAACCAAAAAAGTTTCTCATTAATTTGTAATATCAATGTCAAAATGACATTTGTATCTTTGTATTTATTTAAATTAAACATTTCATTACAATTTATTTTTAATTAAAATTTTTTTATTGGTACATTGTATTTAGACATCATAATGGGGTAAAAACTTGTGTAGACATACAGGCACACATCGCCCAGTTAGCCCCTACCCAATTCCCATCCCATTCCCTCCCCAACTCTCCTTCCCATGCTTGGCTTAGTGGTTGACAACTATATGTTTGTTTTAAGTACATCATGTGCTTTAGAGAGTTTCCTTCTCCCACCCCATCTCCTCAGTTAGGTTGCCTTATTTGCTCCTGTATAGGATCTCCTTTTTCATCTAGAGTTCCTCCTATGACCCATTTCCTCTCAGCTTTCACATATTAGGGAAAGCATCTGATTTCTTATTTTTTGTGACTGACCAATCTCACTTAGCATAATGTCCTTCAGTTCCATCTATTTCCCTGAAAATGATTTCCCTGAAAATGATTCTGATTTTTTAAGATTGATTTTGTATCCAGACACTTTGCTGAATTTGTTGATCAGTTCTATAAGTCTTGGTTGAGTTTGTTGGGTCTTCTAGTTATAGTATCATGTCATTTGCAAATAGTGAAAATTTTTCTTCTTTTTCTCTTTGTACTCCTTTGATTTCCTTTTCTTGCCTTATTACTCTGGCTAGAGTCTCAAGTACTATATTGAAGAGAAGTGGTGATAATGGATATACTTGTCTTGTTTCTGTTTTTTAGAGGAATTCTTGAAGTTTTTCCCCATTTAATACGATGTTGGCTGTGGACTTACTGTAGGTTGCCTTTATGATGTTGAGATATGTTCCTTCTATTCTGATTCTCTGTGGTGCTTTTATCATAAATGGATGTTGGATTTTACCAAATGCTTTTTCAGCATTTATTGAAATGATCATGTGATTTGTCTTTGGTTCTGTTTATATGATGAATTACATGGATTAATTTTCATATGTTGAACCAGCCTTGCATCTCTGGGATGATGCCTACCTGGTCATGGTATATAATTTTCTTGATGTGGTTTGAATGTGTGTTGCTAGTATTTTGTTTAGTAGTTTTGTGTCCAAGTTTATCAAAGATATAGGCTTGTAGTTTTCCTTCCTTGAGCTGTCTTTATTTGGTATTGGTATTAATGTGACGTTTGCTTCATAGAATGTATTTGGGAGAGTCCCGTTTCTATTTCACGAAATAGATTGAGGAGTATCGGGATTAGCTCTTCTATAAAGGTTTTTATAAAGTTCACTTGGGAAGCCGTCTGGTCCTGAGCTTTTCTTTGATGGTAAGGTCTTTATTGCTGTTTCAATCTCTGATTCCTATTGGTTGGTTTAAATTTTCTATGCTTCCTTGATTTAGTTTAGGAAGGTTGTATTTATCTAGAAAGTTGTCAGTTTCCTCCAGATTTCCATTTTGTTGGAGTATAGTTTTTCAAAATAATTTCTGATAATCCTCTGGATTTCTGTACTGTCAGTTGTGATATCTTCTTTTTTATCTCTAATCTTCAGAATTTGGGTTGATTCTCTCTTTTTTTGTTTTAGTTAAATTGGCTAGTGGTTTATCTATCTTGTTAATTTTTTCAAGGAACCAGCTTTTGGTTTTGTTTATTTTCTGTTTTTTTAATTCTTCATTTATTTCTGCTCTGATTTTAACAATTTTCTGTCTTATGCTAGCTTTGGAGATAAGAGTGTTCCTGTTATTCAAGGGCTTTGAGGTGTGTCATTAAGTTATTTATTTGATAATTTTGTTTTTCTTATGTGAGCATTCAGTGTTATAAATTTTTCTTTTAACACTGCCTTCAATGTGTCCCAGAGGTTTTGATATGTTATATCTCTATTTTTGTTTGTTTTTTAGAAATTTCTTGATTTCACCCCTTACTTCTTCTATGATCCATTCTTCATTTAGAAGTGTGGTGTTCAGTCTTCACATGTTTATGTGGTTTCTCTGAGTCTTCTTATAGTTGATTTCTAATTTCATTCCATTATGGTCTGAAAAGACACAGGGAGTATGTCACATTTTTTTAATTTGTTAGTGCTTGCTTTGTGGCTCAGGATGTGATCTATTTTGGAGAAGGTTCTGTGAGCAGTTAAGAAAAATGTGAACTCTGCTTTAGTTGGGTGAAATATTCTATATGTGTCTAACAGGTCCATTTGATTAATGGTGTTTTATAGGTCTAAGGTATCTTTACTGACCTTTTTTCTAGAAGATCAGTCTAATGGTGTGAGAGGTGTGTTGAAGTCTCCCAGTATTATTGTATTGGGATTTATATGTGACAATATCACAAAGAGTTTGTTTTATGAAAGTAGCTACACCTAAGTTTTGGGCATAAGTGTTGATTATCGTTATTTCCTCATGCTGGATTATTCCTTTTACCAGTAAAAAGTGACCTTCATTGTCTTTTCTAATAAGCTTAGGCTTGAAGCCTAACTTATCTAATAACATAGTTACAACTCCTGCTTGTCTTCAAGTTCTATTGGCATGGATTACCTTGCTCCAGCCCTTTATCTTAAGTTTGTTTCTATATTTACTTGTAAGATGTATTTCCTGCAAGCAGCATATAGATGAATTCTGGTTTTTTATCCATTTTGCCACTTTATGCCTTTTTATTGGGGAGTTGAGGCCATTTACATTCAGTGTGATTCCAAACCCTCTCCCAAGCTTCTTCCTCCTTTACATACCAACTCTCTTCTCACTATTCTTTTTCTTTTTTTTTTGCTGCTTTTTATCTCTCCCTTGTCTTATATTAAATATACCCCATATCATTATACCACAAACTCTACATTGGTTACTAGAATACTACTTCATTCTTACAATCTCTAAGCTCTAGTATATACTACTTTACCAAACTCATACTCTCATTCTATTCAACTCCACCTGAGATTTTATCCTATTCTTCCATTTACTTCTGTACTTTTCTCTTTCCTCCACCTTCACTGTTGAATACAATACACACTGCCCTTGGATATACCAGCTGACAACTAGAGACTGAGGGAAATCTATCAAAAGCAACAGAGGCAAACTTCTGATATCATGAAAAGGAGGAACAATAAGGGAGTAATGAGCTTTCACAACTCCAAAATTACAGAACCTGATAACACAGAATTGCAGAGATCTCCAGAAGGTTAAACCAGGAATGTAACTATAGAAATAATACAGGAATTCCAAAAAGAATTTGGACAGAAAGAAATAAAGGGATGCAATCATTGAAGTAAAGGCATCTATTCAAACTATAAACAATCGCTAGATAACATGGAGAATAGAATCTCGCTCCTAGAAGATGATCACTCTAAAAATGAACAAATAGTTTATAACCTAGAAAAAACAATTTGACAGCTGGAATTAGACATTAAAGAAATATAGGCACATCTCACAAGAGCTAACCTAAGAATAATTGGCATACAGGAGGGAAAAGAGGGTAAAACCCAGGGGCTCAACAATCTTTTCAAAGAAGTAATAGCAGGAAATTTTCCAAACATAGAGCAAGAAATTGACACAAAGGTACAGGAAACTTATAGAACCTCCTTTAGATGAGACCAGAGAAAAGGTTCCCAACGCCACTTTATAGCCAAAATGACCAACGTAGAAGCCAAGGAGAGAATCTTAATGGCAACAAAAACAAAAGACAAATTGACATTCAGAAGGAAACTAATTAGAATCACTCCAGACTTCCCAAACCAATTCATAAAAGCCAGAAGGGCCTGGAGTACCATATTCCATACTCTGAAAGAAAACAACTTGCAGCCAAAATTTTCCTACCCAGCAAAACTATCTCTCAAATTAGAAGGGGAAATAAAATTCTTCCATGACAAATAGAAGCTGAAGGAATTTAAGTCTTTAAAACCAGCACTAGAGAAAATACTCAGAGAGATTAACTACAAGGAAGAAACATGTAATACACACCAGAACAAGAGAAACAAGAATTTACATCCAACAGACAACTAAGAAGAGAAGAACAAACAGTATTTCAAACAGAAGTAAAATCTCAACATGTTAGGAATTAAAAGTCATCTCTCAATAATCATTATAATTATTATGTTGTGAATTCAATTTTACCTTTTCCTTACTTTTAATATGTCTCCTAGAAAAATTTAAATTACATACAAAACTCACATTTTCAAAATCTTCATTGATGTATCATTAACAAAAATTTTATGTATTTAAGTTATAAAACATGATGCTTTAGATATGGGTGAACACTGTTAAATTATTACCATAATCAAGATAGTGAACATACCCATTGCCTCACATAGTTATATTTGTGTGTGTGAGTGTGTGTGTGTGTGTGTGTGTGTGTGTGTGTGTGTGTGTGTGGTGAAAATACTTTAGATCTATCCTCTTGATTTGGCAAACAATGGAACCAGTCTGACATTTAGAGTTAGGTATATGAGAAACACACAGTACTACACATACAGCTGAGAGTGCTACTCTTCTACTAGCTTCTCATGGCTCTTGTGCCCCCAACAGTACAAGGTACCAACCTCCTGTGTCTCTCCAGGGATGCCTGTAGAGCCCAGTGAGGATCACTTCAACTTTTTTCCATTTGGATAATTAAGCACACTGTTGAAGATGGAGAGGGGAAAAAAGGGAGAAAGAACATGGAAACAAAGGAGGAATGTTCTCACGTTTCATTTTGCCTTCGGGTCATGCCATAATTACTTAAATTATATTTGATGTCACAATGCTTTGAACTTGGAATTTCTCTACATTTTCTTAGCAAACTACCCTCAGCCTGAACAATTTCATAGAGAGATTTGGGGGAAGGGTATACTGTGAAATCTCTCTGAGGTGTGTAGGAAACCTATTAATCATTTTTGTTGCCTAGAAGGTAAGATGCTTTGCTAAAGATGGCCAGGGTACTGAGGAGGGAAAATGTGAGGAGCAGAGTGTCAACGCAAGAGTACACCTGTAATGTGGAATTGAAGAGTTAGGTTTTAATGCAGAATGTATTGTCGAAAAGAAAATGTTGAATATGTGTTTTTATTTATTTATTTATTTATTTATTTATTTATTTATTTTGGTGGTACTGGGGTTCCTGGAAGCCCTTTTACCTCCGGGCTACACTTTAAGACTTATTTTATATTTTTTATTTGGAAACAGGGTCTCCTAAGCCAGTGCACACGGCTGGCTTTCAACCTGCGCGATCCTCCTGTCTCCGCCTCCCAAGCGCGGGGATTACAAGCGTGCACCACCATGCCCGGCTTGAATATGTGTTTTAATGGAAGATTAATTGTATGCCCATTAGAATTTTGGTTTAATTTGATTAATTTTGGAAAGAAATTAGAAATACTTCTTATTTTCTTCAATTATGTGTACATAAAATTGAATATAAACTATATTATTTGAATTTTTTGTTTATAGAGCTTTTATTCACTTCCCAGTCTCTACCTTAGAATTAATGACCTTAGACTCAGCTTCTCCTCTCTGCAAAGTCTCCTCTAACCATAGCTTCTCTACACAATTCCTTCATATTTCTGACCTTCCTCACCATCTGAACCTGAAAATAAAAGCAAATTCTTTTTGAAGATCTCGATAGGAAAAGATCTTTCTGTACATGCACTTATATTTGAACTTTTGTTTACTTGTCTTTTACTTGTTAGGTATATGTTTGTTATTTTTAGCCAAGGAATTCTTTCCTGCAAAACAAAATTTAAGAAGAGCTCAAATATGTAAAACAGAGAAGGTCTAAGCTGTTTTGATTGAAAGAAGGAAGAGCCCCCAAGGCACATGAAATTAATGAAGCACAAATTTAAAACCATTACCTTAGCCTGGATTTGATTCACTGTATTATTTCTCTTGGGATATTTCTGATTTTAAACCTTATCTCTAATAATACAATGTAAAGCTTTATCTCTTTAAAGAGACATTTATGCATTAGTGGGCTGGATGGTGGTGGTTTATGCTATATTCTGTTTTGGTATGTTTCTTACTGAATGTTATGGCATGTATTACAGATGTTACTGGCACTAAATTGTTAAGTACCTCAAAGATGGAATAGATAGTATCATATTTATTTTAGTACATTTAGCATCAAACAGTACCTACTACTTAGTAGATTCTTAATGAATTTATGTTGATCTGAGTCCCATGGTACCAGTGGGGGAGGAAGTTCTTAATTTGCGAAATCAGACATCAGGTAGTTAAATGTTTATTCTGCTTATATGTATGAGAATGGCCTTACCCATGTGGCCATACATCTTGGTTCAGAATTCTCTTCCTAGCAAAATTTTGCAGAGCCGTTATAGAGAAATACAATTTTTTTTAATGGGAACAATGGAAACCCGGCTGGGCATGGTGGCACATGCTTTTAATTCCAATACTTGGGAGGCTGAGACAGGAGGATTGTAGGCTTGCAGCCAGCCTCAAACAACTTAGTGAGGTCCTCTGCAAATTAGTGAGACCCTGTTTCCAAATAAGTAATAAAAATCGGGCTGGAGGTTTAGCTCAGAGGTAAAATGCTTCTGGGTTCAATCCCCAGTGCCATACAACAAACAAACAAACAAACAAAAAAAAAAAAAGAAAAGAAAAGAAACCTTCTGAGTTATTTGTTATGATTATGAGAAACATATGTTGCAAGCCTCTGGGTCTTTCTGAATGCAAACAAGTCTTGCTCAATGATTATAATCAAGAGATGTCTCATCCCCTGTCTTAGTTTCTGTGACTTGACTCTCCTTCTGTAGCTTCACTTCAGAGGTTTATTGGACAACTATCAGAACCCCTAAAGCAGTAAGAGGAATCTTCAGTTTATGAGCCATCATAGGAATAGCATTAAAGTAACAATACATAAAGAATGAGTTTTTCTTTACAGATAAATATAAAAATTACTTTAGGCTTGTGAAAGCCTTTGGGATTAGAGGTACTCACATTTTCTTTCCCTGTGGAAATGTTAATATTTGCAGTCATTTTTAGGTCAGTTTAATATGACCATTTCAACTTCTTCATGAACTTCATTGTAAAACATTTGTTATTGCTTATAACAGTCTATAGAGATTTAGTAAATGAATAATCTAAAGGATAAGGATATTTTATTACCTATTAACATATTAATTAACTACTTTTGGCTAAACAAAACTGTAATAAGGCAGTTTGTTCAGAGTAAATTGGGAAATCATTTTTCTTTTTGCTATTAAAATAATGAGATTGACTAATGAAATTAATTATATGAACACTCTTGGGGAAAATTTTATTTCAATGATTATAATTCAATAATATAAGTAGTAATAATAATAATCGCTCACATTTATTGAAAGCTTATTATATGCTGGGTGCTGTTCTGAGTATTTTGTAATAATATCTAAATTCATCCTTTCGAGCCTCTACACTATATATTATTATTACTATTATCCTCATTTTACCAATGAGAAAACTAGGATTTAAGATAATAAAATAAGCTTCCTGAGCAAACTTGAATACAAACACAAAATAGTGTGACTCAGGAATGAGGTTCTTAAGCATTCTATATGCTATGGAGCTACGTATTTACAAATAACAAAGCCTTATGTATAGGTGCATTCATGGAAAAGGAGCAGGCGTGGCAATTTCCTTTTAATAAATTGTTATGTCCACTGGAATGTAGAAAAGTTGTGTGCTCATCCTTACCTCGTTATGAACAAAGAAACAGAAGCCTCAAAGGTTAGCTGGATGAAACCTTAATATCGGAGTTACTTAATTTCCCATAATTTTAGTCAGAATAGCTCCCCGAGCACATTATATGACAAGGATGCAGGAGTGCAGACTTCAAATGCTCGTGTCAGTGAAATATGCTTCACGGGGTGACCAGCCAAGCCTCAGAAGATCTCCCGTACTTTAGGGAGTAAACACCATCAGGAAAGGCAGTGAGTGCCCCAGGAGAAGAGAGCCCGGGCAGGACCGCAGCCCAGCTGTGTGGACTTAGCAGGCGCTCGGCTTCTGCATCGCAGAGCTTTTCCTATAAGTAGGGACCAGATCACCTCTGCAGTCGTGACTGCAATGAAGACAGCATGCTTTTCACAGGGCTGTATTTTCAACCAAACTCAGCAACTTAACATTCATTGCATTGCTTGTCAAGTGCATGACAGTTGACAATATTATTATAAGTAATTATAATTAATTATAAGGGAAATTTGATTAATCAGAAGAAGGGAAGTTGAGGAGGAAAGAGTTGTCATAAGAGAAGGAAGAGAACAGGTGGAAGCCACATCTGGGAGTCGCTCCTAGCCTTTCCTCCAGGAAGGAAGTGCTCTACCCGGAGGCCTCCTCAAAGCAGAATTACATTTCGGTTGAAACTTGATTAAACGGACAGTTCAGATTCTTAACTCTCATCATTTCCCTGTGAGGACAGTGCCTCTTATAGCTCTGAACTGGGGAATCCATGTAAACCACTTTGTGATACACATGGAGAGTTAGCTCTTGTTTCTATACAAAGAATACACAAACTTCTCCAGAAATATGTGCATCAAGTCTTGACAACCATTCTTTTACTGAAAAGAAGAAAAATTCTACCAATCCATATACTTGGAAATATAGGCAGCCCTGAATGTGGGGCAGTACAACAGCAAATCTGGGAGGACAGGAAGATCTGAGTTTGGCAGTGACTTCAAAGCACTACCACTGTTAAGAGTGGAGGGAAGAGAGGAGCCAAGGATCAAAGGAGGCGGTGCTCTTCCATGTCACGGAGGAGCGTCTCCGATGTTGTGCATCTTGATGGGCATCTTTAGTAGCACTTGTAAGGTAGACTGGAGACTGTCCTTCTGCTCCTTTATTGCTGGGTCTCCTTCCTGTTCATTCTTCATGACCTCGTTGTGATAACCTCCTGAGGCCTGAGAGTTTATGTGGTGAAAAGCAAGGGGATATTTCATGCAGAAATGAGAACAGAGTTTTGCCCGAATACTTTATTATGGAAATTTCAAACAAAGTAAATGTGGAAGAATTTTAAATTAATACTCATAGACCAACCACACAGTTCATACTATTAATATTTTACTGTATTCAGTTGGCCACCTATCCACCTATCAGTCAAAATTCATCCAGTTAGAATTCAATATTTGCTTATAGTTTAAATATATATAGAATTTAGCTATAATCATATAACATTTTACCTTATTCCTATAGCATTTTATATAAAGGTACATAAATGTAGAAACCTTAGGCGTACATTAATGAGTTCTATTACTTGCCTGTGTAATCCATGTTTCTGTCAAGCTATACAACAATACTACTATCATAGCAGAATCTTTTTTCATCTTCCTTCTCAATTAATCTTTGATATACCCAAACAGAAGAATCATTGTTCTGTTTTTTTTCCCTATCATAGGTTAGTTTTGTCTGCTCTAGGATTTCATACAAATATATACATACAGTGTATATTTTTTGTGTAAAGCTCTTTTACCTTTTCCAAACTTTGACCTAGTTTTACATTTCCATGTGCAACACCAGAGTAGCTCCACAGGCTCACCAGCATTTCTTGTTATCAGTTGTTTTTAGTTGTTCCGGTGGGTAAGTGGAAGTATCTCATGGTTTTGATTTGCATGATGATGCAGTTTGTACTGGCTTAAAATTTGAGTGGATAAAAGGAGAGAATCTTAAAGGAGGTAGAGTTTAAAAAAGTGGGAAGCCCACTGAACACACTGAAAAAATATGAATAGGTATTAAATACACTTAAATTTTACTGAGTTGAGGTTAAGAGGAGGAAGCCAAGAAGCATGTATAAATATTAAAAGTAGTAAATAATAAAGGGAATATATAGGGAAGAAATCTTAGGAAAATAGAAATGATAAAGAGTTTTTACTATGAAACTATTTATTTGTAGGTATGTATATTTTGTATTTTTTTTTTGTACTGGTAATGGAACCCAGGGGCATTCTACCTCTGAGCTGTACCCCTATTATAATTTTTTAATTTTTATTTTGAGACAGGGTCTCTCTAGGTTGATGAGAGTCTCATTACTTACTGAGGCTATTCTCAAACCTGTGATTCTCCTATCCCAGCCTCCCAAGAACAGAGATTACAGGCATGTACCACCATGCCAAGCTGTATATATTTTACTTCAATAAATTCTTAGTAAATTTATCAAGATATTTTATTTTGAAATTGTAATTTTATTAACAAGTTTTAAGTTAAATATTCTTGAAGAAATATACAGCCACATGCCATAATCATAAAGCTCAACAAACACAGGAGGACTTTTTAATGACTTTTGTGTCCCAAATGCATTGTTGTGTCTTCTAAAAAATAGTATTTAATGAACTTTCAAAACCAGATGGGTATTTCAGTTTTGTATTGACTTTGGTTTCTCTGGGCTTTAACAATTTAGGGTAACCTATCTCATCACTCTGATTATTATGAACTGAATTTTTAAGTAACAAAATATTATATTAAAAGATAATTTTATTAACTTCTTTTGCATCTACTTACAGTGTTTTCTTACAAACTTCACTTTTATAATGCCCTGCAAGAATTTGCATATTTAATCTCATAGTTTCATCATTGTGATAGAAAAAGTACAAGTAACGACTTAAAAAAACCATGAAGTATTTCTTTGTTTCTTTTTAGGTTCTGCATTAGAGATCACCAGGCAAGATTTTTTCCAAGAAGCAAAAACTCTCATTGCCCAACATTATGAGAAAATAAATGAGGCTAGTGCTTTGCATTTGTCTATCTTTGTTTTTCAGAAAATGAGACCTATATTTGTATACTACAATGGTTATTCCAAAAGATTGCATGAACTAGGGTGATAGGTTCTGAATAGAAGAGAAAACGAAATTCTTAATTTCGCCAGGTGTGGTGGTGCGAGCTTGTAATCCCAGTACCTTAGTAATTCTGAGACAGGAGGATCACAAGGTTCGTGGCCAGTCTTAGGAACTTAGTGAGGCCATCTGCAACTTAATGAGACCCTGTTTCAAAATAAAAGAATAAAATAGGGCTTAGGGTGTAACTCAGGTTAGAATGCCCCTGGGTTCCATCTCCAGCACCACACACACAAAAAATTCAGATGTCATTCAAAAATAGGATTTTTCAGTTGGACAAATTAATTGTACACATGTATGTAGTTTGCACATTTAAGATAATTTTTATGTGTTCTTTTGAAGAATTATAGCAGGATTCTTTAACTTCATCATATCAAGCAGATGTCTCTTTAAACACTATCTTTAAGATAAAGCTAAAGTGAAAAATACCATGAGCTGCATCTCCTTGCCCTCAGCATGACATGCTTACCTGTGTCTTCTCCCGTGTCACTTTGCATTGGAGCTGTCTGCCTGCAAGTCTGATGGCTCCTTGAGGGCAGAGACTGGCTTTTTTGAATGTTGCATCTCCAGCAACAAGCATTGTGCCTGGCTCAATAAATATCAGCGCAGGGTAACATTTTGGAGGAGAGCATCTACAGAGCAGGAGGAAGATTTGGGGATGGAGTAGCTATTGTGGCAAGTGGACTTTTGGGGAATCAGGTGAGGAAGAGGAATAGCAGGATGGTTACTGCTCTTCTATTTTGCTTTTGAACACCTAAAACTTTTGAAACAAAATTTTAAATGTCTTAAAATACTTCTTTTGGGGAGGAGGAGGACTGTAATATTATGTTTCTTTTGAATGGTGCTCTATGCTGACACTGGCCATAGGTGGTTTTAATCTTATAATCAATGTTGTTAATATAACTTAGCTCTTTTTCCATAACAAATTTAAAGTAGTTTTCAGTTGTGCTGGTTTTACTAGTAGGCATGTGGAACGGAAGCTTCACTGGGTTCAGTTAGACACATTTACCTTAGAAACTTGACCTAAGTTAAGAATTTTGGTAACAGCCTAAGATTGTTTGGCAAAGCATATTACCAGCATACTAAAGATTTTCTTGTTGGCACCTTGAATTGGAAACAATTCGAAATGGCAATGATTTGAATTTTTCTAGATTTCTTTGGGGGGTGGTAGTGGGAGGAGAGAACTATAGTTGTATCTATAGAGCAATTATAGTTGTTTGGATAATTACGTATCAAAGACCTGGAGCTGTATTAGTTTGCTATTGCTCAAGTCAATCAAAATAAGAAGCAATTAAGTGACTGAAAGAATCTGAAATATGTATCCTATTATCAGTATGGTTTTATTGAGATCTACCTTTATATATGTGCAGTTATTTCCAGTTTAACAGAGAAAGAGGTCTGGGAATGTTAGCATGTCATAGACATTTAAATGTTCTTCAAAGATGGATGAAAATAATCAATGGCTTCTATACCTATTTGAAAACTCCCGATTTAAAATGGACTTTGAACTTGTATTTAAAATATCACATTTGAAGAGAATGTTACTCTTTAAGTTTAACATTTCTTTAAAAGTGGAATATAACCCTGTGTCTTGGGAAGGACTTTTGCAGAGCTACATAAAATACCAGTTGATTTAGCTGATTACTGTTATGTGCTTAACGGTGAATTTCTTATACAATAAGGTACTTTGTCAAATGTGTTTAGTGCAGATTTTATTATTTACTTAATTTTATAAAATTTATTATGAAACTCATTTATTAATAATTTTTTGGGTACTGGGGATTGAACATAGGGACATTCTACCTTTGAACTATGGTCCCAGTCCTTTTAGTTATTATATTTATCTATTTATTTTAATTTTTTTTATTTTTATGTGGATCATATTGAAAATGGCATACATTCAGACTGTGCTTGGTGCCCTCTCCCCCCCAAGTTTGTCTCCCCCCCAACAATGAGTGTCCAGGTTGACCATGTCACATTCATACTTTTACACATATATTAATGTAGCTCCTCCATTAATCAACCTCGGCCTTCTTCCTCTCCTACCCTTCCATTCTAGCTTTGCTGAAGTTTCCCCTCCATTATTTGGAGTTACTCTGGTATTCTTCTCCCCAAGTTCTAGGGTCACAGGGCTATGCCATAGATCCTGGCTATTAAACATATTCTATGGGGATGGTGGTGCACCCCTGTAATCCCCAGTACTTGAGAGGCTGAGACAGGAGGGTAGCAAGTTCTAGGTCAGCCTCATCAACTTAGTAAGGATCTCAGCAACTTCCAGAGACCCTATTTCGAAATTTTAAGATAAAGGACTAAGAGTATAGTCTGGAAATAGAATTGACCCTGAGTTCTATAATTATTACAAAAAATCAATATTACCAGGCATAATGGCACATATTTGTAATTTCAGTACTTGGGAGACTGAGATAGAACAATCATAGGATCAAGACCAGTCTCAGCAATTTTACAAGACCCAGAAACCTAGTGAGATGCTGTTTCAAAACAAAAAATAAAATAGGACAGAGTGTAGCTTGAAGATAGAATGTTCCTGCATTAAATATCCAGTACCAGAAAAAATATATTATACAATTTTAATACTCTCTTGATAAAATTCATATATAATTCTATTAAATAGTGAATGCTATAATTAATTTTTTAAATCTTATTTTTTTCTTATTTATAGAATAAATTTCAAGGTCCTTCTATAAATGTTTTTAGAAATAAGCGTCAAAAACTGAAATCTGGCAAATATATACCTTTGGAGATTAACAAAAAGGAAGATCTTGATGTTGTCCAAGAACATCGGACAGCACTTAGAAATATTGGTTTACCCAAGAAGCTTTCTAAAAGTGAACAATCTGAGGAGCTCTCACAACAACAAACTCCTTTGAAGATGCCACACGTTTTTAATATAAAAGAAAAATACCAGTCCATCGATCTTATTACGAAAGGTAAGTTTTGAGCATAGTCAAGAAATTCAACAAACCACCAGGCAAAAGTGTTTGATTCTCCTCCAGTTGTAGTGAAATTTTCTTGGCTAGATAATACCCTAAATTTTAAATTGTAGCAATGGAAGGGAGGAAAGCATAGTTAATAGAGCTGCTAACTGCTGGGAGCCACCAGAAATGGAGAAGAGAGCATCCTAGTGGGAAGGGGAAGTTTAGGGGACAAAAATTGGCTAGTGTGTCTTCCAGCAGTGATATTTTTTCTTGTACAAATTCTCAGAAACTGAATTTTACTGCTACTGAAGTGATTATCAGTTTACAGATTATAGTAAACATGAATCCTATGGTTGAGTGTGATAGTTAGGGCAGGCAACTCATTTATAAATGTGTTTCCCCCAAATCCTACAAATATTCTGGGGACCTATAGAGTTTTCTTTCAGACATTTTGTAGTAAAGGTATACTATGCAACAGAAACTTAGTAAGGTGGAAACTGAGGGTTTGTTTAAGCAAAATGTTCTTTTTTTTTTTTTAGAGTAATGGCTTAAATAAATGACCTCCTGAAACACATATGGCTTTCAAAGCTTCATCTTAATTTTTTCCTCTTATTTATTTCTAAGGATGGCAATTAATTCATTGTTCATTTATTCAATTTTCATTTTGTTTACTTAACAAAAAATACCTGCGATGGTCCAGGAGCTGTATAAGTAACTGGAGAAACAAAAATTGAAATGCTCAGATGGTGGGGTTAAACACAGGGTAATTTCTTATACACAATGTGATAATTGCTAGGTTAGAGGTAAGTGCAGAATGTTAGGGAAGCACTGAAGAATAACCAACCAAGGGCCAGAATGAAGATTTGTCAGAAGAGATCTCATTAGAAACGGGTTTTAGGAGAAGTTTTAGAGGTAGGGCAGGAATTAGAGAGGCCATATTGAGTAGTAGAAGCAAACTGCATTGAAGGTATGAGAGGTAAAAGATCATAATATATTTTATGAAAGAAGGGATGTGATAGAAAATGAAGGTGTGTATGATTAGGTTTTGTGGGAACATAAGCAGGTCTAGGATTTGAACCTCTATGTGATGAAAAGCCCATGATGACTTCAAAGCTGTGGGTAAGAAGGGGTGAGCATGACTAGATGTTTCTGTTAGGAAAATAAAACTAGTAATAGAGGCTGTGGAGAGAATTACGACAGAGAGAAAAGTAAGGAGGCTGTTTGAGAAAGACATAGGGCAGCTAAGAGATGACAGGGCCTCTGCTAGGGCATTGAGAAGCATTATGTATGGGGGAGAGGTGGCCCATCAGTATTTCTCCAAGTGTAGTCTTCAGAGCACTAATCCTGAGTGATTTACCTAGACAACATGTTCTTTGGATAACTTTAAAAACATCCATATTATATACCTTCTTTGAGATTCATAATTATTAATATATTAAAAGCCAAAGAAGTATCACAGAAACGATATCTGTTTATGATTTTTAACCTGGATATCTCCAATTCATTTGACCAAAGAATACCCATTTTTCACATTATACTAATTAGTATCTTTGAGACTTGTGCTGCTTTTAATACATTTTGGTAAATTCAGACTTAGAGGGCTAGTTTATGATGAAAACAAGTTTTTGGAAGATCAACTGAGTAAAGCAAATGAACATGTTGAGAAAGTTATTGAAGTTTCTAGACTGAGAAACTTGAGTTCAGATGGGTAGTCATGGGGTGTGATAGTCCCTGTCTCTGCAAACAAAACAAAACAAAACAAAACAAAAAAACACTTGAGATTGAGTAATATATGGATGTTATAGATTTATTGATCACAGTTATAGAGGCTGGGAACTCAAAGATCAGGGCACCAAAAGGCCTTGGTGTCTGGTCAGGGCCTGATCTCTGCTTCCAAGCTGGTGCCTTGAACACTGCAGTCTCTGGGAAGTGAAAGCTTCATCCTCACATGATAGAAAGGATGGATGGAGAAAAGAGCCAGGCAGCTCTCCGAAGCCACTTTTAGGAGGGTATTAGTCCCTTATGAGGGCCTCATGACTTAATTACTTCCCTAAAGGACCCAAAGATTGGATTTTATATTTCAAAGTTAGTTTTGGAAGAATACAAACATCAGAGCAGAAGAAACAGGCATTGAGCAGGCGGTAAAAGAGATAGAGAAAGTTAAAATATTCCATTTTGGACCTATTCAGGCATGCATATGGAGATAGCCATTGGAAAGTTGGGAAAGAGATACAGCACTTAGGAGAGAATCAGAATGAGATCGAAGACAGAGGTGTGTGTGTGTGTGTGTTTGTGGGGTTACTACCATGATGAAATTGTGAGGTTCAGGCATTTGTTCAACCATAGCCACTTATTTATTATGTGAGGTATAGACACAAAAGATATGCTACTTCCCCTCAAAAATTTCAAATATTTTTATATTTTTTTCTGGTGCATTATAATTAGTTATACATCATATTGAGGTATAGAATGATAGGAATTTACATGCAGAGGTACTTGGTATATTTCCATATCATTGAAATTGGCATGGATAACTTCTTATAATTACGCAGTATTATTTAACCTGTTACCTTCTTCACATCTTTATCCCCCATCTCTTTCCTTGAACCCCTCCACTGCTCCTTTTCAGTCTCTGCTCCTTTATCTGAGGTCTCTTTTGTTTCTCAGTTTCTGTCTAGCTTCCATGCATCGTAATCCTACATCATAATGAAGCTCAGTGTGATAGGAACATAGATGCATCAGTACTTGGTGAAAAAGTTCAGGTTTTATGTATATGATTTTTATGTTGTAGGATGAAGAAGGATAGATAATTAGTATAATAGTATGATTTATACACTATACAGAAGCAAGCTCTGTGCTTTGAAATCAATAAGAGACTACTTCATTCAGACTTAGGAGTTGGAAATGGATTCCCAGGGAATTTTAAATCCTTGGTAAATTCTGAATGGTGAATTAACTCAAGAGAAAAGGAATATTCTTTTTAGTTAGAGAGCCTATTATTTGACTAATGATAAACATATGAGAACATTGTGATGGTATATTTGAAAGAACTAACATGAATTATGTAACTAGAACATGAGAATTGGGGATGTAGTTAGATAAGATGTAGATAAGAAAAGATACTGAAGAACATTGAATTTTAACCTAAAAGTATAGGAACCACCCACATGTTTTCAAGGAAAGTTATGGTGATCACATTTGCATTTTAGAATGTTTACTGGACACAGAGATGGAGTACAATGAACTTTGGAAGCATAGAGACCACTAGGGAAGCATTAATTCACAAGAGAAAGGATGACTTAAATTAAGGCAGTGATTCTGGGTGTGGTAATGCACACTTGTAATTTCAGTACTTGGGAGGCTGAGACAGGAAGATCACAGGTTCACAGCTGGCCTCAGCAACTTGTGAGGCCCTCTGCAACTTAGTGAGATCCTGTTTCAAGATGAAGAATAAAATAGGGCTCAGGGTATAGTTTGGAGATAGAATGCCTCTGGGTTCCATCCCCAGTACTGGAAAAAAAAATTAAGGCAGTGTACTGAGGATAGAACTATATTATAGGCATTAGTGAGGTAGAGTGATTTAGACTTGGTCAACAAGAAAATAGAGCATAATAAATGGGGGAGAGCTGTGGCATTGGGCACAGTGGTTTCTACCAAGAGGCAGCAGGGGGCTGTTCACATTTATATAATATGCAGCAATGTAGGAAGCTGGAGATGTATCCTATGTAATGATAAAACTGCCACCAGGAATCAATTGGAATGTAGACCTATGTGTATGTGTGTGTGTGTGTGGGGGAGGTTACTACCTACTGAGCTTTGTAGCTCTAGGTGAAGAAGTTCAGAAATAGTATAATTAACATACATTGATGATTTCTGGATGTGTTTGAAAAGTATTGCTAGTTTGTAACAAGAAATGAAAATGCACAGAGAGATACCAGGTCTTTGGGCCTTTGTTTTTCAGCAAATATCCACCACAATTTAACACAGCAGCAAAAATCATATTAAGGATATGTTTTTTTTTTTTTTTTTTTTTTTACCTCCTAGCTCATTATCTCAGATAACCACAGGTCAGTCACCTTTAAGAGACTAAGTCAAGGGGCAAGAAAACAGAGACTTTCAAACAGTATTTTAAAATTTTACAAATTATTTTATTAGTACACTGCAATAATACATCATAGTGCAGTTTAGTGAGATACAAACATACATGTGCACAACCCTTGATGCTATTTCTTTCTACATCCCTCTCTGTACCCCTTTCCTTCCTCCCCATGCATATTAGTTTTTTGTTTGTTGTTTGTTCATATGTTGGTATTGAAGATTTTACTGAGGGGCTATCTACCTCTAAGCTACACCTCTAGCTCTTTTTAACTTATTTAGAAACAACGTCTCGCAAAGTTGCTGAGGCTAGCCTCAAACCTATGATCCTCCTGTCAGCCTCCCAAGTACTGGGGTTATAGTCATGCATCACTGTGTCCAGCTTATAAAAAAAAAGACGTTAAACATGGTTATCAGCATGTAGGGTTAATTGGAAGCAAATAGGTTTTAAAAATACAGAACCTTTAAGAAGATTCCATTGCTTTAGAAACTGTGATCTTTGATTTAAATGAGTATTCAAAAAGTAAAATAACCTTCAGGAAGTAAACAACCTCCAGGGAGCATCATGCTATGATGTGAAAAAGAAGCAAAAACTTCCCAGGCACCGGATCTGGAGGACATAAAACAAAACAGCAGCAAAGGGTGCACTTCCCCGAGCAGAATCACTGTCTGTTCAAAGAATTTCCCTGGGGGTTTTCTTGGTGACTTCCCAGCAGCCCAGAAGAAGCAGTACCTTATTTGGACAAGTGATTGCTGGGCATCTTTTCTTCTTCCTTTTCCCTAATGGAGTTTGGTGAGGGTTTTCTGCACCTTCTTCATTACAGTTATCGAGTGCTTTATCTGTGTGTGGGGGAGTTGGAGGTAACTTTTGTATTTGGTTCATATATTATTGGAGTGGAGAAGATTAGAAATCAACCAGACATCCTGGAGTCAGAGCTCAGTGTGGTGCTGGGACAACTTTGGGTTGTCTTGCTGGGGGAAGGGAAATGTGTGTTCTGTCAGAGGTGGAAAATGAATGGATATTTGGTGTCCAAAGGGAAAACTATGGCAGAGACTAGACACATGCTCATCAGACTTTTATTCTTTTCTGTGTTGGTATTTGGTTAACATGCATTTATCATGTCCTTTGTAGTTAGGTGCGGCTATGTGACAAGTTTTACTCAGTGGAATATAGATCTAAGTGATGTGTACCCATGAAATTATCTTGGGTTTCCAAAATGTGGCTCCCCACACTTTTAAGTATGAGGAATCCTGTTCAATATTCTTAAGACAACTATAGCTGAGTGTGGCGGCACACTTCTGTAATCTCAGAACTTGGAAGGTTGAGATAGGAGGATCACAGGTTAGAAGGTAGTCTGGGAAACTTAGCAAGAACTAGTTTCAAAATAAAAATTAAAAACTAGTTTCAAAATAAAAATTAAAAGCTAGGCATGGTAGTACATGCTTGTAATCCCAGTACTTGGGAGGCAGAGACAGCATGATCACATATTTGAAGCCAGCCTCAACAATTTAGTGAAGTTCTCAGCAACTTACCAAGACCCTATTTCCAAATAATAAAAAAAGAATAGGTCTGGGGGGTATAGCCTGGAGGTAGAAGGCTTCAGGGTTCCATCCCCAGTACCACAAACAAACAAACAAACAAAATCTAGGTATGTGGCTCAGTGGTAGAATGCTTCTGTGTTCAATCCCCAGTCCAAAAAAAAAAAAAAAGAAAAAAGAAAAACAAGTATAGTTTTAGTCACATGAAAATAGTAATAATGCTTTTAATATATGTTGGTTTCAAAACTTTTGTTCAGACATTAAGTAAATATACAAATATCAGCATAGAGAATATAGAGAAAAACTGGAAATGAATTGTAATCTCCTGGAACTTGTAGGCCACTTGTAGAAACAGATATCAATTACATAATCACATATATACAGACCAAGAGTGTATAACAAGTGAACTGGACCTGGAATGAAGGTCAGGAAAGCCTTCCCAGAGGAAATAACATTTGAGCTAAGATGTCAAAGTTGAGTGGGAATCACCTAGACTAGCAGTGGAAGTTTCTATGCAATGGGAAAACAGTTTGCAGTGAGCCAAGCTGGGAGACACTCAGAAGTGCTGTCAGAGTGAAGGAAAGAGTTAACGTGGTTGCAGTCCTGAGAAAGAACACAGTGAGCCTTTTGTAGTAAGTGGCCTGCTAGTGGATGTGTCACAGCTGGCTCCGTGGAGGCAGGGAGGAGGCTTTGGTTTTGGAGCATTGCTGATGTCCGTGGTGCAAATACTCATAGCTGCCAATTACAGATTTTCAAGGTGGCATCACTGGTGGTAGGAGTTGGGAGGCGATGCCTACAGCCAGCTCTGCTGAGCAGGTGAGAGCTAGCCTCAGCACAGCTCTGCATGTAGGGTGTAACGTCCAACATCTTTGATACACAGCATGAAACCCTCTCAGCCTCACCTCTTATTCCACCTATTCTAGCCACTGCTGTGGTGCATGGTTTTTGCTTCAGTTTCCCTGACTCCTTCCTGGCTCGGGATACTTGAATTTAGCCCTGGCACATGAGCAACCAGAGAAGGGAATTACAGCTGATGGATAAACGTTTCCTCCTTTCTTTCCCTGAACAGAATGGTCTCATTAACATTCCATAGAGCTTCTCAGAAGGTGTCAAGTAGTTAAGCAACCAGTGTCTTACCTTGACCAACAAAGACCCTAAAATTAGCTCCTCTTGCCTTTCCTACTATATTTATCCCCCCTTTATTCTTGTTTGTTGAGATGACTTCTTTAAAAGACCGACTTAAAATATCTTGATGGTGGAATGTTGTCTTTACTTGCTAGAAAGTTTAGGTGTGGGGTTTGAAGGAAAGGAAGAGTCAAGGGTGATTTTTAGTCTTTAGGCCTGATGAACTGGAAGATGTTAATTGCTACTTTATGATATGAAAAAAAGAGGGAGATGTAGCTTTGATGGGAAGAAACCCAAAAGTTAGGGTTTGAACATGATACATTTGAGATGCCTATTATATAAACAAGTCAAAATGTTAAACAGGTAGTATGTATTATAGGAATGGGTTAATAGGAATGGTTGGAGTAGTTAATGCATAAGTCAATATTATTCTATAGAAATACAATATAAACCACAAATTTCATAACTGAAAAATTTCTAGTGACCACACTTGAAAGGTAAAAAGAAAAAGGTATAATTAACTTTAATAATATACTTGTTTAGCCTAATGTAAAATTGTGTGTAGATTATTGAAATGGTAAAATACTTAAAAGAAATTAGATTTAAAAATACCAAATTTGAAATGATAAAATATTATAATTTAATAGTCACTATAAAAATTATTGATATGTTTTACAGTATTTTCATACTAAGTGCTATAGTTGAATTTATTACCCCAAAAGCATGTTAGAAACATAATCCTCAGTACAAAAGTGTTGAAGGTGGGACCTTTGAGGAGTGATTAGGCAAGGGAGGCTCTGTCCTCACAAATACATTAGTGGCAATTATGACAGGGATGGAGGCTGCAAGTTCTGTCTCTTGCTCTGTGTCTTGATCAACATGCTCACTGCTGTAATCCAAGACAACTGATGGCACAACTTGAAAATTTGTATACTCGCCTAAGATGTGTTTAGAGATGTTGAAGTTTCAGTCTGTGTCAGGTGGGGTCTGTGGAGCTCAGGGTGGCAGGAACCAGAGAGAGGAAGAGCAAGGCTCTGTTCTCACGCTGAGGAAGTCCTTGGGATTCAAAGACACAAGCACATCACCACCGGAGACCCATCTTTTCCAACAATACCCCACAGGCCTGGATGTCCACACAGATTAGATAATATCATGTAGGGAGTAAATGCAGGTGGAAAAAAAATCTAAGGACTGAGTTCCAGAGATTGCTAACATTTACAGGGCAAGTAGAGGAAAGTTCCCAGCAAAAGAAGTAGAAAATAAACAGCTATGAGAGAAGTCAGAGGAGCATCAGTCTCTTGCTTGTATTTTAATAAAGACAGAGCAATGCTTGGAATGTGGGATCACATGTCAATAATCACAGATACTTGGGAGGTGGAGGCAGGAGAACTGCAAACAGGTTCAGGGCCAGCTTGGACCACGTAGCCAGGCTCTGTCTCAAAAGAACAAGGGCTGGGGGTGTAGTCAATGGTAGAGCACTTGCCTAGCATGTAAGAGACCATT
This sequence comes from Muscardinus avellanarius, assembly GCF_963383645.1. NCBI lineage: Eukaryota > Metazoa > Chordata > Mammalia > Rodentia > Gliridae > Muscardinus > Muscardinus avellanarius. Next base: position 21,510,813 of record NC_137791.1, on the reverse strand, counting down.
GGCTCAATCTCCAGAATGAGTGTTGGGAGGAGCAGTGCCTTAGGGGCAAGGACAGTGCACCCCTCGTCCCAGGAAGAAGGCAAGGGCATGAGCACAGAGGCAGACAGATTGGTAGATTAGGTGATGGAGTTGCTTCTGTTTTTCTCAGTGAAGTTAGAATTGAGGGTGGGATGGGACTGGAAATAGAAGAGTTTTTGAGAAACAAAGATGAAGGTAAAATAATCTGGAAGAGCATGGAAACAAGAAAATAGTACATTGTGAGAGTTTTTTTTTTTCAGAGAAAAAGATAAATCTTTGGAGAATGTCAGTTAGGGTCAAGGAAGAAAATGACCTTACCTAAAGCCCTAGAGCCTATGAAAGGTGGGAGAAAAGAATAAACCAATCTAGGAGAAAACTGCCAGAATAGCTTTGTCCTTAGGAAAATAAGGGTAGTTATAACAAGAAGATGGGAAGAGAGATATAGAGAGAATGAAGTGAGAATATTAATTTAGCTGATGAAAAGTCTTGAGTTTCTTAGGGCATAGGATAGAGTTTGAGGAGTTTATTTAAGAATGGATGAAAATTATGGATCTATGAAGACTGAGGTAAATAGTAAAAAAAAAAGAGAGAGAGAGAAGACAAGTTTTAAGGGTTTCTTAGAGGTGAGCCTCTTTTAGGGGGATTGTTCTGTTTAGCAGTTTGTATTTATGAGGCCAAGGATGTTGAGGATGAGGGATTTGAGAAGGGAGTGCAGGATTTATCAAGAGCATGAGGAAGACAGTGTCCTTCTGAAAATCCTATTATAGGCTCTGTTGAGGTCAGAGACATTTTATTAGGAAACTTAATATGTGTCCCACCAGGCAGCTATGAAGTGCTAATCTTAGAGTTTATATGTGAATTAAAGTTTCAATTCATTTCTCAAAGTTCTTATCTTAGAAGGCATATATTAAGTGTGTACCTTACATCTATTTTTTAAACATATTCCCAATAGTCACTTCAGGGTGAACGGAAGCATGATCTAAGATATCAATGGCATTAATTCCAGAACTTGATTAAAATTTGTGAGATTAGAACGGAAATTATGTCCTGGGTGTGTTACGTGCTGCATGCATTCTCTCTCTCTGCAGAGGCTGACAAATTCAGTTGCATTTTCTCCTGTAACCTAAATATGTTATTTGAGGACAGGTCAAGGATTCCTTGAGTTTGATCAAAGCATATCAACTTTAAAAATACATTGTAACAACTATAATGATCAATTATCTTTACTAAATATGTTCTTTATGCTTGCCTATTTGTAACAAAGTGAAATAAGAAAAATATAATTTCTTCTTTCAAGTATATAAATATTCTACAGTACTGTTAAACCAATTTCTATTTAGTTCAGTCAAAATTTTTGAATCTGGACTATTAGAAATAAACAGAATTGGAAATTATTAGGTCACCAGATCATTGAATATTAGAAATTAGAAATCAGGTAAAATTGTTTTTGTAACAAATTAATATTAATGCATAGTTATCAAGACATATATTTCTCATCGCTATGCATTCCCTTGGGAATAAAAATATTTAGGTTTGGTGTTGTGCTATTTAAATTGGAAAATAGTCTTTAATTAAATGAGATTTCATGATAGCTATGTTAATTTAAGCACATATATTTATGGCTGATATTGTGTGTGTGTTTGTGCTTAGTCTCCCAATCACAAGTCTTTTTCTTTATATATTAAATGAAATCAGAGTGAATTTTAATGCTTTAAAATCACTGTGTACCTAGAAAGCACTGAAAAACCTTTCAAGAAAAATGAATTTGTGCTGTGCTTATTTCTTTGCCCATATTCGTGACAACTTACCAAATGGTTTTTTGATCAATGATGTTTATAAAATATTCTACTTTATATTTTAATGATTTCAAGAACACATATGATAGTAGCAAATGTTTTAACTATTTTTTACTTATTTCCACAAAATTACTTGGAAGAATTTAAGACTGGGATCCATAACAATTTATAAGAAAAGTGGAAGATAGAGATTTTTTTCAATGAAGTGGAAAATTGCATTTAATTTAGTATCACAAAATAATTTGATTTTTAATGCTTTGGAACTTGAAACATACTGATATTTCTCTAGGCATAAAACAGACCCTTATTGTGAAATTTCTAAACGGAGGGATAAATTTAGGGTAATCTCTTAGGAGATCATCACACAGTATTTTACAAATTTTTTTTTTTTTTGGTCCTGGTTTGGATTGCATTGTTTCTTCCCATTTCTTGTTAGGAATTTTCTTTTTCTTGCCCATGTTCTGGCTAGTAGAACCTAAAGAGAATCTCAAAATTAGCAAATAAATAGAATTTCAAAAGTGAATGACATATGTCTGGATCACAGTCTTCCTTACCCTTTTTTTCTTTCCTTTTCATATTGACCTGGTAAGCTCTGAAATAGAAGGATTCAGGATTTATGACTCAGAGTAAGATGGGAGATACCTTGCTTTTGTAGTAACAAGGATCTTTTTAAAAATATTGAAGTGGTTGAAAAGTTTACTAACTTTTAATAAACCAATAGGATTTTAAGTATGTAAAATATCACAAGGATTTTAAAACAGGCAATCTGCCATCTACCAACCTTGGTATTACTGACCCAGAGGACAATTTAGGAGAATAAAGTGGTGCCTTTCACCTCAGAGGTTTTCTGAGTAAGTACATTTGTTCCATTTGTTTTCCACTTAGTGAGAAAAAGAAGCATGAGAGAGTTAAGTTTATCCAATGTTTTACAGTTGGGTCAGAGTCATGCCATGAGCTTTATACATGAGTAATAATATCAACTCTTCAACTCTTCCTAGGAAATAAAATGAGTGGTACTTTCCTAGATAGGATTTTCTATTTGTAGTAAAAACCTTCTTCAGTGAACATTTGTTGCTTTGGGCTTCCCAGTATCCTTCAACCTTAGTTCTAGTAACAATATTCTGATTCAATTTGGAGAAATGCCTGCCCATTTTGAGTCCATGAAGTTTGGATAAGGTCTGTTGAACTATCTCTGAGTTTCAGGCATGTGATTCAGGCATAGCTAATGGATTATCTATTCCCTTGACCTAGTGATGGGCTAAGATTGTTCTGATAGCAGCAAGTATGGCATGAGCTGGGAAGTACCAGAGTGGAATCCTAGAATAAAGTCAACAGGAAGAAGGAGCAGAATGATGGAGAGATGTCAAGTTCTGATGACAGTACTTAGGCACTTTGGACCAAGCGTTGCTGAAGACAGTTTACTTGGACTTTCCAGTTTATGTGCATCAGTGAATTCCTCCCTTTTGAGCAAGCAGTAAAAATGGCTCAAAAGATCAAAGTTTGACTGGGCTCAAATCCCAACTTTGCCATTTGGTACTTTCTTCTATTTGCTAAAGCTCATTTTTTTGTTGTTGTTGTTGTTATTGATGATTGTCACTGGAGTTCTTGTGGAAGCATATCATTATAGGAAAAATTTAAAGTGTGTATAGCAGACTAAGAATGGCTACATAAATATATCAAATTGTAATTCTGAGAATCACTCATCTTTATTTCCAAAAGAGATCTTTCCAGATGTGATAAAGTGAAGGATACTGGGGAAGGGCAGGCTATAAACACTTTCACAGGTGTCTTTATAAAAGACACAAGGGGTTTGCAGAAACAGAAGAGGAGAATATAGTATGACCATGGAGGCAGGGTTGGCATGAAGCAGACATTAGCCAAGAATTTCTGGCAGCACCAGAAGCTGAAGGAGGCTAGGTAGGGATTTGCCTCCAGACCCTCTGAAAGTGAGCAGCCTCCTAGCACCTAGATTCTGGACTGAGGATATCCAGAATTGTGAGAGGATGAGCTTCTACTCTTTTAAGTCACCAAGTTTCTGGTAATTTGTAACAAAGTTTTAATTAATTTGTTAAAACTAATATAGTGTACTTCCAAAAGTAACCTTCAAGTATAGACATCATTTTCCTAAACTGTTTCTTCTTGACCAGGATAGGTATAGATGATCAGTAGGACAATTGTTTTACTTTTCATTTTTCTATTTGTATTTCTGTGGAGTAGATATATTGAGACTGTCTACCATAGTCATGGAATTTTTGAGCTAGATATTTCAGGAGTTTGGGGAAGGAGGTAAGGGTCAGGATTATTAAAGTAACATCACATTTTCTGAGTTTGTAATCAGTTGAATTGAGAAGTAAGACACAGGAACTAATTAGGTGGAGACTAGTATGTTTATTTTATAATGGAGAAAGCTGAGAGGGAGCTGCTCTGGATAAGTGACTTCATGACCTGTCAGTCCTCTCCCAGAAGAAATTCCTCTCGAAGCTATAGACTAGAAGGGCTTTTACTCTCACCAGAGACATGAGCCTTTCTAATGGACAATAATGTTTTTTTCTTCCTGTATCTTTGGAACAAGAGAAAGTATATACATATCCACATGCTCCCCAGTGATATGAATTCTGTTCCCTAAAGGCCAGTGTTTCTTAAGTACTTGCAAGCGCTGGGTATTCGCCTATAGTCTGAGGTTTATATACATTTTGGAGGGCTTGGGAAAAGAAAAGTCGTAAGTTGATTATTGCGGTAATTAAATCTTTACTGAATGGTACATAAATTTCCTACTAGTATTATTAGGCTCTTTGGGACATTAAAACTGTGTGCCATGGCACACATTGTTCATCTTAGTGAATTATATGTAACCATAGAACCCATAATTACTTTTGCCCTTTGTAGAAGTTAGTCAACCCCACCCATTAACATTAGTATTACTTTAAACTTTTTCAGGCACAAATTTGATCTTTAAGTACTAGTTAATACATCAAATATAGTTTAACTTTAAACATTTGAGACTGAACTTATTCGGATTTCAGTTGTCTTCATGGGATAATACTGTGGTGAGAATTTCATATGCTCTATTTAAGAAACAAACTGAGACTAAATTAATTGACTTTCCCTTTTACTAATTTTATAATGGGGTTCTGTGATATAAGAAAAAAATTAAGGTATGCTTTTTCTATCCAATATTCTCTAAAATACAGACTTTCTCTGCAACCTTTGGCCAACAAACTTCCTCCCTACTAGGTAATTTCAAAGCCAAGGTCAGTCAGTATGGGGGAGACCGTGATAGCTACCAATATAACCAGTTAGGCCCAACTTTTCAGCAGACTCTATAGACCAGTATGGCCAGGAGAGAGAGTCACATGGAACAGGAAAACCCAAACAAATTGTCTTTTTTTGATGATGGGGATCAGACAGGAAAAACCAAGATCTATTTCATTAAGCAAAAATGTTCTTGAATTTAGAAGAACATAAGTTTTAGTCTCTATATTTTTTACTTTATTTTGGTAGAAAAATCAGTAGAAGATAATCCTGTTACAATTAGGTAATATTGGTTATTTTGATAACTATCAAGCTTTGGCTGGCCTGTTTACAAACTTATTGCCATTTCCTCCTGATGAACCATTTATTTATACTCTCACTTATAGCTTGAATCAGAATATAATATTTTGAGTTACGCTTAAAAATTAAAGTACCTGCTACTTTAAAAATACTTTAGCCAGGCGTGGCGGCTTAAGCTTGTAATTCCCGTGCTTGGGAGGCCGAGACGGGAGGATCGTGCAGGTTTGAAGCCAGCCAGCCATGCTGACTTACGAGACCCTGTTTCTGAATAAAAAAGTATAAAAATAGGTCTAAGAGTGCAGCTCGGAGGTAGAAGGGCTTCCAGGAACCCCAATACCACCAAATAAATAAATAAATTTAAAAAATACTTTAAGGCCAGGTGTGGTACCAGATGCACCCTCGTAATCCCAGCATTCAGAAGGCTGAGACCAGAGGACTGCAGTTTGCGGGCAGCTCAGCTACTTAGTGAGATCCTCTGCAACTCAGTGAGACCTGGTTTCAAAATAAAGAATAAAAAATAGGGCAGAGGGTGTAGCTCAGAGGTTGAATGCCCCTGGGCTCCACTCCCAGACCTGCAAAAATAAATAAATAAATAATAACTAAATAAAAATACTTTAAAAAACCTTTCTTCAGTACTTAGAAGATGGAAAGATCTCCCATGTCTTTGTATAGCAAAATAAATTTTAAAAAGGGCATATTACAAAAAGTGATATATACATTCAATGCAAGACCTATCAGAATATCAATGTAATCCTTTGCAGGCCTGGAAAAACCATTAAAAATTTATCCAGAAATAAAAAAAAGACCCAGAAGAGCCAAAACAATTCTGAGAAATAAGAACCATGGTAGAGGTATCACAATACCTGATTTTGAATTATGCTACAGAGCTACAATAGCAAAAATAGCATGGTATTGGCACAAAACAAACAAATAGGTTAATGGGATAGAATAGAAGATATAAAAACAAAGCCTCACACTTATAGCTGTTTGATTTTCTTTATAAAGAAGCCAAAAACATATGTTGGAGCAAAAGCAGCCTTTCAACAAATGGTACTGGGAAAATTGTATGCAGAAGAATAAAATTAGACCTGAATCTCTCAACCAAGAGTTAGTTCAAGATGGGTCAAAGACCTAGAAATTAGACTAGAAACTTTGCACTTACTGAAAGAAAACATAAGACCAACTTTCTAATATATAGGCACTGGTGAAGACTTCCTTGATAAGATTCCTAAAGCCCAGGAAATAAAACTGAGGATCAATAAATGGGATATCAAGTTGAGAAACTTCTATGTAGCAAAGGAAACCATCAAGAGTTTGAAGAGAGCCTACAGAATTAGAGAAAATCTTTGCCACCTATTCCTTTGATAAAGGACTAATATATAGAACATATAAAAACCACAAAAGACAACACTAAAAAAAACCCCAAATAGGTCACAGTTCTGGACTGAGTACTGGATTGCATCCCTAGCCTGGCTAGTCTGTTGACCCTAGCCTGGCTAGTCTGTTTTTTTCTCGTGGTTAAATAAACTGATCTTCCAAGTTAAAACAAACACCAAATAACCTAATAAAAATGGGCACTTAAATTGAATAGGCACATCTCAAAAGAAAAAATACAAATAGCCATAAGTATATGAAGAAATGTTCAGCATCATTAGCAATCAGTGAAATGCAAATCAAAACTACACTGAAATTCCATCTAACTACAGTTAGAATGGTAGTCATCAAGAACATAACTAATAGTCTTTTTTTTGGGAGGGGTGCTGGGGATGGAACCCAAGGGTACCTCCAAGCTACATCTCCAGCCTTATTTATTTTTATTCTTTATTTTGAAACAGGGTCTCATTGGGTTGCAAAGGGCCTCACTAAGTAGTAGCTGAGGCTGTCCCCAAACCGTAATCCTCCTGTCTCAGCCTCCCAAATGCTGGGATTACAAGTGTGTACCATGTCCGGCTTTAGAACACAACCAATAATAAAAGCTGTTGAGGATGTCGGAAAAGAGAAATTCTTATATACTGTTGATGGTACTGCAAATTAGTACAGCCACAGTGGAGGTCAGTTGGAGATTCTCCAAAGAAGAGGAATGGATCCTTCATATAACCTGGCTATACCACTTGATAGCCTTCCCAAAGAATTAAAATCAGAATACTATAGTGATATTTCAAGTATCTGAAGAGAGTGTTTCTAGCAGCACAATTCACAATAGCCAAATTATGGAACCACCCTAGATGTCATCAACAGATGAATGAATAATGAAAATGTGTTTATGCACAGTTATATTTTACTCAGCCATAAAGAATAAAAAGCTATGTCATTTGTAGGAAAATGGAAGGAACTAGAGGATGTTGTGCTAAGTGAGATCAGCCAGTCTCAGGAAGTTAAGGGTCATGTCATTTCTCTCATATGTGGAAGCTAGAAAAGAAACAGGAAACATAAGGGACTTGAGGTAAATGAGGAGCGAGAGCAGTAGAATAGTGGAAGGGAATAGGAGGAGGGACGCGGGGAGGGGCAAAGGCAGAAGTGACAGCAGAGACAGTTGCGATTAATGCTGTATCCATGCTCAAAGATGTGACTGCTAACCTCACTGTTATATTACGGGGCGGAGGTGTGGCAGGGTGGGACCTGAAGGGAAACACACCAGACCTGGTGCATGTTTGTTTGTATGATTTTGAACCTCACTATGATGTATCTTTACAATGCAACAGTAAAAAATAAAAATAAAATCCTTCTTCATAGTGCTGTGCTCCGGGGGTAGTGATTAAACAGGCACTGTAAGAACTACTTGGACTGAACTTCATGAGACAGTGATACTTTTCTGAAACATGTAGGACAAGATTCTTATCACCATTTTTGAGAGATGTTAGGTATTCCTGATTTCTTATAACTCCAAGAACATCTTTTATAAGATTGGTTTTCCAGTGCACTGATCTCTATTCCTATTTATTTATTTATTTATTTATTTATTTTGCGGGTTTGGGGATGGAACCCAGGGGCATTCGACCTCCGAGCTATACCCAGAGGCTTTCTACCTCCGAGCTATACTCCCAGACCTATATTTTATTTGGAAACAGGGTCTCACTAAGTTTCCGAGAGCCTCACTAAGTAGCTGAGGCTGGCTTAGAACTTGTGTGATCCTCCTGTCTCAGCCTCCCAAGTGCAGGGATAACAAGCGTGCGCCACCACTCCCGGCTTATATTCTTTATTTTTAAACAGGGTCTCACTAAGTTGCAGAGGGCCTCCTTAAGTAGCTGAGGCTGTCCGTGAACTGCGATCCTCCAGTCTCAGCCTCCTGAATGCTGGGATTACAAGCTTGCACCACCATGCCCGGCTCTCTATTCCCTTTTAAAAAGTACTCCTTTACAGGGGAGGGGCTGCTCTATCTTGTTTGCATTCATATCATAGTGACTACTTAGCAGAATGAAAATGCTCACTGAGAACCTGAAAGATATTCTAGAAATGATCACTGAATGATGAAGCCAAGAGTCAAGTGTGTGTTTAAATTTCTAAGTAGGTTGAAGCAAACCAAGTGGCTTTCACTCTGTTCTGTGTATCATGAAGGAGATATTTCTATTTTAGAATGCTGATCCATGAGCTACATGTTTAGAGGAGTGTTTGTATGTGCCTGTGTGTGTGCCCATGTGTGTGTGTAACCAACAGTAATAGTATGATAGTTATTGCTTAGAATAAAGAGATCTTTCCTAATCACTGTCCAGTATAAAACAGCTGTTGCCTGAGCTACTGAGTGCCTAAGATAGTTATTCATTTTTCTGGCCTGCACGGATACTTCCAAAATGATTCTGTCACAGCATGTGTTTTCTGGCATTTCCTCTGAACACTGGGAAACCTGGAGCCAAGGATCTATTAGTGCCTGAAGTGTGGAATGTGAGACATTGATCATCCCTTCCCTGAGTTGGCACCACTCTGAAACAGCCTGAAAACCAGGGGAACAAGCCCACTGCCAAGTCCTTCTGGTTTTGATCCCATTGCACTTAATGAATCAAAACATTATTTTCGAGACACTATTTTTTTAACTCTTCCAAAAGTCCAGTGAGTACTTTGTACTTAGTGAAGATGGATCAAAGTAGCATTTTGTGTAGTCGTGGTAGAGATATTAATAAAGAAATATAATGTGTCATCACATGTTGAATAGGCGCTCATGCGGATTTCCAGTGCAATTGAGTTTCTACCAAAGTTTCTGTTTTTTGTCTAAACTCAATCACTAAGTTCAGCATTCAAAAACAGATGGAAGTATCCGGTTTTAACTCTATAAATTAATGATATGTGCTTTTTATTTCTTCATGAAAGTTTGAAAATATATCAGCAAACTGATTTTTAGTTTAAAAATTAAAATACTTCCATATTCAATGCTTTCATTTTTAAGAAGAAAATTAATGGAGAAAAGAACATATTAGCTAAAGGATCATATACTGAACATTTGCTACCTTATCAAGCACTGTATCCTGCCATTATTCTCAAAACCTCACAAGATATACATATTATTACCTGCATTTTGAAGACAAAACTCAGGCTCAGAAAGACATCTGTCCAAGATGTCACCAGTAAAAGACAGCAGAACCAGGATTTGAAGTCTTTCCGAATCTAAAGTTCCCACTCTTTCAACTCATGGTTTGAGTAGTGTCACGGTTCTTGAAACGAGGGTCTCCCAAACGATTTGTGAGTAGAGAGGTGACAGGTTCTTCCCCTTAAGTCATTGTTAGACCTTGAGCAAATTATATTTCTTCTCTACATCTCAGTTTGCCTCAGGAAACTGATTCAATCTTTTCTGCTTTGGAGGCTATTTTATTTTCATAAATAACTATGAGCTTTTAGAAGAAAAGTAGCATTTGAAGTGCCTGATATCATTCTTAGATAATGATGAAAACTGCTGCCCACTGTCAGCTTTGTGCTACAAGAAGTGGATGCTTCCCTGGTTCTTCCAAAGATGTTCCCAAGTGGCAGAGTCATTTTCAGTAGTTCCTCACAGAAGCAGCCCGTGGACAAAGGGGAAGAATGGCGGGGAGTGGTGACAGCTAGGTAATTCAGCGTGGACTGCAAGTACTAGTCAGTAGTGAAATATCTGACTACAGCTGCTGCTTCTACTTTCCTATCTGAGCAGAGCCACAAAGAACAGAGACGTTTCCAAAACACCGCTAGACAAGAAATGATATCTAAGGGGAATATTGTGCTTTGGGTTGGGGATCTTAAGCAATCCCAGGAAACAATATATATTTTTGCTAGTACAAATGAAAAACGGAGCCAGTGTTATACAGGTATTTTACGAGTTAGAATATGAGCTTTGGGATGAGCTTTGACAGTCACTTTGTTTTTCCTCTTTATTGTGAAAATGATGACTTTTTCTACATCCACCTGGAGAGCCCTTTCTAACAGTACTACATTTATTAATGGGAGCACAGATGGTTTCCTTGAATGGGAGGAACAGCAAGAATATGGGGATAGATTGACTGTTTCTGAAAAAGAGGCGAGAGCAAGATTGCCTTGCTGGGCAACAATAATGAAGTACCCAGAATGACTACAAAGGTTATGTTGGTGTTCCTAGGAACCAGTGCTATGTCTTAGACTTTATTTCCCAAGGAATTTCTTTGCCTGCATTTTAGGCGAAGCCTGATTTTAATGTGTATAGAGTACTATTTTTGTTTAAGATAAAAGACAACAATAACTGAAACCCCAGTTTACTCAGATCTGCCTTATGCAACTGATTTTTTAACTTTATACACATAATTGCATTTAGAAAGACTTTGATGGTATCAGCTATAAAATAATAAGTGTATAACTTTTCTACTCATTTATTTTCTATGGAAATTTTAATATGCTGATCATCAGATTTGGATCATTCTTCCAGGACTGTTAGCGCCAACCTGTTGATTTTCACAGTTATAAGCAAGTGCATTCTTTTGTTGTTAGTCACTGAGTTTTATTTTGTTGAATCTGGAGCACGTTTCTTATCTTCCTTGTTCCTGTGTTTGTAGTTCTGGAATAAACATTGATTCCAGGAGACAATGCTTGCCTTTGTAAAGGCGGAGCTTCTGTAGCTTTGGAGGATGAGTAACAAGAAGTCCTTGCACTTTTGCTTCTGTCTCATGAAATAGTCCAGAATGATGGTTGGTTCGTGGATGATAAGGGGAGTTTAATTAAATGTTCCACACTTAATAAACTCTCTGTATCTGCTTAAAAAGAATCTGGGATTTGGGACTAAAGATCAAATATCAAAGTCTGGTTCTTTTACTGCTTCTTCCAGTGGCCAGATCATTTAATATATGGCATGACCCATTTTCATTTTTGTTTTTTTTATTCTTTTGGTGCATTGTAGTCATGCATCTTAATGCAGTACAAGATGGTACAGGCATACATGCACACATCACTCATTTAACCTTTCCCCGACTCCCTTCCCCTTCCCTCTTCCTCATGTTTGGCTTAGTCATTGACTTTGAAATGAATGTACATCATGTGCATTAGGGAGTTGCCCTCTTCTCCCCTCCCATTCCCCTGAGTTAGGTCGCCTTATTTTTTCATCTATAGATTCAACTACTTCGTCTAGAGTTCCTCCTAGGGCCCGTTTTTTTTCCCCCCTAGCTTCCACATATTAGGGAGAGCATCTGATTTCTTACTTTTTGTGACTGACTAATCTCACTTAGCATAATGTCTTCCAGTTCCATCCGTCCATTTCGTTAAATGGCAATGATAAAAATAATTGCTGCCTATATTGCTTCAAAGACCAAATTATATTTGTGAGTGAAAACACGATACGGACTATAAAGTCCTAGACATATTATTGATTGTAAGTTGAAGGAAATCTGAGAGCATATATGCTGATATAGGAAACTGATGGCCCTATGTTTAAGTAAAGTAGATACATAGTGCTTTTGTAAGAAGAGAATTTTATTGGAAATATATATACGCCTCATGTACTATCTTTCTTTACTTTCCTTCAACCAACAGATTGTATTTAAACATTACTCTTAGTGGTAGAGAATCTAAGGCTGAATATGATATATTTACACGGTATTTATTTAAAAAATAATTTTCTAGTTTTATGTAACAATGTTCAAGCTATGTTGATATCCGAGTATAGCATGTGGCTTTAAAATTTAGTGTATCTTGTGGCTTTATAGAGTTAATAAAACCTTAACTACTTAATAAAATGCCAGGGAACAACTGTGACAAATGTTTTGGCAATCAAATATACTGGGAAATAAGGCTTTCAGCAGAAGTGTCTTAATTAGGAATGTAGCCAGGCTTCATCCTTTATTTCACCTTGGTTCTGATTCTGCAACGAGTCAGAGTCACAAAACTGGTCAGATTTACAGCCTACGATTTGTGATTGGCTGCAAAGGAGTCAGATTTCTCTTCTGTCTGGCTGTTAATACCATTGGCAAGTCTATGTCAATAAACAACAAAAAGAGTGCCAAATCTATTTGAGGACAAACAACACATCATGATTTGGCGAGCATCATATGTCCTTTTATGTGGACTTAGTTTTAGGCATGGGAAATATATGACCCCCACTGCAAGGTGAGAAAGTGTGTTAAGGTGTTTGAGATAGAAAGTGAAAAGTTGGTGAGAAAACAAAGAAATAATCATGCACAAATAGCTGTTTACCTTACTTGAAAATGATCCTAATCGGGAATTTGCATTTCTTTAAAGGCCTTTCTGTTAGTGATAATATCTCTATCCCTATTTCTCAACAGGCAATTATCACACAAAATGGTTTATAATAGAAATGTTATTGCTTTCCTGGTGTTGAGCATGTAAGATTTTTATTGGCATACTTGTCTTTTTAAATTTTTTCTAAGCACCTGCCATTATATTTACAGTCTAACAAAATACAGTAGAGGTGACACTTAAATCTTAAAGTTCCTGTCTAATATCCGAAGCAATTTTACAGTCTTTTAAAAAAATCCCTACCTGTTTCTATAAGAATGTCAAGTGCAATCAAGGCATAGAAGTATAAATTGTAAAGTTTCAACAAAGAAAATGTATTTTCAATTTTGCTAAGCAATTATAACTTGCTTTATAATTAGTGTAGCAGATCTTGGATTAGCTCAGGATCAGATGAACCTTAGAGGTGAGGCTGTAAGATCTTGATTTTGAATGTAAGAAAAATTCTAATTGTGTGAAAATAAAGAAGAAGGGGGTTGAGGTACTGGCATTTGTCGTCAATAATGTTGAGTGGTTGGCAAGGTGGGATGTCCATGGTATGGCAATGAATTACCTAACTGGTGACAATTTGTGAGAACCAGGAATAAGGAAGATCATTCCTGCTTCTAATTTAGGTTATAGGACTGTAATTTATTCTACCACGAAAAGGCAATAAAATACATATGAGATGCCCTAATTTTTATTCATCAAGCAATTCTACATTTACTAAGCATCTTTACAAGGGCCATGGGGGATTGTTATTGCCCTGTATTTATGAGTTGAAAAGTTAGCACTGACACATTTTCATGTATGCAGGCAGAAGACACAGAATCAGGACTTTTCAGAGACAAGGATCTATTACTTACAGCACAACAGGCGGGTTAAGCTTCACATCCATATCAAGTCTCCCCAGGTTCCATTGGGAGTGGTGCAGAGGAGCTCAGGAAGATGTTGCACACACAGTAGAAGAGTCCCGGGCTTGGGGAACCTGCTGCTTTGTGAGGAAGCTTGCTCATTCCTCAAGGCCGGTTGCTGCATAGACAACCTTGACAAAAGGCCTGGGTCAAGAGCAAAGAGTAGCCAGAGCCTGGCATTCTGGACTTAACCAGTATGACTGTCAGGGATGCTCTGATCCGACTCAAGAAAATGATCTAATAACATGCATAAACTCTGTGCACACAAATTTGTAGTTTCAAAGCATTGTTATTCTAATTTTAGTAAAGGAGAAGGTTGAAGCATAGTGTGATTATATAAGAAGCTAAAACCACAAAGAAATGGCACAGCATGTACTACATCACAGTATTCTTAATTCATGGCCTGATGTTATTATTATCACTAGAGAGTTTTACATTACTGTTGACAAAATTTTAGGCCGTATTTGCTTGATGTGTTAGCGTGCACTTTTCCCATTATTTATGGTCATCTACTGGCTTTTGTCTGTTCCTCTGTTGCAGCATTTTGAATGTCAGTCCACTGTGTTTCAACATTTTTTTTTCTCTTTTTAGTTTAGAAAAATGTTTATATTTCTTATTTCTAAAGGTCGGTAGCTTTCATAAAATTCTAGGAAATAGGGTAGAAACAATGAAATTGCCTGTTATTGTAAAATTGCAGAGTTATAGAGATAAAATGTACAATAGACACAATTTAGTTCATCCACTCCACCTCCATTTACTAATAAGGAAGCAGAAATCCAGAAAAATCTCAGTCAATTGCCACTGAAGGTCACTGGTCTTATTAGTGGTAAATAAGATCAGAAGCCAGTTTTTTTTGGTGTGTGTGTGTGTGTGTGTGTGTGTGTGTGTGTGTGTGTGAAATTCAGCGGTTTTATTATTATATATAATACATTGCATTCTGAAAGAAAAATGATTCAAAGATATTGGCAGAAATTTAGTATCTTCACATTTATGTTTTGAAGTTATGTTTAGTAATAATAATACCTCTATTTTTCATGTAAATATTAATAATCTGGCTATTAAATTGATAATTCTTTAAATTATGGGTTACAAACTCAAATGTTTTTCTAAGATCTGCAGATAAAAAATACATTGAATAGCTGATGTGATCAATAAAGTTTATAGCAACTAGCAAAGGAAAAATCATCTATATACATTCTGATTATATATACATATATGTAACATATTATATACTATATGTTATATACATATATTACTAGGGGTTGAATCCACGGCCTCATGTATACTAAGCAAATACTGTACCATTGATCTGTGTCCTAGCCTTTTTTATTTAATTTCTAAATTTTTAAAAAATTGAAGCTGGGTGTGATGGCACATGTTTGTAATCCCAGTATTTGGGAGGCTGAGACAGGAGGATCACAGGTTTGCAGCCAGCCTCAGCTACTTAGTGAGGGCCTCAGCAACTTAGTGAGACCTTGTTTTAAAATAAAAGATTAAAAAAAAGGGCTGGGGATGTATCTTTGAGTTAGGATGACACTGTGTTCAATCCACAGTACTACAAAAAAAAAAAAAATGAGATAGCAGCCTCTGGCTATTTTGCCCAAGCTGGCCTTGAAGTTTGAATTCTTCTGTCTCAGGCTCCCATGTAGGTGGTGTTATAGGCATGTGCCACTGCACCTGGCCTCATCGTATTTTTTGAAAATCACACAGCCCCAATTCCATGTCTGCTTCTAAATTTGGCCCCCCTGCTGTCATTTTGCAATACCTGACTTGAGTAGTGGGATTTAAAATATTTGGTATTTATGTGATTTTTGTCACATAGACTTTTAGAGCTAAATGGGATGTTAGTTGTCAACTTCTCTAACCTATCATTATGCTGAAAAAGAAATAAAGAAGATTCAGCGACTCGCTCAAGTTCACAAGTCAGCTTGCCATACCCACTGTGATAGAAGCAAATTTGCACACTCCTAGTCTTCTGACTGTCTACTTCATCATGAAAGACCTCTTAAAAAGAATATTCCATTTTTTAATGAAAAGGAGAAAATCAGATTTGACATAATTTGTACATCACTTCTTAGATCAGTATGTATTGTGTGTTTACCAAGTGACTATGCTAAGTGACACCGGGCACACAAAGCTCTAAAGACATTTTTGTTTCTTCCTTTCTGTCTTCTCTAGTCAAGGAAGTCGAAACTAATAGAGGAGAGTAACTAAATGCTAGAGTACTTGACATCGACTTTAAATGTAATAAGACTTAAAAAAAGAATTGGTGGTTTGACGGTCTTAATTCTCTATATTCCAGCAATTATTTTTTAGCAAAATATTTTACAATACCCTCTGTCATGGCCAAATGAATATTACAATATCTGCTGTAGGATGCCAATTCTAGAATTGTGTGTGGGCATGTATCTGTGTTAGATACTGAGTTGAAATCTGTGCTGTTCATTCTTCATACTAAGAAGTTTTGTCCATTGACTCTTATCTGCTTAGCCCTTTTTTGAAGTCTATGGTAAATGCTGAAATGAATAGAAAAGGTATACCAATTAAGGTTGTGATAGGATGGAGAGATGTACTTGCCCTCTGATCCAGGTATTAAGATAAGCATCATTAGAAAATTACCACCACTACAATTATGGTCCTGTGTGATCATTGATTTATTTTCTTTTCACTGGCATTAAAATTCTGTTTTCATACTCAATGATATAGTAGGGTTTACCCTAATGGTTTTAGCTATGAAGAAAATTCCTCTCCTATGTCTGCGATATTAGGATTCTCCATGGCAACAGAAACATACACATATCACATATATAGCATATTGTTTTATAAATCCCATATATGTGATTTATTGTGGGAATTGGCCCATGTAATTTGGAGCTTGAGAAATCTCAACATATGCAGACTATAAGCCTGCAAGCAGGAGAACCTGGAAAGGAGGTGATGTAAGTCTGAGTAAACAGGCCTGAGAACAAGGTAGCCGGTGATATAACTCTATATCTGAGGCCAGAGACATTCATAAAGCGCTGGGGGACATAGAGTGTGCTGGTACAAGTTCCAGAGCCAGAATCCAAAGGCTCAAGAATCAAAAACTCTGATGTTTGAAGGCAGAAGATGGATGTTCCAGCTCCCAAAGAGAAAGAGAATGCCCCTCCCTCTGACTTTGTGTTCCCTTCTGCCCCTTAGTGATAGTGCCTGCCTATCTTGGAGAGGGTGGAGCTTTGCTCAACTTACAAATTCAAATGCTCATCTCTTCTGGAAGAATGCCCCTGCAAACATACTCAGAAATCACATTTTCCAGTTACATGTGCACCCTTAGCCCAGTCAAGTTGGCATGACATTAACCATCATACCTGTTTTGCAACTTATTTGGGATTCTCAGTAGATTTTGCACTTCTGCCTTTTTCTTCCTTTCTGTTTCCTATACCCAGTCTTCTTGTTCTTGTTCTGCCCAGCGTGCTCTTCAGTGCCTTGAAAGTAATCATCATCTAGAGGTCAATTTTTTCTATGCAGGGCCAGACAGTAAGTATTTTCAGTTTTGTGCATCATAAGGTCTCTGTCACGATAACTCATCTCTGTCCTTGCAGTGAGGAGGCTGACATATATGAAAGGCAGATGAGTAGAAGTAGCTGTGTACCAATAAAACTTTACATAAAATAAGTGGTGGCCCGGATTGGGCCCTGACTGGTTTGCTGTGTGAGTCAACCATTTTTTTTAAAAAACATGGATGAGGGAATTTTGTCTCTTGATTTCAGAGGTTTCCCGCAGGGTCACTTGTCACCATTGCCCTGTGATGACACAGTGGGTCCTGACCTGGAAGCGGACCTCTTCCATCACATGCTCTACCGTAGGCCCAAGGCAGTGGTACCCTCAAGGACATGTGCTGCATGAGTCCACTTCCTGCTGTTAAACCCCCTCCCAAAGGGCCCCCACCTCCTGGTAGTGCCACGCACTGCCACAGAGCCTTGAACACGGTCTCAGGAGTGCTTCCAAACCATAGCATTGCCAGCCCTGCTCTAACCCACTACATCATGATAGCAAGTGCTCATTCTGGGGTTGAGGTAGATGACACCTGACCATTTATGAAGAAGCTCTTATGTTTTTTCTCAACCTTCTGATTAGAATGTATATTTGGTGTTTGTTTTATAGTATATGAGATATAAATAAGTTAGAATGTGAATATAATTTACAGGTAAATAGCTTTATATATAGGGGCATCTACTCAAGTATTTTTTTTTTTTTGCAGTCATGCCAATATGCAAACAAAGAGAAAAATGGGAGATTCCTGCCCCACCTTTTTGAACTCTTTACAAAGGCTACACATTTGAAAATATGCATCTCCTGTGCTTATAAAAAAGAAAGGCATTGTAAGCACAGGGAAGGCACAGGGAGCAATTTGTGTGGAGCTGTGAAATAGGGGCAGGGTTCTAAAGAATTTTAGGACCTTATTAATTCTGTCTTTCATAGGTTTTTTGTTTTTTGTTTTTTTTTTTTTTTGGTGGTACTGGGGTTCCTGGAAACCCTTCTTCCTCCAGGCTACATTCCCAGACCTATTTTTATTTGGAAACAGGGTCTTTCAAGCCAGTGAGGCTGGCTTTGAACCAGCGCGAGCCTCCTGTCTCTGCCTCCCAAGCGCGGGGATTACAAGCGTGCACCACCACGCCCAGTGTATAGTTTTTTTTTTTTATCTCACTTACTTACTAGCTCACCACTACTTTAGTTTCCCTTTAGCAGTAATTATCTTTCTTTTGACAGTCACAAGAATATTCTGAATTAATGCTTTCTAAATTTTTTAACTGGAGATTGAACCCAGAGGCATTCTACCTCTGAGCCACATGCCCAGCCCTATTTTTTATTTTTTATATTTGAAACAGTCACTCTAAATTGTAGAGGCCTCACTCAGTAGCCTCCCAAGTCCTGGAATTACAAGCATGAGCCACCGTGCCTGCTCCTTCTAAGTTTTATCAAAATAAATTCTTATTTTATATAAGATATTATTCTCTAATTCTATTAATGGCTCAAATTGCAATCACCTATTTTACAGACATTATGGTTTTGTGAATCCCATAGAATCTGATAGGATGTTTGATACACAAAGGGAAACATGTTCATAACTAGATTAAAAAGTAAACAAAACATAGTAGAGTGAGGGCTCTGCTGGTCCCCAGAGCCCACAGTCAGTGGGCTTTCACCCACTGTCTGTACCAGTACTTCTGGCCTCTTTTTGGATGTTATGGTTGTTGTAGTTTGCATGTGACTTTTGATCCATTCTTCTCACTTCACCCACTTCTAAGTGAGCCATTGGGAAATGTTACTTTTAATTTCCACTTGAATTTATTTTGAGAACTTTTTGATAATTTCACAAGGATGTTTGATTCAATTTTAGTCCTTTGGGGCTACTGTAAATCTAAAATCAGAGTGTCTAGTTGGTGAAATTAAATCCAACCCTTCTGAATAGTGTAACATTATTGCTTACTAGTCCTTCTGTCTTTACAATAAGGACATCGTTATGGTTTTTGTTGTTACTAAGCATTTAATTCTGAATGCATATGAAGAGAAGGTTGTAAATCTAAAGTATAACAGAAACAGTTTTGCAGTTTTGTGTGGCCTTGTCAAGTTAGAATTTAGATAAAGTTGAGAACACAGAGTAGGCCATGCTAGCATTGTCTAGATCAGCTTTTCTTACATCTTTTTGTGTCAGGTTGGCCCTGTGTTCGTTCTCTCTCTCTCTCTCTCTCTCTCTCTCTCTCTCTCTCTCTCTCTCTCTCTCTCTCTCTCTCACACACACACACACACACACACACACACACACAAACACACTTTCAGAATTATCCTGCTAGAATACTTGAAGCCAGAGGAGGCCCTGTGTACTCTACTAGTGCTGTCAACACGTTAGCATAATTAGTCATTCTTTGTTTCTCTGTGAAGTATTAGATCTCCGATGGAAAACTTGAGTCTCTTTCTGTCCAGTAATTAATTATAATTTTTCTGAAAAAAAGATTGTAAGCTCAAATTCCCTATCTCTAAGTGGAAAAGTTCTTTTAAACTGTCTGAGGAAAAGAATTTCAGATATTAAGATCTCATCCAGAGCAGGCCTAAGAGTGTTAGCCTTTGAGTTCCCATTTGCACTTACCTGCTCCTCTTTCTGCTGTTTTCTGGGCTGACCAGTGGCTTTCAGTTTCTTTTCCTAAAGAAACAAACCAGATGACTGAACTTGAGGAGGCCTCTTAAGAGGTTTGAAAGACAAGAAGATGAAAGGGTTGGATCTTTTCCAAGTTCCTGATTTGTCCTTGGTGCTCATTCTGGACCGTTCTTCCTTTTATGAGTCCTAATAGGCTCATCTTTGTTTATTTATTTGCTTGTTTATCTTTTTTGGCTGCTGGAAAGAAAATGTGAGTAAATGAAAAAGACATGCCATTTTAATTTAATTTTTTTTTTTTTTTTTTGGTGGTACTGGGGTTCCTGGAAAACCTTCTACCTCTGCGTTATACTCCCAGACATATTTTGTATTTTTAATTTGGAAATAGGGTCTCTTAGCCAGCGCGGCTGGCTTCGAACCTGCTCCATCCTCCTGTCTCCGCCTCCCAGTGCAGGGATTACAAGCGTGTGCCACCACACCCGGTGACACACCATTTTTAGATAGATGCCAAGGTCTTGTGGAGTGTGTATCTGGAATTAAAAGCTAGAGAGTCAGCACTAAGAGCATCAAGGAGCATATAGGAAGTCATCACGTGTGCTGCGCCTTACACAAATTAATGGCAAAATGCCTTCCATTGCTAGACATGGTGGCACACACTTGGAATCCCAGTATTTGGGAGGCTGAAACAGGAGGAACACAGATTCCAGGGCAGCCTCAGCAACCTCGTGAGGCCCTCCACAACTTAGTAAGACCCTGTTTCAAAATAAAACATAAAATTCTTGAACAACACTCAGGGTGTAGCTCAGAGGTAAAATGTCCCTGGGTTCAATCCTCAGTAATACACACACACACACACACACACACACACACACACACACACACGCCTGTCATTATCTCTGTAAGCATTATAGAATATACTACACAGTGCATTAGATTGATTTTAACACATTCAACGGAAACATGCATGGAGATAAACACATAGAAATTCATTCAGTATTTATATTGGATCAAATCAGGTGACTGGATTGAGGCTTTGGGTTTTGTTGTACTGAAGCATATGGACAAGTTGTTAGGCTAGAAGAGATCTATGGTGTTTTGAATTTCCTTTAATTATAGAATCTCATCTATGGGAATAAAGGTTTATATGTAGCTTTATAAGAACTGTGTGTGGTGATAAAAATAATTGTATGCACCATGCATCTGTAAAACAAATTAGATTTTGATAAAAAGTGGATTGACTCTTGACAGAGTTCTGAATGTTAATGGGACAGAATTTCCCATTCGACTATTTTTCTATTTTCACAGTATCTTTAGTGATATAGGCTGGATTATTTTTTTTTATTTGGCACCCACATATAGCCAATAACTGTGAAACATTTCAAACCTCAAAATGACACTAAAACTGTGAAGTATGAAATAGAGGTGCTAGAGCATGTGAGACACATTGCACAGCCCTGCGCAGCAACCCAGTGTGTGCATTCGAGGGCGACACACGCACATGCGGGTAACCGAGTCAAGACGCTGCCTTTTGCAGAGTCTCTCAAACCTTCCCATTCCCACGGTCTCAGTTCAGCAGCTTGACCTAGTAATTACATCTTTATCTCCCCTGAGTATCTGCTTGAGGAATAAAATTATAAATAAATATCTTGCTATGTCAAGGTTACTAAGTGGTTATCTTAAAGAGTTGTGGTCATTTTGGCTTTACCTTGCTTGCTTGTATTTTTCCACTCTCACACCACATAAATATAATTAGTTTTGGTCTTTATTCATTTCTTATGTCTGTCACTTACCACTGATGGTTGTGGTAGGTGACAGGTTTCTTCAGAGAGTATTCCACCTTGGGTGAAATGAGTCCTTTGACATCTCAAAATTTGCTTGAAGGCTTATGTTAGAGTGTCCCTATGAAATTATCCACTTTTGAGGCTCAACTTTTATATTTTTATGCCTCATTTGGGGGAAAACATATTAAGGATTAGTAGTTACAACTTAAATCTCTGGGCACTCTGGGAAGGAAAGGTGAGTTCTATAGGGTACTTGTGGTGGTATGCTTAGTGAATACAGGAGTCTTGCCAGGTAAAACAAGAGCCGAAGAATTTATGTTTTGTTCAGAGAAAATCAAAGAAGACGGTAAAAGTGCCAGTGATATTTAACAGTCCTGTGCTTCCTAAATGTTATGTGCTCAGTGCGCCATATGCATTTATTTTATAGCTTTTTAACACAACATGATTAATTTGTAATGCTCAGAGGCATCACCCATTGATTTTGAGAAGAGGCCATTTTTGCAAGGGGCCAAGTGGCTTTCTGGAGGACAGGGATCCAGCAGCCCAAACTCAGCCTGTGATTCTAGTGCCCATGCTCCTTGGCTTAAGTGCATTGCATGCATGTCTTAGAGTTGTTTTCCACTGAAGCTGGAAAGGCACAGGGGACATCTTCCTTCCACAGTGGTGAAGGAGCAGGGGGATGGGCAGGAGGGTGGCAGCTTAAGAGCTCTACTTGAGGAGCCGCTAAAGCAGGAATAAAATTGAGGCTTCAGGAATTGCCCAGAGCACAAGAATCATAAGGTGTTTAAGCTTGGAAGAAGTTACAAGGGGCCAGGCTTACTGTTGGACTGAGGGCTTAGGTGTCTAGACATCAGTTCTCAACTCACCTTTATGAGAGTCATCTGTGAAGGAAAGGGGTGAGTTAGCTTTGTTATGTTAAGCTTATGTATGCATGTGGATTATCTATCTACCTATCATCCATCTATCTATCATCTATTTGTCTATTAATAAAATCTAATATAATCTGTCTCTACATCTGTCCATCTTGGCAGGAACCCCAACATTTGTAGATCAGAGATAGTATTTAAATTATTCAGAGTATCTTGCCTCAGTTTCTTTATGCCTCATTTTTCCTTGGAGCAATGTAATAAGGGCAGATGTTATCCATACTGATAATGGAGTTACTGTTACAGGAGAACTCTGAAATTACGAATCTAGCTCTTCCTTAGGACATTTGGCATAATTGTTCCTCCTCCACTGAAAACAGTGATGGCAGGGAGAGCAAATTTATGGAAATATAAGCAAATACAATCTGGAAAGAGAAAGTGAAGATCCCTAGAGCTTTGAAAGGTAAAAAATGGGAGCTGGGTAAGGTGGCATACCTAAAATGCCAGTCCTGGGGAGGCTGCGCTTCATAACTTAGTGAGACCCTACTTCAAAATAAAAAAGAGATCATTTCAGTGGTAGAACCTTCAATTCCTAGTATTCCCACCCACACACAGTAAATAGCTTCAGGGAGGTGCCTCTAAATCTGCCTTGAACTCTATCTTTATTTTTTTTATTTTTATTTTTTTATTTTTGGTGGTACTGGAGTTCCTGGAAACCTTTCTACCTCCGGGCTACACTCCCAGACCTATTTTTTACTTTTTTTTAAAATTTGGAAACAGGGTCTCTTAAGCACGATCCTCCTGTCTCTGCCTCCCAAGAGTGGGAATTACAAGCGTGTGCCACCATGCCCGGCTGACGTCTCTTTCTTTAATTCATGGATTTCTTGTCTTTCAGTCACTTTGCAATCCGGATACTCGATTTCCTTTCTCTGAAAACTCTGACTATACAGATAAGTGGAAATATTTATGGAAATTTCCTTATATCTATTTTAATTTCATTTAAGGCAGAGGTCAAGATTAGCTGAGTAGGTTTCTATACCAGTATTTTTCCTATAGGTGACAAAGTATGTCTGAGTAAAGGCTGAGATTTGGGAGGTCCATTGAACGGTAGCCATATCTTTGTTGCTGGAGAGGATGGTCTAGCAAAGAGTATTTTAAACTCAATTCTGTGCAATTCGGTTGAAACTTCTGGCAGTGATGCTTGTTTGACACTGATTCAGGTCTCTCACTAAGGGATAATTGGTATCCCAAGTACAAAGTTAAAGGATGCATTTCATTCTTTATCTTAAATTCATGGAAGAATGAAAATAAAGCTTTATAGCACTGCAGTTGGAATTACTTAATTATTTGTAGTTAATTTTATTCTCCAGAATGTGGGATTTATAACCTCCAAGTTATTTCTTACATTTCTAGTACTTTCCAGACTGCCTGTCACATTGTAGGTATTCAGTCAATATCTGTTGAATGAATGATTGAATAAATGGATGGATGCATAAAAGCACAATCCCTGTCCTCAAAAAGCACCACCAAGTTCACAGTATAGTGAAGAGTTGGCATTGTGTAGAACACACATGTGCTGGAAATTCCAACAGTGGAAAATCATATGACATCCACTCAGCCCACACACTTGAATGTGAAATGTCAGTAAATTGCAATCTGTTGTTCTTGACTAATGAATCTGTCTATAAATTTGCAACATTTTTAAGTTTTAAATTTTATTATAATTACTTTATATAATTGGGATACAATTTAAATAGTGGGTCTTAAAAAGAGAGAAAGGAGAAAACCACTTTATAATCACTCTCTATATGAAATCTCACTTTTGAATGAAAAAGATCTGAATTTAACTGATGTAAAGCACTTTCATAACATCATCAAGTGCCTTGTAGAAAACACCTTAATGCTCTTCTAGCCCAACCATATTCACAGCATAAAGTCTGCTCTGCGATGCCCTCCAGAGAGTTCCTGTCTAGTCTATACCAAGAGGCAACTATGGAGCAAATACTCTCCTTTATGTCATCCTATTTTATTCAAGCTCGAAGTTTTAGAAAACTAATTCCCAGTTTGGAATTAAAACTTAAGGAGTCTAGTTCGACTCCTTAAGATTATTTGTACAATGTGAATTAGAGTCCCTATTTTGTTGTGGATTGGAACCAGGGGATAAGGATTCTTCACAAAGGTCAAAGGTGAAATGGGACTTTAATCCCATTTGAAGGAGGTTGAAGGAGATATGCATATAGTATCCAGGATATCTTAAAAAAAAAAAACTTCTTGCCACTTTCTTCTACTAATTATCCCAATCAGAAGTGA
The DNA here is from genome assembly GCF_963383645.1 of Muscardinus avellanarius. Taxonomy (NCBI): domain Eukaryota; kingdom Metazoa; phylum Chordata; class Mammalia; order Rodentia; family Gliridae; genus Muscardinus; species Muscardinus avellanarius. The sequence continues at coordinate 21,485,790 of NC_137791.1, read as the reverse complement.
TTTGTAATTTATGTTACAGAATAAAATTCTAGAGCTTTGTGAAATTGGCTTGGAGACTAGATTTTACAATAAAGGAGCATTTTTAAACTCAGAGACACTGTAAGTTACTCAGTGACATAGTGAGTCTCATTCATTTTCCATCTAAAGACTGAGCTAATTAGAACCAGTGTTGGAATTTCATGTTTTAATTGGCTTTATAGACATTTCCTTTAATTCTTTATTGTTATTTAGGGGTATAGCTGCATTTATATTGTATTTTGGATGCAGTCCTAATGGTTTAGTTAAATTTAGCACTTACATGTATTATGCTTAAAGTTTTTAAGAATTTTTTTCAAAAGGGGATATCTTTTGTTTTAATATAGCAATATAGGCCATTAGAAACCTATAAAAATGCAAACATATATAATATTGAGAGGAAGGTCTCCCTAATACTAATCCCCCCTTCTCTCCAAAGGTATTATTAATTATAGTGTGGTGTAAGTATGCCAGCATAGGTTGGGCTCTGTTGAGTGACAGGAAGCTTCCTATTTGGGTTTGAATGTTCCTCTACCTACTGCTAGTTATACATCCTTGGGAGAGTTCATTGCTGCTCACTAGTTTTCTCATCTGTAAAGTGGGTATAATAATAGTACACAATTTATGGGCTGGTTACGAGAATAGACTATGATAATTCATATTTAGAATGAGCACACTGAGCATATGGTAAATATTTTCTAAATGTTTCTCTTTTCTTTGCCTTTCTTTTATTTCTTCTTTCTCTATGATACTGGAAATTGAACCCAGAAGTGTTCTACCTCTGACTTATGCCCTCAGCCTACTTTATTTTAAAACAGAGTGTTGCTAAGTTACCGTGTGCTGCTGGCCTCATGCCTATGATCTTCATGTCTCAGCCGCCCAAATGCTGGGGTTACAAGTGTGCACCATCATGCCTACCTGGCTGTTTCTATTTTTAAGACAAACTTAGAAAGCTTTCTCCAGAAAACAAGTTCTATAGTTATATTATTTCTCCAACCTACCATATGTCTTTATATGCAAAGTGTCTTATAAGCTCTGTTGTCAACGTCTGAACCAAGTAAGGTAGAAATAGCCTCCTTTCATGATGAGGCATTTTGTTAGAAGTCAGTGATGAAGAATCGCTAAGCCCTGGCTCTTCACCGTCCAAGATCTTGAGAAAGCTGCTTCTCCTCGTGTGTGGTAGGGAATAATCACAGTACCCTGGCAAAAATTACTCTTCTGAGGCTTATGTGATAATTCACAGCGTATGCTAACAAGTTCTTCCGGTACATTATAAATAGGCAGTAAATATTAATGTTCCATTTTTTCATATCTCCCAAAATTTGTATTTTATGTTATACATTGAATTCTAAATTACATAATACTGCCTAGTGGCCTCTTGTATTGTTGGCATTGAGACCCCAATTAAAACAGAGGGCCTCATCTCATTTTCTCTGTATCTTGTAGTATACCTGAATTAGGAGCTAGAAGTTGCTCAATAGAATCCCTGATTTAGTGTTTTTATTATATCAGACTCTATATTCATTCTATTATCTGCACAAGATAGAAGCTAACCAGTATTAAGAATATGTATATAAATTTCTCTTGCAACTCTAAGAACTAAATTCTTTTAAAAGCAGGACCTTTGCCTTTTATGGACTTTAGCTTACCGTCTATTAAATGATGAAATTTCTAGAAAATTTAGTGCTCCTATTTGCATTAACTAATGATTTGCTAAATTATTTTAAAATAGCACACCCCCCTATAAAAACTAAGCTTTATGATGATAATGTAGATAATAATACCGAGCTGTATGAATGAGGTCATTTCTATTCATTGGTGTGCGCTATGTAGGCGTTTTTCTGGGAGCTATCTCCTTTCTGATACATGCAGTTCATTTACTCTGTAGAGTTTTCAGTCCTAAATTTTAGTAATTGCAAAACATCTGAGTATCATGGGGTGGGAAAAATCTCAGATGTGTTTTTTGAGTATCTCCGTGTTAGTAATTTTTTGAAGAATATTGTACCTCTTTTTATTAAAAGACTGTGATTTGCAATTTAGTTTGAAAAGTGCATTTGGAGCTTGAAAACTCATAGTAGCATTCACTTTAGCTCTTCTTTTCTTGAATTCCAGAACAAGTTAAACTGGGTAAAATAATGACTGATATTGAATCTGTGAGTAAAAAAATGGAGAAAGAAAAGCAACACCTTTTGAAGTCCAGGTAATATGTAATTAACTAACCTATAGAAAAATACATATTTTTTATACTTTGTCAACATTCCCTTACCAACTGTCATGGTTTCTCAAATTTAACTATTAATACACATGCATGAGGCTAATTTATCTTTTTATTTGAGTCCTTCAAACATATCAGTTATCAAAATTTTAGTTTTCAGTTCAATTAACTTTTGAACTGGAAAACGTCTGAGTAGTTAAGCAGACCATCTGGGTTTTATAGTGCATAAGCTCCAACCCAATTCGTGTCTTTCTTGAGAAAAAATGCCATATTTTATGATAATATTACATAAGTTTGGAATTTTAATAACTTTTCTGCAGCAATTATGGAGCAGAGTAAGTTATAATTTTCCTTTTTAAATCTAATAATTAAAGGTTAGTCTTTCCCTAACAGAAGGTGAGGCTGGTTTCACAGAACACAGTTTGAATGCAGGAATCCTGAGCATTGCTTCTGCTTTCCAAAAGTGTCTGGAGAAGGGTCAGTTACCTTTCTCTCTCTTCCTCCCTCCCTTTCTCTCTCTCTCCCTCTCCCCTCCTCCTTCTCTCTTTTGTTAGAGCAGCATATTTATTTTATTACCGGTGCATTGTAATCATACATCATGATGAAGTTGTGGGTGATGGAGACATGCACAACACTAGCTTCCTCCTAGTTCCCACTTCACTCTCTCATGGTCCCCGTGCATGCATTGATGGATTTGTGTGTGTACATCATGTTCATAGAAGTGTTTTCTTCATGGAGTCTCCCTCGCCTCACTATCTCCCTCCCTCATCCCCTTCATCACTCTGCTAGGATTTCTCCTGCTTTGATTAAAGTCCCTTCTGTATCTCAGTTTATCCCTAGTGCCACAGATGAGGAAAAACATTCGACCTTCCACTTTTTGTGACTGATTATCTCACTTAGCATAATATTTTCTAGTTCCATCAAATTCCATTCCGTTTCCATGCAAATGACATTTTTTCTTCTTTATGGCTAAGTAGAATTACATTGCACGTCTATCCCCTACTTCTGTAATTCATTTATCTGTTAATTTACACCTAGGCGGTTTCTATAATTTTGCTCTCTGAATTGTACTGCTATAAACATAGATACGCATGTTTTACTATGGTGATCTGATTTCACTTCCTTTGGGTAGACACCCTGAGTGGTATAGATGAGTCATAAGGTAGGGTCGTTCTCATTCTTCTGAGGACCTTCCACATGGATCCCCAAAGTGGCTGCACTGATTTGCAATCATACCAACAATGCGTAAAAAGTAGAATCTCACTTTCTCACCTTGCACAAGAGTCAACTCAGGATAGATCAAAGACACACAATTAGATCAGAGACTTTGCAGTTACTAGAAGAGGGCACTGGCAAAAACTTCCTCAATAAAAATCCCAAAGCACAAGAAATTAAAATGAGAATTAGTAAATGGGATGGTATTAAACTAAAAACTCTGTTCAACAAAGGAAACCATCAAGCATCTGAAGAGAAGCTGCTGGGTGTGGTGGCGCACACTTGTAACACTGCATTCGGGAGGCTGAGACAGGAGGATCACGGTTCGCAGACAGCCTCCACTACTTAGTGAGGCCCTTTGCAACTCAGTGACACCCTGTTTCAAAATAAGGAATAAAAAATAGGGCTGAAGGGTGTAGCTTGGGGATAGAATGCCTCTGGGTTCCACCTCTAGTACCAAAAAAATAAAATCTGAAGAGAAAACCCACAGAATGGGAAAATATCTGTGCCATCTACTCCTTTGTTACAGGACCAATATCCAGAACATGAAAAGAACCCAAGAATCTGCAAAAAACCTAATCAAAATGGTCAAGTAAACTAAATAGACACTTCACAAAAGAAAAATATACAAATGGCCAATGAACATAGGAAAAAATGTTAAACATCATTAGCAATTAGTGCAAATTGAAATTACTCTGATATTTTACCTAACCCTAATTAGAATGGCAATCATTAAAAATATAAATAATAATAAATTCTGGTGAGGATGTGGGAAAGTAGTAACTCTGATACGTAGTTGGTCAGCTACTTTTTTGAATTTTTCTGTAAAAATGCACGACCATCTTCAAGATAACTTTAAAATTGTGTACAGAGTTGTTGGCCCTAATGCTACAGATAAAACCACTAACAGCCCTCAGCCCTTCAGCACACATTTTGTAAGAACGTCTCTACTTGTAGAATGTAAATATTACTCTCTTAAATGGATTTTAGCATTGTTTTACATTAATTCATTAATAAAACATGGTCAGAAGTTTGGGGTGATTGGTACAGCTTTGAATAACGGAAATCTGAGCACATGCTACCATGAATATAAAAAAAATTTTGTCTCCCATCATTTATGTTGTGAGTGTGAAGCAACATTTATGTTGCTTAGCACTAGCGGATCCGTGCTCAGCATAACCACCTCGGTTTAAGTGGAATATGATTCTTATACTGGAGGTTTTATCTCTGATAAGGGAAGATATTAATTATGGAGGGAAAATTATTGTATTGGGAATTTAACAGATTAAAAGAATGCTTTTCTGTTTTCATTGACTTTAATCCAAGACCTAGAAAAGGTTGGTCTAGCAGAGTGGTAGCTGTCAAAAGAGTAGTTAGTAGAGCAATTTAACCAAATATTCTAGAATCGCAAGAAAGCTTTTATTAACTAGAAAATCTAACTGAACTTACTTTAAATCCATTTTCAGTATTTTGAGGTGAGACTTGTAATTCTGGGAAGAATCATAATGATTTAGGGACAAATGGAGCACTCATTAATAATAAATCTGATCAGGTATAATATCTTTCAGTATAATGTCTTTCTCAAGGGGGCTAAATACTGCTCAGAGATTTGTTTCTTTTGCAACCAGTTGAAGATAAAGGTCTCTTGATATCACAACATCCCATTTCTAATGAAAATATGTCCTGTTTAATGAGGAAGAGCAACACCATTTTAAATTAAGAGCAAATACATGCACTTCAGTGATAGCCCCCGGCACATAAAACCTGAACTTCAATCCACCTGGGCTGGCTTGTCTTTATTTATAGCTAGTTTATGGCAGTAACTTGTTTCCTCCCTTAGCAGTTAGCTTCATTTCATTAATGTGAGAAGTGCGATGGGAATGTAGAAAGAAAGATGAATAAATGGTCTGGGACATGGCGACTCAGGTTTTTAAAAAACCTGTGCTTAAGCAGACAACAAAAAAGTCATCAAACTGAAATTTTTATTGAAATCTAGTTTCTTTTTTAAGGCAGATAAGAAGACTTAGAAGGAAATAGATTTAGTCAAGAAATCAGTTAGGGAATTAACAATTAGGCCTTAAGACTAATTATCATGAATTACCCAGCTCTTTGTAAGACTCTAGAAAGGTTTCTGTTCAAGTCACACAGATCCCTGTGAAAGAAATGTGTGTAAACTACATTTCCCCTAAAGATGCTTTTGAAAGTAGTAATTGTTACAGGGATATAACATTTTGAGACAGACCATGAAAACATTGGCCAAAAAAAAAAATTCTTGGGAAAATATGAAGAAATATGTCCAAATCTTGTAAATGTATGATTTCCTACCTACCCCCCAATTTCTTTACTTTTAACATGCAGAGAGAAAATCAAATATGATATTTTCAAATTTGAGTCTAAGAAACTAGAGTTCTTCAATGTACCTTTGAATTTTAAAATTCAAAGATTATCATACATTAAAGCACTTTGTATGACAATAATGTTTAATGAGAGCACATTGTAAACGTTAATTTTCTATAAACAAATTTTATTTATTATTCACTGATTCACTAGCGCTGAATTTTTAGCTGATAATACTTGGCACATTTCAAGTATGACAGCTCATTTTCTGTAAATGAACTTTGTAACTCGGGCAAGTGAACCTGAACTTCTTTCCCTAGTTTTGTGCTCAGTGGGAGTTACTGTTACAGGACAATTTATGTTTAGGTTATTCTGATCAATTTACTAAAAGAGTGAGGATATTATAAAATAGAATCCCTTATGGCATTTCACATTTGTGTTGAAATAACTGAACCATTTTACCTTAATGTTTGTAAAGTATTTTGTTTAAGTTGATGAATTATCTACTTCTATTAGGACTTTTTGTAGTAGGAAATCATTGGAAAATGCCTGCAGTTCAAATTTGGAGATTAAATAATACTTAGCCATGGACCACATATTGGAAAACAGAACAAACTCTATCGGATTAACGTATCTTTGCCTTATTCTTTGTAGCATGTAAATAAATTCTGAAGTTTCATGTTTAATTTTGCAAAACTGCCTGCATATTTTCAAGCCATGTATATTTCTGCTGACATAGTTTTAGGGATACTCCAGTCCTTTGGCCAAATCCATGAGCATGCCACATGAGTGGCAGTTAAATCAATGGACCCTCTAAATTAAGTCACTTGTTTAATATTTTTTGAGTGATTACTCTTTACCTAATATACAAGACAGTTTTTTTTTTTTTTGAGTGCCTACTCTTTATCTAATGTACGAGACAGTTCTGAATCTCCTCAGGCATCAACCCTGGTTTTTTGGTAAGAAAAGAGTTTTTAAGTACTAAAACCTTTTTATAACTTTTGAATCAGCAATTCCATTTTTAGGGACTTATGGTAAGAAAATAAAATAATTAGATGGATATATAAATTATGAACGCTCAAAGATTTTCATACTTATTTACAAATAAAAAGTATAAGAAACCCAAATATCTATTGAGAAGGACAGGTAAATAAATCATCAGTATATTACATCCATAAAATGTAATGCCAAAATATAATGGGCCAAAATTACAGTGTGTATTTTTGTATATTTATAAGGAAAGGTATTCATGATATAATAATAAGTGCAAAAATTAGAAAGTTCGTATGCATTTATGTACACATAGGCATAGAAAAGATATGGTATATGTAATATAAATGCTAAGGGCAAAATGAATTAGTATAAAACATTAATATAATTTCTGAAGCCCTACTGCTTGACTTCAAATCCTACCTGAGATTATCTGAACTATGTACTACTTAACCCCTACATGGCTTTGTTTATTCAGTTATAAAATGGATATATAATAATAATAATAATAATAATAATAATAATAAGCATAGTACTTAGATGCTTGTTGGGAGGATTAAATCAGTCCAGGCATGTAAAAGGCTTAGAAACGTGTCTGGACCATGAAAGCGTGAAAGTGTTTGTAATTATTAGTGAAAATTAAAGAGATACAGTTAGGGGTAATTTTTCTTTCCTTTCCTTTCCTTATTTTCATTTTCTAAAGTTTCCGCATGGTATTCAACTCTTGATGCTGCTGACTAGATTGAGGCTCTCCAAGTCATGTTAGGAATGCATGTTGTTTAAAATCTCTTGTAAGATATTTTCCTGATTTTTGTTAGATAAGGCTCATTCAGAATGCAGATATCCTTATCATTCATGCTCAGAACCAGCAAAATTTGATATTATTTTGTCTACATTCAATAAGAAATATTTGCTCTGCAGGTCAGTGAGGTTTTAACAGGTTTGTGACCTATGGACTAGAGACTCTGAGCCTAGCACTTAGGCCTGTAACATTAACCTTGCAGTCAGTCCTAAGACCTAACTTTATCTTTTGGAAACAGAATGTTGGAGTCGTTAGACGCCTTTCCCATCCTTCCCAGTTTGCCTTTTCGACTCCCGACTTCTTCTTCCCTGGGACTTTATAAAGAACCTGGTGAGTTTTACTATGCAAGTGCTGGAATGAGCACAGTGATTTCATACTTTGTGTTTATTTAAAATCCCAAATCCAAACCCCATATTTATCAGAGTTAGTTTCTTTCAAATAAGACAGATAAAGATAAAAATATTTTAGAAACAACTGTTGATAACTAATATTTGTTCCTTTATTTAACTTGAGAGATTGCATTTTTTAAAATATGTGTGAATACTGACGGTTGTAGGAAATTATGAAGATAAATTCTTATAATTTAAAAAGTTTCTCTATCGTTGAGTTATTGTTGTTTTGAAAAGTACATAAAATTCTTCGAAAGAAAATATATATGATTCTTTAAAGTCCCTTAAGTGTGATTGAGAAACTCTCTGGAACTTGGGGAACTACTTGAAGACCTCGGGGGCTATTGATTCAAAGAAACTATTTTGTAGTTTTGCCTCTTTTTAACTTGTTACTCATGTTCTTGAGCTTCAGGCTGCCATTAAGAGAAAACTCTTCTTGTAGAGTGAGACTCTGATTGATTTTGGAAGAAAAATTTTAAGTTTGCAGTAGAAATTCCTGCTTGGATTCTCAAGGCACTGCTGTATAAAATGTTCCTTACCTGGCTTCAATTTTACAATCCTTTGGATTATTATAGAAGGAATTCAAATAGAGGCTCCTACCCGAACTTAATTTCTATGAAATGCATTTTCATTAATCCAAAGACTATCTACCCAAAATATTAAAATGATGAATATAATGTCAGAATCTTGAAGACATGAATTGGGTCTATTTTGAAATTTTAATTGTTACATTGGTCTGTAGTTTAAATTCTGAAATATTCACTAAAAGAATTACAATTTGTGGCTGGGCGTGGTGGCGCATGCTTGTAATCCCCGTGCTTGGGAGGTGGAGACAGGAGGATTGCGCTGGTTCGAAGCCAGTCTCGCTGGCTTAAGAGACCCTGTTTCCAATGTAAAAAATATAAAATGGGTATGGGAGTGCAGCCCGGAGGTAGAAGGGCTTCCAGGAACCCCAGTACCATAAAAAAACACCCACTCCCCAAAAAACAAAAAGAACTACAATTTATAAAAGTGACAATAATCCCTGTATTACCGTGTTTGGAACATAGTGGGCATTACTAAATGCCAAGTAAATGAATCAATTTAAAGTAAAAGGAGAAGCCACCCAAATGAAGCATATTTTAAAAGCATATTTGTGTGCTTTTTGCATAGACTAAAATGATATACTTGCCAAAAACATGGAAGATAAAATACTGGACACTATTTTGATAAGCTTTTATTTTCTCTCTTCTTTTTATTTTTGGTGATAGCACTGGAGATTGAACCCAGGGGCATTCTACCATTGAGCTATACCTCAGGCCAATTTTATTCATTATTATTACTTTTTCTTTTGAAACAGGGTCTTGCTAAATTTGTGAGGCTGGCCTTGAACTTGTAATTCTCCTGTCTCAGCCTCCCAAGTACTGAGATAACAGGCTTGCCTTCCAGGCCTGACTTTTAGTATTTTTTAAAATACTGACTATATATACACAGCAAAGATGCAGTACCATCAAATTAAGTAAAATATTATGTAACTTACGTGCTTTAAAATCTTAAATTGTTGATCAGACTTTTAGTTTTATAATATTATATCTCTCTCAATACTTATATAACTTCGTGGAGGAACTAGAAGGTTGAATGTGCTAAAATATTTTAAAAAACCAATAAAAATAATTTCCAAATGCTAGCTCCCTTTTCCTTTAAAATTAAAAGTTATCTTTAGCTGGGCGTGGTGGTGCACGCTTGTAATCCCAGTGCTTGGGAGGCTGAGACAGGAGGATCGCATAGGTTTAAAGCCAGTCTCAGCTACTGAGTGAGGCTCTCAGCAACTTAGTGAGACCCTGTTTCCAAATAAAGTATAAAGTAGGCCTGGGAATATAGCCCAGAAGTAGAAAGCCTCTGGGTTCTACCTCCAGTACCACCAAAAAGAAAAAAAAAAATTAAAAGCATCTTTAATCAAATAAGTATTTAATCATCACTTTGTTATAAATGAAGTTTTTGTTTTCAGCCAAACATTTTTGTTTTGTTTTCAGCCAAACCATTCTTTTGTAATTTCAACCACTTTTTTTTTCTTTTTAAGAAAAGAAAATAAGGTCAGAAGTATCTGAAGGCTTGTGGCCAGAAACTTATTTTGTAAAGCTTGAAATGTGAAAATGTTAATCTTCTTTTAAAATAACCTAGATGCATTCCTTACTTTGTGTCTTGAATGAAACTTTTAAACTGCTTTTTAATTTTTTAGTTCATTTAAGTCTATCATCTAAAAAGTCTGCGAGACAAAAGCTTTTTCTCTACATTATTATAACTCAGTTTAGTTTAGTAGACTATAGCTTGGGTGAACGTGTGATAAAGACACTGAAGTCTATTATATAACAGAATATAAGTTAAATAGTAAGAGAATGTGGATCTTGTGGTTTTCTTGGAGGTACATGGTAATTTACCTGGAACCTTAAATTTAAATTATCCAGTTCTTTTTCAGAATAAATAATTGTTTTTATTCAAGGAAGAAGGAAAAGAAATTAGAACCTAGGAATTAAGACCAATCTTGACTTCTATCCATGTGATTATTATATTTAAAAACAATATACTGTTAGTATTTAAAACATATACTTTATATGTGTTTATGTATATAGTATGTATGTATCTATGTATACATATACTGCCTTATAAAGTAGTGTAGCAGAGTGCTCAAGACTGAGGCCTGGAGTGACTTTAATGAGGTTAGAATTCCGATTCTGCCAGTTTCAACCTGGAAATCTCATCCAAGTTCCCGTGACTGTTTCTCCCCTGGATGGATGTGGGATAATAACAGAAAAGAACTGTGTTTCCATAATGCTTATCGAGCACATCATATCCATCCTGGTGCTTAGTAAAGCTGAACTATCATTATTAACCATAATTTCCTAGATACAAATGAATTGTAAAGCACAGTAGACTCAAAACTCTCACAGGCAATGGCCTAGGTTTGACCCTCTCTGGAACCCAAAGGTGCACACCTCATTACGGTACTGGCTGCCTTACACACTGTCACAGGCTGAGCAGGTGTCTGAACAAGCACTGGCCCTTCACAGAGTCACCTGTTTGCCATTGTCACTGCTACCACCCTGTTCAGGACCTTTCATAGCCTTGTTTGCCTATTCTGATACATTTGGTAGTTGATTCTAAACTGATATTCCTTAAGCGCCCCGTTCCCTAGTCATTTTACAGCTTTTCCCTTATCTTTATGATTCTAAGGGAACAAAGGCATGGTGGAAATTGTTATTTAGGAAAGCATTTGGCAGCCCTTTTCAAAAGAAAGTCCCTTGAGGGGCAGAGGTCAAAGAATGCAGCACGGCTCTACCTACAGCCAGCTCTGCAAGCCCTGAGACAAAAGTAAGATGTTCTGTGTATATTCTAGATATTAGTCCTCTATCAGAGGAAGAGTTGGCAAAGATCTTATCCCATTCCATAGGATTCCTCTTTAGACTCTTGATGCAAGTTTACTTTGATGTACAGAAACTTTTTAGTTTAATGACATCCCACTTATTATTTTTTTAATCTCCTGAACTTTGGGTGTCTTGTTGAAGTTTTTCCTGTGCCTATATGTTAGAGTATTGGACTGATGCCTTCCTCTAGTAGCTTCACAGTCTCTGGTGTAACTTAGAGGTCTTTTCCTATTTGAATTATTTTGATATCCTTCTCTTGTTTTATTGCTCTGATAAGAGTCTCAAGGACTGTATTAAAAAAAAAGAGTAGTGATAATAGGCATCCTCGTCTTGTTCCTGATATTAAGAATTCCCACAGGTTTTCCCTGTTCTATATGATGGACTTGCATGATATGTCTTTTTTCATCCTTTTACCTTTAGCATATCAGTATCTTTGGTTGTAAGGTGAGTTTCTTGCAAGCAGCATATAGTTGGATTATGTTTATTAATTCACATTGTCAGTCTATGTCTCTTAATTGGGGACTTAAGCCCTTTGACAGTGTTATTTTTTACATTTTAAAGAATTTTATTTTTAAAAAATTTTTGGTGTGTTATACATCTTAATGGAGTACACAATGGTAAAGGCATACATGCACACATCACCCAATTAACCTCTACCCGATTCCCACCCCATACCCTTCCCCCTCCTGCCTTCTTATGTTTGCTAAGTGATTGACTTTAATATGTTTGTTAATGTATATTATGCACACTAGGAAATTTCCCTCTTCACCCCTCACAGACAGTGTTATGATTGAAATATGATTTTTGTTTCCTGTCATTTTGTGTTATTTATCCTGTTTGGTGTAATTTTTTCCTCTTTGCTTAGTTGCCCACCTAGTGGAATTCACTGCTTATTTAGTTCTGGAATTTCTTTTTTCTTATTTATGATTAATTTATTTAAGTATTTTCTCTTGTGCTGGCTTGGTGGTCATGATTATTTTAAGTTTCTGCTTATCTTGGAATGTTTTTATTTCTCCATCAAATTGAATGATATCTTTGCTGGATATAGCAGCCATAGTTGGAAGTTATTTTCTTCCAGGGTTTGGAGTACTTCATACCAGTTTCTCCTAGCATTCATGACTTGGGTAATGAAGTCTGGAGTGACTTTTATTGTTTTGCACCTAAATGTCATTGTTCTTTTATTATCACTGCTTTTAAGATTCTTTCCTTGGCCTCTGTGTTACTCATTTTGAATATTATGTGGTGTGGGAAGAGCTTTCTTTAATCTTTGATTTTGTCTTAATGGTGTTCTGTATGTCTCGTGCACTTGGAAGTCCAAGTCTTGTTCAGGTGATGTTGTTGTAATGTCTTCTTCACATTGTTCATTGTGTTTTCAGTTTTGAGTGAACTGCCTTTCAAGAATGAAACCAAGCCAGTCATGGTGGCATACGCTTGTAATCCACACGCTTGGGAGGCTGAAACAGGAGGATCGCACAGGCTCAAAGCCAGCCTCAGCTACTTAGTGAGGCTCTCAGCAACTTAGTGAGACCCTGTTTCCAAATAAAATATAAAGTAGGTTTGGGAGTGTAGTTCGGAGGTAAAAAGTCCCTGGGTTCCATCCCCAGTTCCCCAGTACCACCAAAAAAAAAAAAAAAAAAAAAAAAAGAAAGAAAGAAAAAAAGAATGAAACCCTGTTTTCTATGTGGTCTAGCCTGTCAGAGTTGGTTTCTATAGCAGTCATTAATTCATTTATTGACTCTTTTATTTTGCTCAAAGCTTCTTTTTGGCTCTTTTTTAAGGCCTCAATTTCCTTCATTTCTGTAAACTTTCTTTGAGGAACTTCATCATATTGAAGATCAAAATTGGGAATTCTCCTTCTTGCATTTCCACAGATCAGTATTTGTGACTTCCTTGTTGCTGAGTTGTGAAAGTTTATTGTTTCCTTGCTGTTCCTCATTGTCATATTTTCAGAGCCATCAGGTTTGTATTTCTGTTGCCTTGGTATCTTTGTCTTTATGTGTGGGTTTTTTGTCTATTTGTATATGCTGGGCGTATATATTTGCCTCTACCAATATGACTCATATAATCAATATTTTGAGTTTTTCCCCCAGACCTTCTAACTAGATATAGTTATTAGTGTAGGCAAATGGGAATCTCTGATTGGCTGCAGGCCTCCATGCTCTTCAAGGCCAAACTTTACAGGGTCTGTTCTCTGAACAGATGTTCTGTTCAAATCGCCGGTAGGGATTTAGTACCCCAAAGATACCACTGCTGCTCTGCTGATTGTGAGCCCTTGATACTGCAGAATGCTAATCTCTGGATTCTGTGGCCAGTGGGCTTAGGCTCAGGAAGGCCAGTAACTGCTGTGTTCTTTGCTTGTGCCTTGGTTCACTCAGCTTTGATGGCCCCTGGGACACTGCCCCTGATCTGCTTGTTATAATCACATGAGATACTGTCAGTCACTAACATGCCTACATGCCAGGCCCAAATTCTTCTGGCAGAGAGTGTGTTGAGTTGCCAGCTTATAGCTATGATCAAGTGAAACTCTGCCAGGTCCTCTGCCTCCTGGCCTTCAGGTGTTGCCTAGTAAAGATGTTGCCCCCACTGTGGTCAGTGTCACTGCTCTCCTCCCAAGGCCCAAGCTCTGGAGGGAGAGATTGTACTCTTTTAAGCCTGGGGCTTGGTTGGCTCAGTTATTTAGCCCCAGTGACACTACTACCTTTCTGGGCAGCTGCAGTCACATGAGTCTTTGGCGTTGGTGCTTGTAGCACCCAAACATGGTGAGGCTTAAGTTCATTGCCTTTTCAGCCTGCAACTCGGTAGGGAAATATCCCTGACAGATTCCATGGCTGGGTGTTCTGTGACGATCTCTGGAGACCCTACAAAGGCTTGGCAAACTGGGGACTATTGGTCCTTCCTGCTTGAATGTTCTAGGGCACTGCCTGCTAATTCATGTTTCTGCTATGTCTGACTGTAGACCCCACCCCAAGTTCTACAGGAGTCTATTCCTTGCCACACAAGTTCGGCTTGTTAACTTAGGATCTTGTGGAACACTGCTCTGGGTGTTTGCAAGACGAGATGCGTTCAGCTGCAGCCACAGGGTCTGGCTGGGTCCCTGCAGGAAGAGATGGGTTCAGCTGTATCCACAGGATCTGGCGGGGTCATCTGGGTAGCCAGGTCTTTGTTGAGCATGGAGTGAAATGCACACTGCTGTCGATGGTGGTCTGTAGTCACTGGCATAACAATAATTTATTGCTTCTTTGCTGGCATTCTCCAGGAGCCATGGTGCCAGCAGCCACCAGCTGGCCTGGTCTGGCCAAGATACTTTTTTTTTTCTTTCTTTCTTTTTTTGGTGGTACTGGGGTTCCTGGAAGCCCTTCTACCTCCGGGCTACACTCCCAGACCTATTTTTACATTTTTATTTGGAAACAGGGTCTCCTAAGCCAGAGCGCGGCTGGCTTCGAACCTGCGCGATCCTCCTGTCTCTGCCTCCCAAGCGCGGATATTACAAGCGTGCGCCACCATGCCCGGCCGTGTGGAGCTCTTTACAGTTCTCTGCTCTCTCTTCTGGCTTTGATTCTGCCATGTTTCTCCTTTTGTTGTTTTGTTGAGATTTTTGCTGCTTTTCTTTTCTTGTCAAAAAGTGATCTTCCTGGTGGTTGAGTTTCAAGTCTCAGAGCGAATGAAATATGCTGTCTCTCTCTATATCACCATCTTGGAATCTATATTATTTATTATTATGATGATTGTATACAATCTCATGCGACAGCAAAGGACTCTAACATCGATAACAACATGTACTTGTGTGCCCACACATAATTCTATCCATTTGCTGCCACCTAGACTTGGAGTAATAGTGAATTTCTTGCTATTAGTCCTTTGTCTCTTCATTTTACATAAAGTGTCTTTGATAAACAAATGTTCATTTGAGTATAATATAAAAACATTGTGATCTCTCGAACAATACAATGACTATTTTGCTTTTTTGTTTTAAGTTCCTTACTTAAAAAATATATTGTTGTCCAAAATTTCAATTTTGTCTTTTTATGATCTTTAAACTAACAAGGAATGCCATATCATAATTATTTTACAAACATAATGCTTGTTTAGACTTACTTGTTTTCAGGTGGATTAAGAATTTAAAAAAATTAGAAACTTTTAGAATGACATATCGATGGATATGATAAATTCTTTTCTTTTTCAGACTTGTTAAAATTGACTCAAAATATTTTATAAGCTTTTGCATTATTAAAATATTTATTCATTTCATATTTTCATGCTGTTTTAAATAGGGTTCTTATTTTTTCCCCTATTTTATTAAAAGGGTCTCACTAAGTAGCTGAAGGTCTTCGCTGACCTCAATCCTCCTGTCTCAGCTAGGATGACAGGCGTGCACCACCATGCCGAGCCTTAAATAGGTTTTAAAGTTTATTTTTACTCACTCCTCTTTTCTGAATCATAATACCAGTAGTCTCTTTACATGTATCTTTTATTCTATGACCTTTCTAAATTAACATATTCTAGTATTTTATGTCTTTTGGACATTCAGTACACACCATCATGTTGTTCATGTGTTATGACAGTTTTTGTTCTTTCTGCTCCTCAGTTTTTATTTATTTTTCTTACCTTATTTCATTGGCTAATTTCCTCAGCACAGTGTAAAACAAAAGTGGTAAAAAGCTTTCTGTGTCATTAACTATCTCAGAAGAAATTATTTATGTATATTAGCATTAAGTATAATGCATAATGTTTGCTGTAGATTCTTTTTATTAATGATAAAAAGTTTCTAGTTTACTAAGAGTTTTTATCATAAGTCAGTGTTGAATTTTATCAGATTTTTTTTTATTCCTTAACATGATTATTTTTCCTATTCTCTTAATATAGTGAATTAAAGTTATTGATATTCAGATATTAGATTAATTTTTTTAGTTCTGGCATTTAATTTGCTTATATATTTTTGAGATTTTAAAATTTTTATGTGTTTTAGAGAAATTGATGTATAATTTTTTGTTTATAATATTCCTGTCAGGATTTGATATTGAGATGATGGAATTTTGTAGTTAAATTGAAAAATATTTTCTCTTTTTTGTTGCCTACAAGAATTTGATTAAGATTATGCTATTTCTTTCCTTAAATATTGGGGTAAAATTTTTAATAAGGCTACTTTGCATAGCTTTTTGTTTAATTGAAATTTTAAAACCATAAATTAAATGTTTTTTAATGAAATTAGATCTGATGAGACTATTTTTACATTCTATTTGTTTTAGTAAGTCATATTTATAGGGTTATGTCTAAATTTTCAAAAGTATTGTGACAAAATGTGTAATAACTTCTGTATTGATGTTTCTTTTTTATTTCCAGTGTTGATTATTTGGGTTTTTCTTTCCTCTGTCCTCTTTCTCTGTGGTCAGTTTTGCTAAGAGACTGCAATTTTATTGTTTTATTTTTAGAACCAATTTTAATTTTATCAATTTTATCTATATTACATTGGTTTATACTTTATGAATTCCTGTAAGGAATAAAAAATAGAGCTGGACATGTAGGTTGGAGATAGAATGTCCCTGGGTTCCATCCCCAGTATCCTCCCACCCCCACACAAAGCCATTGGAGTGCTAGGCATATGGAATCTAAAAAAATACGTTATAAATGGCTTCTGTTCCCCATGGAGATATTCTAAAATAAAATACTAATCATTAGATTCTTATTGTAGTAAGATCAATAGCAAATTTCTAGATTTCATTTCTTTCATTATAGAAAATGCATATAGTTATATTTTAAATACATGCAGAGAAAAGAAAACCTTTTCTGTTAATGCTACCCTCCATTCACAGCCATGGTTAACAATTTGATTTATTTGCTTATGATTCTGTCCCCTTTGCATCCTTTTTAAAAACCTGCATCTATAAAAATTTAAATGTTTCTTCTAGTTAAGGCTACTATAGTGGTTTTTCTTCATTCATTTGACAAAAAAAACCCCATTTCATTTTCTCCTCATGCTTATAAGATAATTCTCCTTTTCTATGATGAGTGCAAGGGAACCTTCAGCTTTAGCACCTTCCTGCCACACAGGGGTCAGTCAGTACCAGAGGAAGAAGGGCCATGGTCTATCACTGCCTTCGTGCACTGGGCAGAGGCGGAAGTGGAGGAAGGAAAAGGAGAGGATTCCCTACCCATCTTGGAAGTAAAATTCAAATTGTTTAAGATAATAGAATTTAGGCATTTTAAGTAAGTTGAGTTTTATGCAAAAATCCATTTTATCCTAACAGGGAGAGTAGGGAGTGGATAATGCTTGCTCATGTACATTCAGACTGTTACTATTCACTTTTATAATTCTCTGATCATCCAAAGCCTTCTCATGCATATTTTCATGTATTGGTAATAATTTTAAATCAAGACAGTTATAATGATTTGAAAAAGCTGAAATTTTATGTCTTTTATTTTTATTAGTTTTTTGCTACAATTGCTACTCCAAACAGTAATTAAAGGTAGTTATAATAGAACAAATTCATTTTTAATATGATAATAGCATGTTTTATGTCACACCTCACCACTAACAAGTCCTTTTGTGCTCTACTTTTACTTTTATAGGATCTTTAAGCACTGCCTGTCTAAATCCTATTTTTAAGATGGGAAGCTAAATAGCTTTAGGTTTATGACCAACTCAAGCTTAATAACAAATATTAGGCTTCTTTTTATTTTATTTATAATTTTTGTGGGGTGCTAAGGATTGAACCTAGGGCAAGCTCTCTAGCACTGAGCTACTCCTCTCCCCCTAAGTCCAAGTATCACCCTTCTGATGACTATTTCTTTGCTGATTCCATTTTTCTGCATCTTTTTATATTTGTTTAGATTGTCTTATATATTTATAGTGATTTTGTTCTTTTATTATTATAAAAGTGAAATATTTTGAAGCAAAACAAAGCAATTCAATGTAGGAGGGGCTTATAAAGAATTTTGTGGCACATACAGTGCTATGAATTAAAGTGTAGTATATGCATGATTTTTTGATGGTTTTGGTCAGACACTTTGTTTATATGTGGTCTCCCTTATTACTTTACATATTTTGTGATTATATTTTCACTCAATCTTATAAATTTTACCAATATGGCTATTGCATGTTATGAACTTTGGAACATTAGCTTTTATGTTAAATTATAAATTGACTTGTTCTTTCAGTTTTTAGCAATGTAATGGGGAAGATACCTTTTTTATGTTTGATTCCCTGCTGTTCACACTAATAGATAGCTCATAAAAGGCAAGTTTTATTATCTGAAAACATATCTTTGCTCATCCTCTTTAAGAAAGCATAAAAATATTTGTAATGTGCCAAATTCTAAACACTTCTTCCATGGCTGGAAGAAGTGAATGATACGAAGTTAAAAGTGTTTAGCAAATCTCTAAGAGAGACTTGTGAAATGTGTTTTAAAATGTTTTCAATTCATTACAACACGATCTGTGTCTTAATTGAAGTAGTACTTTGCTTATTGTATACTTGTCAAAGAAAGAAAAAAAAAAACAGCAGTATTTAGCTAATTTCATTTAAGCTATTTTCTGAAATTTTTCCTTTCATTGAAAATTTCAATTTTTCATTGAGTGTATATTTTTATAAGGCACTTTAAATTCTTAGTGGAAAAAAAGGAGCCAGATATGGAAGGAAGTAAGAAGGAAGGAAGAAAAGAAGGAAAGAAGAAAGGAAGGAAGGAAGGGAGGGAGGAAAGAAGGAAAATAGATACATAGCTAAGAAAATGGTCAATCAATAGATAGATGAAAACAAGGAGGCAAGCAAGAGAGAAAAAAATAAAATCAGCCATTTTCCAGAATTTTTGAAACCCAGGTTACTGCCTCTAGGCCAAAAGACATGGCACCCCTGCTCTCTAGAATTGTTATTATTCCTGGAGGAAACCATCAGTACTCCAATTGCACAGAAACCCGTAAGTGACGTCTTGCTCTGTTCTCTTGTGCTACGATATCCCAGGACTCTGGAGACTGTAGTGACTAATGTAATCAAAGTTTTAATTTTTAATTTTTTTATGTGGATCATACTGAAAATGGCACATTCAGACTGTGCTTGGTGCCGTCTCCTCCACTCACTCCCCCCAACAATGAGTGTCCAGGTTAACCATGCTTTTACACATATTCCATTAATCCACCTCAGCCTTCTTCCTCTCCTACCCTTCCAATCTAGCTTTGCTGAAGTTTCCCTCCATTATCTAGAGTGTTCCTCTGATATTCCTAACACTCCCTAGTTTGGACATTTTAGAGAAAACTTATGTCCCTTCTCTTTCTGTGCTTGGCTGATCTCACTTAACATAATGTTCTCCAGGTCTTTCCACCTCACAATGTAGCTGAGGCTTTCCATGAACCTATGATCCTCCTGTCTCAGCTTCCAAAGCACTTGGATTACAAGGGTGGGCCACCACACCCAGCTATTATTTACAATAATGTAATAATTTAAAAATGTATCAGATAGCCGGGCATGGTGACACACGCTTGTAATTCCCCAACTTGGGAGGCAGAGACGGGAGGATCGAGCAGGTTCGAAGCCAGCCGTGCTAGCTTAAGAGACCCTGTTTCCAAATAAAAATGTATAAAATAGGTCTGGGAGTGTAGCCCAGAGGTAGAAGGGCTTCCAGGAACCCCAGTACCACACACACACAAAAAATTATATATATATGTATATATATGTGTGTATATATATCAGATAATTAATTTTTATATACTAAAGTAAGATTGAGAGAACACCTTTATACCAGTAATCTATAACAGAAATAAAATGTATGAAACAACTTATATTTGTCTTTTAGCCATGTAAAAACATATAACAACCAAATGAAATAAATTTTAAACATACATTTTCTCTAACAGTATATCCAAAATATATCATTTTTATATGTAATCAAATGAAAAATTATTATTGACATATTCATATACTTTTTTCTTACTAAATCTATGAAATATGGTGTATAATGTCACTTACAGAACATCTCAATGCTGGACACTTCAAGTGCTCATAGACGTATGTGGCTTAGAGTTTTCCTTGAGATTTGTGCTCCCAAGAAACTTGATCACAGACTGTGTCTGTGTTACCCATCATAACGGCACATCACAGATGTGCAGAGAATATTTAAGAAAGGAAGAAAAATGACAGCAAAGAAAGGTGGTAGAGCAACTTTGTAGTTAGGTGGATATAAAAACCTTAGTTAGGATACTGATCCCCTAAGCTGAGCTCTTCCTAGAAATGAAAATATTTATATCTGCTTTTCAGAATTATTGTGTAAGAAGTAAATTGTTATAATATAGATAAAACACTTACTGGTTTCATCTCGTTTTTATTCTCTGTAACCTGGATTAGGTCATATATTAGATAATTTAATCTATTTGTGCACATTTTTATTGGATTTTATAAATTGTTCCACCAAACATGGTACTTTTTCCCCCGCTTACAACCGAGTGGAAAGAAAAACTAGAATCAGAGAGTAGGAGGTTCTTGGCACCAAGATTAGAGCCAAGGACAATTATGTTAAATTGCTTAGCATGCTGTGGAATTAATTACCCATGATCTTAATTATAAATTCTTAATTTATAAAACATCCTTTAAATGCACAGGTCCACATTTAGTTATATGAACATTTGGGTTAATAAGTGTCAGTCTGGTATCTAACATAAAATGTTAATGTCACCCTCAATTCAGATCTTCTCCACTTCCTGTTTACTCAGGCTTGACCGGTAGTTCAAGGAACTCAGAAGAAAATAGGGCATGATCTGTTCTTTTTGTCTTATACTCATATATACACATTAAAAGTGAGATGCATAAATGTGCAGGAAATGTGGTATGTGTACATAAAATGTAGGCTGGCTTCATGCGTGTGTGGCCCTGCAATCACCTAGGACCTTACCTCTAGAAGGGGCTTAATGCTCTGTGGTCAGCTTCTTAGAAGTTTTAATGACTTTGTCTTTACTTTTGTGTTTTGCATGTGAGTTTGAGGGAATAGTGGAACGTGAACTAGAGGCTGGAGCTTTGGCTTCCAGTAGGTCCCACCTCCTGCCAGGCTCCTGCTTCCAGGACAGGCTATGGACCACCTCCTCCTGGGTTCCAGCCCAGTGACTTCAGCTGCTCTCTCCTGGTGCAGTAGTAAGGAGGATCCAAGGTGGGTGTTGGGGTCTGCCTGGAAAGGTTCTCCAAGTTCAAGGCAGCACAACATTAAATATAAAAATAACATCATGGCAGGTTGAGACAGACTGCTGAATAAATGAAAAAATTTCTTCTGCTTTTTTGAACAAGGACTTTTCCATTTTTATTTTGTATTGGACCTTGCAAATTATGTAGCTGATCCTGGACTGATGCCATGAATAATTACAAAGGAAGTCCTGTGTGAGCAGCACATAGGCCATAAAATAGAATACTGTTTTCACTCGCCAGTACCTTACCCTAAACCTGTCTCTCCCCATCTAAAACACACTCATTCACCCCTGAGTTGACTGCTAGCTTTAGCAGTGGTTGACCACGAATAGATAATAATTTCTATGCTTTTCTCTTTAGTTATAGCACCCAGAGTGATGTTAAATAGTTTTTGCTTTTTTTTCTTTTGTTTTCTACTTGTAGTATGTTGTCAGTTTCTATAGCAGTTAACATTTCATGAATAGAAGATATATTTTATTTTTTATTTATATATAACTTTGATTCTGTCTCATGAATGATAATAGAATTTTTATCTCTATTCTTTCTACCCCTTCCTTGATCTAGCACCCTACTTAATTGGATGTTATTTCTATTTGCAAATATCTTTGTAGTTGAAATGTATTTATTTTTATCCTGTTCTTACTAATTTCAAACAATATCTTTGACTCATCTGTAAATGGTGCAAGTAGAGTGGCGCTTTGCAACATTTACCAACTTCTTTTCCTCCAAATTTTGGCTGGTTGTTGTTTATGGGTTGTGTTACCTAGGATGGATAAAAAAACAACAACAACCTTGTGTCATACTCATTCTTCTTGAGTCTTTTGTAGACATTTCTCTCTCGTTTTGAAGCCTGGGTCTTTGCTTTTTAAAGGCAGATTGTTCTTTCTGACTGCCCATTCAAAGCCTCCTTTATTTCTGAATGCTCGTAATAATTCTGAAATACAATTTGGTGAGCATCAATATGTGGCAATTTTTTTCCTTTGGAGAGAAGGCATATCCTTCAATTTGAAGATTCTGCTCTTTTATTTCAGTAATTGTTTCTTAAACTATGTCTTTAATATATTTTATCTATGTTGCTTCTTTTCTTTTTCTTGTTTACGATGACTATCATTTTTCTTGTAATCCTTTTGAACTCTTTCTTTATTGTGTTTCCTGTTGTTCATGTCTACCAATCCCATTTTCATTGTTCTATCTTCTGTCTTCATTTTGCAAAGGATTTTATTTTTCTCTTTAAATTCTTTATCAAACTTTGACAGCTCAACTGATTATCTCTAAGGTCTCACTGTATTTTTTTCAGATTTTTAATAGCTTTATTTTTCTTTTCAGTTATTTAAATAAGGCCTTTACCTTTTCCCCCAAATACCTGTTAGGCATATGTTTATTCAAAATATTTATATTATTTGTGGCAACATGTTTTTATTTCTAGCAACATTTTCCTAATAGTACTTATCTGTCATAACTGTTTTATAACTTTTCCATTTTGTTCCTGCAATATTTTTGTATACATTATATATTTGTTCATTTTTGATTACTCACTTGGAATGTAGTGAATTCTTTCCAGTCCAACCATTTGTAGAAAGCTTCTATTTGAGAATATAGAGTACGGAGTATAGTGTATAGAGTATACACTACTAGGGTAGTGTTCCAGGTTAATGGGAGAGATTTTAATGACACATGTTTGTGTGTGTACAGGAATTCCTTTAGCCTTTATTATTATTCCTAGCCATTTTATTTTCATACTGAGGGAAATAACATTTTTAGTGTATCTTCTTACCTTTGCCTCAACAGAAGGCTAGGTCCTAAAAATATTTAATTTGTTTTATAGTTATAGTTAGTCTCCATGCAACCCTGCCTCCCAGTGTCCCAAGACCTTGTGAAAATGTTAACCAGGGAACTTCTGCTATAAAAATGAGCACCTTATTTCTATCTTTCCAAGTTCCAAGTGGATTTGCTCTTCAAGATGTGGCCACTTGTTTTAGAGAGCTGTTCTCTGCTTTGTCTGAGCTCTGCTAATGTGGGAATTTCTAATTTCCTTTTCTTCCACTTCCAGTTTAAATTTACACTAAAATTTTATCTCACTCCAGTTAGAAGTAAGAATGACAAGAATCAGTCCAGGGGTAGTGGTGCACTCCTATAATCCCAATACTTGGGAGGTTGAGGTAGGAGGATCACAGGTTTGAGGAAAGCACGTGGTAACTTAGGGAGACCATGTTTCAAAATAAAAAATAAAAAAGGGGCTGGAGGTGTAGCTCAGAGGTAAAATGCAAGGGGACCAGTAGAAGGAAAGAGAACAGGACTAGGGAAGTATTAGGGAGTGAAATTGATCAAATAATGTTTTTATGTATGCACAAATATGCCACAATGAAACACACCATTCTATATACACCTATAAAAATTTGTTTTTCTGATTTTTATTATTGGTTTTGGATTTTTTCCAAGAAAAAAAGAGAAAAGTATATAGTTTTTCCTTCAAAATATACTAATCAGAAGGCGTGGTAATCTTTGAGGAACTGAAATAAATGGCAAGAAGCTCTGAAAATATTACAGTTTATGTGAATAATTCATAAAACGTATTACACATATATACCTTTCTGTTAAATGATAGTTTATAACTTCCTTAAATGTTACTTATGATATATAAAATTTAAAATAGCATTTTAGTAGGGTATATTAATTTCTTAAAAGTTACTGTAACAAATTGCCACAAACTAGGTGGTTTAAAAACAACAAAGCCAGCCAGGCATGGTGACACACGCTTGTAATCCCCGTGCTTGGGAGGCAGAGACAGGAGGATCGCGTAGGTTCGAAGCCAGCCACGCGCACTGGCTTAGGAGACCCTGTTTCCAAATAAAAATGTAAATATAGGTCTAGGAGTGTAGCCCAGAGGTAGAAGGGCTTCCAGGAACCCCAGTACCACCAAAAAACAAAAAACAAAGATAAACCAAAAAACAAAAAACAAAGCCGGGTGTGGTGGTGCACACCTGTAATCCCAGTGGCTGGGAGGATGAGAAAGGATTGTAGGTTTGAGGCTAGCTTCAGCAACTTTGTGAGACTAATTTCAGTAACTTTGCAAGACCTTGTTTCAAAAATAAATAAATAAATAAATAAATAAATAAATAAATAAATAAATAAATGAAAAGGGCTAGTGGTGTAGCTTGGAGGTGAAAGGCCCCATACTAAAAAGAAAAGCAAACCAGAAACTTACGGTCTTGCAGTTCTGGAGGCTAGACAAGTCAAGGTGTTGGTGGGCCACGCTCCCTCCAACCATTGAGGAGTGAACCCTTTCTTGTCTTTTCAGTTTGCATATTTGCAGGGGTCACTTGGCTTACGGTGGCCTGAGCCTAGTCAGTGCCTCTGACTTACCTGCGGTGTATCGTCTTCCTGTGTCTGTGCCTCCTCTTGTAATAAAGACATCAGTTATCTGAGATTGGGGCCCACGCTATATTTCACTTCTTTTTATTTTAAGTAACTGCACCTGCAATGGCCCTATTTCTGGGAAAAATACACTCTTAGATATTAAGAATTAAAACTTCAAAATACCCTTTTTGTCTGAGACATGATTCAATCCATTACTCAGGGCCTACAGTCTTTCCCCCAACCATGGCTTGAGGATCAACCCAGGGCCTTGTGCGTGCCAGGTAGGTGCTCTGCCACTGACTTACATACCTAACCCCCAGGCCTGCGGTCTTTTTGTAGCGAATAGATTAGCTGATTGTTTCAATCACTCTTAATCTATTTTAACAGAAAACATGATTTTTGAGACAACTTTTGAAACATACAAATATTATGTTTCATTTATATAGAACAGCTATATAAAACCATTGAAGTGTGTCAATTCCCTTGTTTTAGTACTTGTTTAAATTTCTGTCTCTCTTAATGGAGTAAAAAGTATTTGAGCCAGGCGTGGTGGCGCACGCTTGTAATCCCCGCGCTTGGGAGGCAGAGACAGGAGGATCGCGCAGGTTTGAAGCCAGCCGCGCGTGCGCTGGCTTAGGAGACCCTGTTTCCAAATAAAAATGTAAAAATAGGTCTGGGAGTGTAGTTCGGAGATAGAAGGGCTTCCAGGAACCCCAGTAACACCAAAAAAAAAAAAAAAAAGTATTTGGAGATTTTCAGTTGCTATTATATCAGGAGATTAGAAATAGTTTAACACTCTTAATTATTTCTTTCCTGAACAAATACTTATGTGAGTCTGCAAAAATTGTTACCATGTAGCCAAAAAATGGAGGCATTGACTTGTGAATAAATGAAATATATTAAACTCTGGCTTTAGTAATTTGGCAATTCTGAGGGGACATTCATTTTATTAAATGAAGGGAAATGTTGTTTGTGTAAGTTATCATCCTGAAATAATAAAAGTAATTTCACAGGTCAATATTTGGTCGGCTACTGTGGGAAGCAGAATCTTAGCCTAATGTATTTGTGGCACAAAGGGATCGCTGAGGCTGCACACTTGGAGAATACAAGCTTGTGGGCAAAGTGGATTAGGACCTGTCCATATTATAAAAGGCCCTCCCTACATAGAGGGAGGGAGGCGGAGAACAAGCTAGAATGAAACCCATCTCTGCTCTATCCGATGACAGGAACTTTTTTTTAAAAGTATGCATTGTTTTGCTGAAGAGGAATATTAGAGGGAAAAATCCCTTAGAAGTTGTGACCAGGTACAGCATGAATTTTTATCTTTTTTTTTTTTTTTTTTGGTGGTACTGGGGTTCCTGGAAGCCCTTCTACCTCTGGGCTACACTCCCAGACCTATTTTTACATTTTTTATTTGGAAACAGGGTCTCTTAAGCCAGCATGTGCGGCTGGCTTCGAACCTGCGCGATCCTCCTGTCTCTGCCTCCCGAGCGCGGGGATTACAAGCGTGCGCCACCACGCCCGGCGAGTTTTTATCTTACAGTCAGCCTAGATTGGTCAGAGAATCTCAAATTATGACTTAAAGATGACTTTCAAATGGAAATGCATCCAGGGGCTTGCAGAAGAAAATGTGAATCCCATAAGAACTTACACCAATTATGTTTAAGGCTTACACCAATTTATGTTTATTATCTGATGACCAGTGAGTCCATGATAGGTAAACACATAAAAAATGCAGAAGGTACTAGAACACAGAATACTAACACTAACCAACCCAGTCAGACTCAAGTATTATAACCATCAGATTTAGATACTTAAGCTGTTACATTTCAATAAGTAAGTGAGTATTTGAAACTGTGGAGAAGAGGAAATGACAAAAAGTGACAAATTTGAAATAGAACTACAAAACTTCCAGAAATTAAAAATTATAACTCTGTTGTCTATAGATTTGTCCAGGAACATATTGGATACAGAAAAGATAACTACTGAATTGGTAGAAAGGGTAAAGGAAATCACCTAGAATGCAACCCAAAATGATGAGTAGGAAAATATGGAACAGAAAGTTAAGAGTGCCACTATGAAAAACTATGGCTAGATCAAACACAGCTATGGTCAGAGTCTCAGAGTCCCAGGGAGCGTCTAAAGAGGTGAGGGCTGAGACCAGGACTAATGAAAGACATCACTTATATTCAAGAGACCCAATGATTCCAAAACTGCATTAATAAAAAAATACAATTCAAAGTCATAGTGAAGATAACCATGTGAGAGAGAGACACACAGAGAGAGACAGAGAGAGAGACAGAGAGAGAAAGATAGAGACAGAGAGAGAAAGACAGGCAGAGAGAGAGGAGAGGAGAGGAGAGGAGAGGAGAGGGAGGGAGGGAGGGAGGGAGGGAGGGAGGGGGAGAGAGAGAGAGAGAGAGAGAGAGAGAGAGAGAGAGAGAGAGAGAGAGAGAGGGAGAGAGAGAGAGAGAATGAGAATCTGTCGGTTATTTCCAAAGTAAGGGCTGTTAAGATAACTGATTTCTTAAGAGTAATAATGAAAATCTGAAGATAGTGGTATAATAAATTCCATGTGCTTAATAAACATAACTATCGATCTAAAATTCTATATGCATTGCAAATATCTTTCAGAAAGTTAAAGATAAAATTAGATAAATAATACTGAGGGACAAAGACAGTGATCTTAGAAGAGTGAATTGAAATTTAGGGAGAATGCTAATGTATAAAGCCACAATTATCTATGGGAAAGTGAAATAAACTGATGATATATAATAGTAATAATAATGTCTAGTGGGTCTATGGTTAAAATTAAAATATTAAATGATTATATTCTATTGCCTAAAATTGACATATAATTTAAAGTATTATAGGATGTTTGTTTTATTCATAAAGGTGATAAATTTTTAAGTAAATACCTATAATATTTGGAATTTTCTTTTAAAACTATATAACTGTCAAGATAATACAGCATTAAGAATGATAGTAGAATTTTTTTTAACACAAATGATAGTGCAAAGTGTTGGTGAGAATGTGGAAGGCTGGGGATGTTCGTCTGCTGCTGGTGCCAGCTAAACTTTTATTTATGTGATTGCATTTCTTATACTGTAGGGTAGTGCTTCTTATACTTTACTGCAGATATTATTCACAAAGACTAATATACAAATGAACATTGATAAAATGGAGGTTCTGGTTCAGTGGGTCTTGGTTTGGATCTGAGTATGCAGTTCTACAAGCTCTTTGACGTTGGGGATTCTGTTGATATATAGAGAGCTTCTTGCCCATGTGTATGAGGATGAGTAAGAATGTTCACAGCAGACTGTTCTGTAATAACCTTAAACTGAAAAAATGCAGAAAATAAGCAGTACAGTGCATAAATAAATGAATGGACAAATAAAACATTCATCTAATTGCAGAGTATAGAGCAAAAATGTGTATACGTCTATATGGAACGATTTAGATCAGTTTTATAAATGTGGTGTTGACTAAGGCAGAAGACAGTATTTTGATAGTTCAAGGTCAAATTAAAGTTAAAATTGAGCTTTATAGTTTAATGTCATTGAAAATTTTATATAAAAACAGTATTTACAAGTGTCAGCAAAGTAGTTAGTTGTTGGGGGAAGAAAGTTCCTTAATTGGAAAGCAAGGACCCTAGTGGGTTTTTGTTTTCTGCTACCAAGTGGCCCACTATTTGCTAGAAACTATGTCTGACTAGTTTTATGTGCTTTACTTCATGTTTCATTTTACAACAGTAGATTTTTAAAAGAACATGTCACCACGGGAGAGGCAATGGAAAAGGTCTGAATGTCTCATCAGTTACTGTAAAATTATGATAGGAAACATGTCAACCATAGAAATGTTGAATTTTTTTTTTCTTTTTTCGGTAGTGGGGATGAACCCAGGGGCGTTCTACCTCCAAACTACACCCACAGCCCTATTTTTTATTCTTTATTTTGAAACAGGTTCTCACTGAGTTGCAAAGGGCCTCACCTAAGTAGCTGAACTGTTACGTGAACTGTGATCCTCCTGTCTCAGCCTCCCAAATGCTGGGATTACAAGCGCGCACCACCATGCCTGGCGATGCTGTAGTCTTTCAATGAGGGTTTATAGCAAGAACCAAGGCAAACTCATTGGAGAGGTGTATTTGAAGTTTGTACTTTCAGAATCTAGACAAAGGCCACAGTTCTTTGTGAGAAGTTCCCAACTGTCCAGTCATGTCCTGTGTATCCAACCTCTCTGAATATCATGGGCAACGTCTGTATTTTGACTGGTAGATCAGTCAACTTTTCATCAGTATCACAAAATTACTGAGATAATCAACTTATCAAGGAAAAAGTTTATGTGTAGCTTCCATTGTTGGAGGTTTCAGTCCATGAGTTTGTCCCATGATTTGGGGCCTGTGGTGAGGCAGCACATCTTGGCAAGAGTATGTGGCAGAGAAAAACCACTAATTTCATGGCAAAGAAGTAAATGAGAAGATAGAAGACAGTGGGGTTCCAATACCTCACCTTATTTCTCTAGGTCTCACATCCTAAAAGTTCCACCGCCTCCCGGGAGTACCACCTCGGGTCCCAAGCCCTTAACATATGGGCCTTAGGGTCACATTCAAGACTCAAACTACACGAAATTAGTTATCTCATTTAGACCTTCCTGTCTAGACAAATAGTGCTGTTTGTTTAAATCACAGAGGGCTCAAAAAGGATATGAATTCTGAAGACACAGAGTCTTTGCTACTGTCCTTCTCTGAGGGACAGAAATGCTCCTATATGCTGCCAGATGTACTCCTTGGATACCCAGCTTAAATGTCTCATCACTTGTGACACCATCCTTGGACTACTTCCAGTGGATTTCCTTTGTCTCTAAGTGAATCTCACATATAGATCTATTATGACATTTACCACAAAGTGGCAGAGAGTTTCTTTTATTTACTTTTCTCCCATTAGACCACACTTTTCAAAACCTGGACTTATGTCTTATTTATCTTGTATTCTCAACATTTAACTGGTGCCTGATGCATAATAAACATTTAGTATTTAGCTGTACCTAGTAAATAGGAAATAAATACCTGCCGAGGTTATAGGCAATAAATCCATTGACCTGAAATACTAAGATATAGTTTGGCTTGAAGAAAACCATGCTTTGTGTTTATTCCTATAGCTACTTAATTATTGCTTTCTTGACCAGATGTAGCTGGGTTAAGTAACATTTTTATTTAAAAAAATTTTTTTTTTAAAATAGAAAATGATCTGGGCATGGTGGCACACGCTTATAATCCCAGCATTCGGGAGGCTGAGACCTGGAGGATCCCGGTTTGCGGACAGCTTCAGCTACTTAGTGAGGCCCTCTGCAACTCAGTGAGACTAGCAAAAAGTGATATAAATTTTATGAAACAGTAAACATGCTGTGTCCCTAAGAGTGTTTTTGAATCTATCTTATTTCTGAGGAGAACTATTCATTATTGTTCCTAACTCACAGGGAAGGCAAAGTCAGTCATTGTTTGAATTTAATATTCTGGAACAATATTCTAGTGTTCTAAAATGTACTTTAAACCAGTGCATGGCTGAGCATTGAAGGAGCTCCAGATTCTTCTGTGTGGACCCTGAGATGAGCTTGTAGTTTAGACAGATGACGGCAATAACTGTTGAGATCACAGAATACCCCTTCTTTGCTGAAGGGGGAAATACTTTTTGCCATTCCTGACTGCTTTGCAAGAGGTAAAATATTTTATTGCTTTTAAGTCGGAATTAATTTATAGCAACTATTCAGAGGATGTATTCAATTACACACGAATGGGTATGAAAATGGATTTCCTATTTTATGACCCCTCATTTGTATCAGTTTGTCCTAAGATCTGTCTACTGGGAAATAGAAGTGGATATATATAAGCAATGTTTCTTTCAAGCATTACATACATATGAATCTTTAAACATGAGATGCTGAAACTGTGCTGGCAAAATATACAGTTCTATTGCTTTAAAAAAAAGCCAAAATGGGTTGACTTGAAGGTTTACTGGGGCTTATCAGTTCTCCAAAGTGTCATGTATTAAATGTCATACCAATTACTTATACGATCAGTCCTACAAAGCGAATACCAGTGCAAGTACTTTCTGAGGGCTTTTAATCACCCTCTCTTCACTGTCTGGAATATTTCTTCTTGAGTATACATATTGAGAATTTAATTTCGCCCCAAGACATATAAAATATAAGTTTATTTAATTGGCTAATTTATTTAGAATGACTTTGAGCCAATTGTCAGAACTTAAAAAGTAAGATTTTTATTCCTTAATTTTCTTGTTTTAAAAAATGTATTTGTGAGCCGGGCATGGTGGCGCACGCTTGTAATCCCCACGCTTGGGAGGCGGAGATAGGAGGATCACGTGGTTCAAAGTCAGCCCCACTGGCTTAAGAGACCCTGTTTCCAAAAATAAAAAGTATAAAATAGATCTGGGAATGGAGCCCGGAGGCAGAAGGGCTTCTAGGAACCCCAGTACCACACACACACACACACAAAAATGTATTTGTGGTACTGGGGATTGAACCCAGGGGCTTCCTATACTTCCAGCCCTATTTTATTTTGAAACAGGGTCTCTTTTAAGTTTCTGTTGCCGAGGGTTTCACTAAGTTTCTGAGGCCAGCCTCAAACATATGATCCTTCTGTTTCAGCCTTCCAAATATTGAGATTACAGGCAAGTGCCACCACCACACCTAGCATTAATTTGCACTTTTTTTGTACTAAGGTTGGAACCCAGGTTTATTCTACTTCCAAACTACACCCTGAGCCCTATTTTATTTTTATTTTTTTAATTAATTTTTTATTTTTATGTGGATCATATTGAAAATGGCATATATTCAGACTGTGCTTGGTGTCCTCTCCCACTTTCCCTTCCGCCCTACCAGCAATGAGTGTCTAGGTTGACTATGCTACATTCATACTTCTACAAATATTAGAATGTAGCTCCTCCATTAACAAACCTCAGCCTTCTTCCTCTCCTATCCTTCCATTCTAGCTTTGCTGAGCTTTCCCCTTCATTATCTGGAGTCCCTCTGGTATTCCTAATACTTCCTAGTTTGGGCATATTACAGAAAACATATGTCCCTTCTCTTTCTGTGCCTGGCTGATCTCACTTAACATAATGTTCTCCAGGTCTTTGCATCATCTTGTGAATGACATGATTTTGTTCTTCTTTATAGCTGAGTAGAATTCCATTGTGTGTATTTCCCATAAGTTTGCAATCCATTCATCTGTTGATGGAGACCTAGGTTGGTTCCATATTTTGGCCAAAATAAATTTTGCTGCTATGAACACAGGTATGCATATGTTACTATGGTTCTCTGATTTCAACCCCTTTGGAAAGATACCTAGGAGTGGTAGAGCCGGATCATATGATGGATTCATTCCCAGTTTTCTAAGGACTCTCCACAGGGCCTGAACTAGTTTGCACTCCCACCAACAGTGTAAAAGAGTTCCTCTTTCCCCACATCCTTGCCAGCATTTGTTGTTACTTGATTTCTTTATGCTTGCCACTCTGAGTGGGGTTAGATGGAATCTCAGCGTAGTTTTGATTTGCATCTCCCTGATGGCTAATGGTGTTGAACATCTTTTCATGTATCTATTGGCCATTTGTATCTCTTCTTTTGTGAAATGTCTATTCAATTCAGTCGCCCGTTTCTTTTGTGTGTGTGCGTGTGTGTGTGTGTGGTACTGGGGGTGGAACTCAGAGGCTTTCTATCTCTGGGCTATACTTCCAGACCTTTTTTATATTTTATTTGGAAACAGGGTCTCACTAAGTTGCTGAGAGCCTCACTAAGTAGCTGAGGCTGGCTTCGAACTTGTGGGTTCCTCCTGTCTCAGCGACCCAAGTGTGGGAATTATAAATGTGTGCCACCACACCTGGCAAATTCAGTTGGGTTATTGATTAGGTTGTTTGTTTTGCTAGTGTAGAGTCTTTTGAACTCTTTGTATATTCTGGATATTATCCCCCTATCAGAGTGGTGGGTGGTAAAGATCTCCCATTCTGTAGGCTTTTTCTTTAGGTTCTTGATGGTTTCCTTTAATGAGAAGAAAGTTTTTAGTTTGATGCTATCCCACTTGTTAATTCTTCCTTTAATTTCCTTCATTTTGGGGGTCTTGTTGATAAAGTTACTGCCTGTGCCTATATGTTGTAGTGTTAAGCCTATGCCCTCCTCTAATAACTTCACAGTCTCTGGTCTAATTTCTAAGTCTTTGATCCAACTCGAGTGGATTCCTGTGCATGGTGTGAGGTAAGGATTTAGTTCCATCTTTCTACAAATGGATAGCCAGTTTTCAGTCAATTAATTTTGACAAAGATAGCCTTTATTTTTATTTGGAAATGGTCTCACTAAGTTGCTTAGAGCCTTGCTAAGTTGCTGAGGCTGGTCTTGAAACTGGGATCCTCCTTTCTCAGCCTCCCAAGTACTGGGGTTACAGGCATGCACCACCATGCCTGGCTCTTATTTTTGTTTTAAAAAGGCAATTTCCTGAACAGATTTATATTGCCTTTTATATTCCAGGTAATTTCTCCAGCATAACTTTTATAAGTTGTAGTTAATAATTCACAGCCATTGTAAATTATAAGTATGTCATATATAACACTTAATAAACTTATGTGATGTATGGAGTTAAAGCCTAAAGCATAGAAGATAGAAAGAAGGATAATTACTTTTTTCTGTTTTTCTAATTTTTTTGCCTTCAATTATTTTGTAGGGAAAAACTTGGCAGAAAAAATATATTGAACAAATATTTAAATAAATAATACTGTCGCTCTTATTGTGGTTTAAAAACAAGACTGTTTTCTTATTCCAAAAAATACTGTAAGCATGTAGACTTCAAAAAATTTTTATTTTTTCATGATCTTAAGTGCCCCTTAATCATTTTCCCCTAATCTTTTATGAATGAAAATATTTTTCCATTTTTAACCTGTAGAGCTTGGATTTTTAAAATGATATTAATATTCTTTCAGTTTTTAGTGTTCTAAGACAGTACATAATTAAAAATAGGTAAGGATATTTTAAATGATTATATTATTGGTCTTTTAAAAACAATTTCCAGCTGGGCGTGGTGGCACAGGCTTGTAATCCCCGTGTTTGAGAAGCAGAGACAGGAGGATTGCACAGGTTCGAAGCCAGCCATGCTGGCTTAAGAGACCCTGTTTCCAACTAAAAATATATAAAATATAGGTCTGGGAGTGTAGCCTGGAGGTAGAAGGGTTTCCAGCAACCCCAATACCACAAAAAAAATTCCATTAGAAATTTGAAATAGGTGTAGAAAAACACTAAGTAAAATGTTTAAGTACATTATAGTTGTCTTATTTTATTCCTTTTAGTGAGAATTCTTTCCTATTTTTCTATTGGTTTTTTTGCCAAATTTAAGTTGACATTTGAGCTTTAAGAACAAATATTTTCTGAAGTGTGCAGTAAGGATATTACCTGATTTTTAAAAAAACTTTTAATATTTTCTTTGCTCCATTAAATTGCCTTTATATCAGGAAAGATAAGGAAGACCAAGAACAGAAGAAAAAACCAGAAATCTTTATTTTGTTCTATTCTGTTTGTATATCCTTATGATAAAACCACATCGCTTACCATTGTTGCTTTATAGTAAGCCTTGAAGTCAAGTCATATAAGTCCTCTAAGTTCTCTAATTTTGTTCTTTTTTTTCTTTTTGCAATAGAACCCAGCAGCATTCTACCTCTGAGCTACACTCCAGCCCTATTTTACGGTCTTTGTTTTTATACTTTTTTATTGAAAATAAATGGTATACATTTAAATTGTACTTGGTGCAACCCTTGTTTTCTCCCAACCCTTGTTTTCCCTTCCCCACCTCCCACCAAAGATTGTCCAGGGTAACCATGCTATATTCATACTTTTAAACATATTTGGATATAGACCCTCATTAATCAAGTTCAGCCTTCTTCCTCTCCTATATTTCCATTCAGACTTTGCTGAGATTTCCCTTCCATTATCTGGAGTCCCTCTGGTATCCCCAGTGTTCTCTAGTTTGGGCCTATTTGAGGAAAGATATGTCCCTTCTCTTTCTGTGCTTGGCTGATCTCATTTAACATAATGCTCTCCAGGACTTCCCATCTTCTTGCAAATGACATGATTTTGTTCTTCTTTATAGCTGAATACAATTCCATTGTGTGTATTTCCCATAATTTTGTAATCCATTCATCTGTTGATGGGAACCTGGGTTGGTTCCATATTTTGGCTATTACAAATTGTGCTTCTATGAACATAGGTATGCATATGTTGCTGTAGTTCTCTGATTTCAACCCTTTTGAAAAATACCTGGGAGTGATATATCTGGATCATATGGTGGATCTCTTCCCAGTTTTCTAAGGAATCTCCACACAGATCTCCATAGTGGTTGAACTAGTTGGCACTCCCACCAACAATGTAAAAGAGTTCCTCTTTCCCCACATCCTTGCCAGCATTTGTTGTTATTTGATTTCTTTATGCTTGCCACTCTGACTGGGGTTAGATGGAATCTTAGTGTAGTTTTGATGTGCATCTCCCTGATGGCCAATGATGTAGAACATCTTTTCACGTATCTATTGGCCATTTGTATCTCTTTTGTGAAGTGTCTATTCATTTCAATTGCCCATTTCTTGATTGGGTTGTTTGTTTTGCTAGTGTAGAGTCTTTTGAGCTCTTTGTATATTCTGGATATTAGTCCCCTATCAGACTGGTGGCTGGTAAAGATCTCCCTTTCTGTAGGCTTCCTTTTTAGGTTATTGATGGTTTCCTTTGATGAAAAAGAGACTTTGTAGTTTGATGCCATCCCACTTGTTAATTCTTGCTTTAATTTCCTGATCTTTGGAGGTTTTGTTGCGAAAGTTACTGCCTGTGCCAATATGTTGTAGTGTTGAGCCTATGCTCTCCTCTAATAGTTTCACAGTCTCTGGTCTAATTTCTTAAGTCTTTGATCCATCTCAAGTTGATTCCTGTGCATGGTGAGAGATAAGGATTTAGTTATTCCAGCACCATTTGTTGAAAAGGCTGTCTTTTCTCCAGCGTATGACTTTGGCCCCTTTGTCAAAGATTAATTGAATATAGGTGTGTGGATTTGTTTCTGTATCTTCTATTCTGTTCCACTGGTCATTATACCTGTTATTGTGGCAGTACCATGCTGTTTTTACTACTGTTGCTCTATAGTATAATTTAACATCTGGAATTGTGATGCCTCCTGCATGATTCTTATTGCTGAGAATTGCTTTGGCTATTCTGGGTCTTTTCTTTCTCCATATAAATTTCATGATTGATTTTTCTAGGTCTGTGAAGAATGTCACTGGTATTTTTAATGGGAATTGCATTGAATCTATAGATAACTTTTGGCAGAATGGTCATTTTGATGATATTTATTCTGCCTATCCATGAGAATGGGCTATCTTTCCATCTTCCAAAGTCTTCTTTCTTTCTTTAATGTTTTATAGTTTTTGTTGCAGACATACTTTCTATCTTTGGTTAGGTTGATTCCTAGGTATTTTTATTGGTTTTGAGGTTATAGTGAATGGAATTGTTTTATTTCTTTCTTTCATTGTGGATTCATTGTTGGCATAAAGAAAAGCCACTTATTTCTTTAGGTTGATTTTGTATCCTGCATCTTTGTTGAATTTGTCAATCAGCTCCAGAGGTCTTTTGGTTGAGTTCTTTGGGTCTTTCAGATAAAGGATCATGTCATCTGCAAATAAGGATAATTTTATTTCCTCTCTTCCTATGTGAATTCCTTTGATTTCTTTCTCTTGTCTTATTTCTGTGGCAAGAGTCTCAGGGCTATATTGAAAAGGAGTGGTGATAGTGGGCATCCTTGTCTTGTTCCTGATTTTAGAGGAAATTCTTGCAGTTTTTCCCCATTCAATATAATGTTGTCATTGTGTTTACAGTATATTGTCTTAATGATGTTGATGTATGTTCATTCTATACCAATTTTCTGCAGTGTTTTTTTAACATAAATGGATGTTGGATTTTGTCGAATGCTTTTTCAGCATCTATTGCTATGATGATGTGGTTTTTGTTCTTGGTTCTGTTCATGTGGTGAATAACATGTATTGATTTGCATATGTTGAACCAGCCTTGTTTTTCTGGGATGAAACCAACTTGGTGGTGGTGTATTATTCTCTTGATATGGATTTGAATGCATATGGCTAGTATTTTTTTTTAGAATTTTTTGCATCCATGTTCATTAAGGACATTGGTCTATAGTTTTCTTTCCTTGAGGTATCTTTATTTGGTTTGGGGATTAATGTGATACTGGCCTCGTAGAAGAAATTTGGGAGAATTCCATCTCTTTCAATCTTCCAGAACAAGTTGTGAAGTATTGGTATTAGTTCTTCACTGAAGGTTTTGTAGAATTCAGCTGGAAACCCATCTGGGCCTGGGATTTTCTTTGATGGAAGAATTTTTATTGCCATTTCTATTTCTTTGTCTGCTATTTATTGGTTTAGGCTTGCTATGTCCTCTTGGTTCAGTTTAGGTAGGTTATATGTGCTTAGAAATCTATTAGTATCCTCCATGTTTTCTAGTCTATTGGAGTATAAATTTTCAAAATAGTTTCTGATAATCCTTTGAATTTTTCCACTATCTGTGATGATGTCTCCTTTTTAATTTATAATTTTAATAATTCGAGTTGATTCTCTTTTTCTTTTGGTTAGGTTGGTTGGTTAATCAATTCTATTAATCTTTTCAAAGAATCAGCTTTTTATTTTTTGAATCTTTGAATTGTTTTTTTGTTCTCTGTTTCGTTTATTTCAGCTCTGATTTTAATAATTTCCTGCCTTCTGCTGGCTTTGGGATTAGACTGTTGCAGTCTTTCTAGGTCCTTGAGTTGTGTCATTAGGTTCTTTACTTGGTGATTCTCTGTCCTTCTTATG
This sequence comes from Muscardinus avellanarius, assembly GCF_963383645.1. Classification (NCBI taxonomy): domain Eukaryota; kingdom Metazoa; phylum Chordata; class Mammalia; order Rodentia; family Gliridae; genus Muscardinus; species Muscardinus avellanarius. The sequence goes on along the minus strand of NC_137791.1, from coordinate 21,448,020 downwards.
TGGGCACTCAATGCAATAACCTTTCCTCTTAATATTGCCTTCATAGTGTCCCATAGATTTTGGTAAGTTGTGTCTCTGTTTTCATGTAGTTGATTTCTACCTTTATTACATTATGGTCTGAAAAGATGCAAGGAATTATATTACAACTTTTGAATTTGCTGGTGCTTTCTTTGTGTCCCAGAATGTGATCTATTTTGGAGAGGGTTCCATGGGCTGCTGAGAAGAATGTGTATTCTGTAGTTCCTGGCTGAAATATTCTGTAAATGTCTATTAGGTCCACTTGATTTATAGTTTTCTTTAGTTCTACAGAGTCTTTACTTTTGCCTTGAAGATTGATGCAGTGGTAGGAGAGGTGTATTAAAGTCTCCCAGAATTCCTGTATTTGGGTCTATTTGAGATCTGATGTCTAGAAGGGCTTGTTTTACAAATTTGGTTGGACCCACATTTGGGGCATAAACATTTACTATCATTATATCTTCTTGGTGTATTGTTCCTTTTAAAAAAAAAAAGGAAGTGCTCTGTTTTGTCTCTTCTGATGTGTTTTAGTTTAAAGTCTGTTTTGGGACTTCCGGGAAGATGGCGACTGAGAAAAGCGGGGCTTAAGAGCCCCGCTAACAACCAATCTCCATTACCACAAAATTAGCACCTTTCATAGCCAGAAAACACCATCACTAGAGAAACAAAAAAAATCACCAGGCTCCAGAGAGGAAGGGGACTCAGAACGGAGCTCAGAGCCACAGAGGAGATACACCAGCCTCACGTCTGAGGACGCGGCAGCAGCACCTTACTGCCGGCGGCAGCGGAGAGTTCACCGGACGGCTACAGCGAGCCGAGGTGAGCCACTGCGGAACAGCCGGGCGGGATTTTTCAGCTCAGGGAGCATCTAAAGCTCCCAGTGGTTGAGCTCAGCACATGCTGCAGGGACTCAGAGCGGAGCTCAAAACCAGAGAAGAAATACGCCAGCCTCACGGCCGAGGGAGTGGCAGCGGCACCATATTGCCACCGGCGGCAGTAGCAGCGAATTCACTGAGTCCACTACAGCTCTATCTGTGTACTCAACAACAGTGAGTTAAATTGTGGGCCCCAGAGGAGAAATCCTAGTACTGCACTCCCAGGGACTTGACCCAGTGGGGGAGTGGAGGTGGCAGAGATATCACACCATAGGAGAACGCCCAACCTGGCACCCCCCATAGTCTAAAGCAGCCTCTATCGACTCCCTGGGTCTGAGACTCTGTGATACAACCCAGTAAAGGAGTAGTGGGGTCTGAGATACCACAGACTCGAGATCCAGAGCACCTTAAGTGCAGTCATAGTGACCCAAGGGAAGAACCCAGAGAAGGCACAAATTTCCGAAATCATGGGAAAGAGGAATAACAATGGAGCAATGAATGCCCACAACCCCACAACATCAGAACCCGATAAAACAGAAATTCAGAGATTTTTAGAAGATCAAATCAGGAAAATAACTGTAGAAATAATAGAGGTGTTTCGAAAAGAATTCAGAGAGAGCCAAAAAGAGATAAAGGATGCAATTAATGAAGTAAAGGCCTCAATTCAAAGCACAAACAACCGATTAGACCACATGGAGAATAGAATCTCACTCTTAGAAGATGATCAATCCAAAAATGAACGCAAAGTTTCTAATCTAGAAAAAAAATATCCAACAGCAGGAATCTGATATTGAAGAAATATGGGCCCATTTTAAGAGAGCTAACCTAAGAATAATTGGAATAGAGGAGGGAAAAGAAGGTGAAACCAAAGGGATCAACAATCTCTTCAAGGAAGTAATAGCAGAAAATTTTCCAAACATATAGAGCAAGAGGTCGATACACAGGTCCAGGAAACGTATAGAACTCCCTTTAGACAGGATCAGAGAAGAGGATCCCCACGCCACATAATTGTCAAAATGACCAATGTGAAAGCCAAGCAGAGAATCTTAAAGGCAACAAAAACAAAGGGCCAAGTGACATTCAGAGGCAAATGAATTAGAATGACTCCAGACTTCCCAAACCAAATCATGAGAGCCAGAAGGGCTTGGAGTAACATATTCCAAACTCTGAAAGAAAACAACTTCCAGCCAAAAATTTCCTACCCAGCAAAACTTTCTATCAAATTAGATGGGGAAATAAGAAGCTTCCATGACAAACAGAAACTGAAGGAATTTATGTCTTCAAAACCAGCACTAGAGAAAATACTCAAAGAGATTAACTACAAAGAAGAAATAGGTAACACACACCAGAACCAGAGAAACAAGAGTTTCCATCCAACAGTCAACTAAGATTGGTTATCTGCGGAGATTCATTACTTATGTTAGTCTTTTACCTATCTCTAAATGGTATTGTTTGCCTTTATTGTTGTTAATTTTTAGGATTTCTAATTGGAATATTAATATACCTTCAGATATAGCATTTAGAAATATTTTATCCCATTCTATCAGTAACTTTTAACTCTGTTTACATTGTCTTTGGAAATACAGTATTTTTTTATTTTTTAGGGAGTTTGTTTACTCTTCTGTTGCCTGTGCCATTGAAATCATACCCAAGAAATCACTGACAATTTCAATGTTGTGAGGTTTTATGACCCAGATTTTCTTCTAAAAGTTTATAGTCTTAAGATTTATATTTAGGTCTTTCATCTATTTTGAGTTAATATTTTTATATGGGATTAAGTAAGGGTCCAATTTTATTCTTTTTCATGTAATTATTATTTTTCAACAATATTTAGTTAAAAGATTATTATTTCTACCACCAAATGTTCGTGGAAACCTTGTCAAAAATAACTTGACAATATATTGAAGAATTTAGCTCTAGGCTTTTATTTAACTCCAATGGTTTATATATCTGCCTTTAGAACAGTACTACATGGTTTCAATTATTGTAGCTTTATATGGTTTGAAATCAGAAAATATATATCATCTAGCTTTGTTCTTTTCCGAGATCATTTTGGGTATCTAGAGTCCATATTCCATATTAGGATAGATTTTTTTTCTGAAAAATAAATATATAAATATATGATAGTTTCACCTAAAAAAAAAAAAGAAAAAAATATTCTCTGGTAAGAAAGCAAAAAGAAATATTGAAGTGTTATCTTTAAGTTATCAAAAGTTTGGTATCAGACAACTGAAACTGTTATGTGAGATTGTCAACGTTAATATTGGATAAATTGTTATAATACTAGATGTCAACCACTAAGCCAAGCATGGGAAGGAGGGATGGGGAGGAAATGGGATGGGGATCAGGTGGGGGCTGACTGGACGATGTGTGCATGTATGTCTACAAAAGTTTGTATTTGTATCCCACTATGATGTATGAATACAGTGCACCAATAAAAAATTTAAAAAAAATTATAAAAATAAAAAGTAAACTCAGGCTGGGGGTATAATCAAAGGTAAAATGCTTCTGAGTTCAATTTCCAGTACCACAATAAATAAATAAATAAACAAATAAGCACATAAATAAATATATAAATAATCTAAAAAAAAAAAGTCTGTTTTGTTGGATGTCAGGGTTGCTACCCCCGTTCTTTTTGTGTGTGTCCAATAGCATGGTATATCTTTTTCCATCCTTTCACTTTCAGTCTGTGCATGTCTTTGGCTGTAAGGTGAGTTTCATGCAAACAGCATATATTTGGATTATTTGTTTTAATCCACATTGCTAATTTGTGTTTTTTGATTGATGAGGTAAGTCCTTTGACGTTAAGAGATATTATTGAAATACAATTTTTCTTTCCTGTCATTTTGTGTTCTGTCTTGTGTTTGGTAGTTTGGTCTTTCCTCTTTACTTAAATGGCCCACTTTTCAACTTCCTCTCTTCTCTTGTTATGAAGTCTGCTTCTTTTTTCTTCTTTATGGCTTATTTAAGAATTTTCTCCAGTGGTGGCTTTGAATTCATGAATTTTTTGAGATTCTATTTGTTGAAACACTTTTGTTTCTCCATCAATTTTGAATAGTAGTTTTGCTGGATATAATAGTTTTGGTTGGAAGTTATTTTCTTCCAGGGTCTCAATCACATCATACCTGTCTCTCCTCACATTCATGATCTGGGTTGTATAGTCTGGGGTGATTCTTATTGTTTTGCCTCTATATGTCGCCTGTCCTTTTGTTCTCACTGCTTTTAAGGTTTTTTTTTTTCTGGGCCTTTATGTTGGTCATTTTGACTATTATGTGGCGTGAGGAGGTCCTTCTTTGATCTTGTCTTAATAGTGTTCTGTTTGTCTCCTGGAAATGAAGATCCACATCTCTTTCCATGTTTGGAAAATTCTCTGAAATTATTTCTCTGAGATTATGGATGCCCTTCTACAATGTCTTCTAGCCGTAAGTTAGGTCGCTTCACGTTGTCCCAAATTTGCTGGATGTGTAGGTTTTGTTGCTGTAATGACTTCTGCATGCTGTTGACTGTGTTTTCGGTTTTGGATGAAATGTCTTCTAACAGTGATATTCTACTTTCCATTTCATCTAATCTCCCAGAATTTCTTTCTATTGCTGTCTTCATTTCATTTTTTGACTCTTTTCATTTCAGACCTCTTTCTGATTCTTTCTTAGTATCTACCTTGTCTTTCATTTCCTCTAGACATGTTTTAAATCCTTTCATCATACTTTAGACAAGATTCTGATCTCCCCTTCTTGCATTTCTTGTAAGTCAGTATTTGTGACTTCTGTCATTTCTCCACTATTCCTGGTTCTCATATTTTCAAAATTCTCAGGCCTGTTTTTCTGATGTCTTCCCCTCGTTTGTGGGTATTATGTTTGTCCAGTGCTAGTAGTAGGAATTTAGAGGAGTCAACAGGTAAGCAGTGCTTTTTCGAGTGGTGAGGGTTGGGTGATGGTGGAGTGTGGAGATTCTTCTCCGGGACTTGGGAGGGAGAGACCTGAAAAGGGAAATGCTGGACAGCTGCCTGATGAGCAGCTGCCCTGAAATGAAAGCACAGACAATTACCTGATGAGCAACTGACAATTTTATTCTCTAAAACTAGGATTCTTATATCCTTTTCCCAACTAGGTTAAGTTTTACATTTTCATGGGAAAAAACAAACATCACAATGCCATTTTGAAGGCTAGAGATTAGGGAGGATGTCATAAGTCACTAAGAAACAATCATCAAAGGAAACTAACAAATCAAACTCAGGGCTGGGGAGGCCAGAACAGCTCAGTAAAGGATTAAGATAAGCTCCCTCTATCACTGGGGGGTCTTGAAGTGAATTCCAGAGGGACTGGAGTTCTCCCTGGAGTCTTGGGGGAGTCTGGCCTTTCGCCAGCCCGCCTTTTAACTCCTTCAGAATCTTTCATTCCTCAGGCTTCTTCCATGTCCCCCGTCAGTGGAGTAGCTAGGGTGATGGGTGCAGGAGTTAGGTACGGTAGAGGATATAATTAGGTTGTGGAAGACTTAAGTATAATAAAGTTGAATCAGGTTGAGAATGGGAGAAGTTTAGATAGTAGGACTCTTGTATTTATTAGAATATTTAAGTATGGAGATGTGAGAAACTTTGTGTGTTAAAGAAAGAGATACAGTTAGGGGACAAAAATTTTTGAGGAAAGATAGTTGATAGTCTAAATTGTAGACTTTTGTAGATGGAGTGGGGGAAAGAGCAATCACAAACGGATAAAGTAACAAAATAAGGTAGAAAGACTATTATACATCAAATATAAACAACAACATCGACAAAACAAAAATGGACCGCCAAGAGAGAACATAAAGGGTTAAGAGAATAAACAGGATAAACATAAAATAAAATAAATCGAACTAACAACCATGTGATATGAAGTGAAAGATCCAAATAAAGAAGAAACCCAAAAGTAAAAATAAAAGAAAAAAAGAAAAAAATCTCCCCACAAAACCAAAAACCAAAAACCAAAAAACCCTCCAAAACCCCCCAAAACAAAATAAAACAAAAATCAGCAAAAAAAAAAGAAACAGTCCTAGTATTTTACTAATATACACTGTATATGCCAATGTCTCATATTTGCTTGGAGCGACCCCTTGTGGCCCTGTGCAGGTATCACGCCTTAAGCGCCCTTGCTGTGTCAATGGAGTTGAAGGTGGCCCCCTGGGTGCACATTGGCACCTCAGTTATCTCCGTGTCTGGTGGCACTCACTTTGTGCCCACTGGCTCCCATGGCTCATCTGAGTTCACGCTGTTACCTGGCAGCCCAATCTGGGGCTCTGAAGGGCTGGCAGCTCTTCCATGTAATGCTGATTCAGCTGATTCAGCTGGGGCACGTCTGGGTTCGGGTTTCTGAAGGTTCCCAGCGCCTTTGCGGATGCCTCCTGTGGTGCCCAAACTATGCTACTCAGGTGCTTGGGTGAACTTAAGCTTAAGATGTTAGAGCTCTATGGCTTGCCAGGAATGCAGCACCCAAAAATCCTTTTTGGGGTGGCAGCTCGATATGGCGCCAGTGGCCGTTGCGTCTGCATCTGGCTTGTGCCTCTTTCGTGTGTGTTGTGATGAATCTCACAGGTCAGAGTTACTGGATTTCTTCTATTCCCAAGTCTGTTTTGGGTCTTAAGCTGGGCCAGGCCTTGCTTTCTTGTGGCCAGGCCTATGGTCTCCCGGGTGGGAACACGCAGGCTCTGGGTAAGTCTCCGGCGTAGGCTCAGGCTGGAGTCAGGGGTGGCTGGGGCGGCGCCGGGCAGAGTGGAGCCCGAGCCTCCTGTGCCCCAGTAGGCTTTCTGGCGACAGGTGGCCTGGTGCAGTTTTGGCTAGGCAGTTGGTATCAGTCAGGTCAGGTCCAGGGATTGCGGTTTGGGCTGGCAACCCGCGCTGGTGCTGGCGGCCCGGCTGTTTCTGCAGCAGATCTGATGCTCAAACTTTTTTTTTTTTTTTTTTTTTTTTTGGCGGTGGATCTCGCAGTTCAGGGTTTCTGGATTCCTTCCACTGAGGTTTCTGGATTTGTTTTGGTTTTTGAGATATATTTTATTTTGTTATTTAAGACGCTGCCTTCTCGGTAGTTGAACTTTTTATTTCAGCCAGTGAGAAGTGCTATGTCCCGTAGTCACCATCTTGAATATCCTCAATGTTCTATTTATTTATTTATTTATTTATTTATTTATTTATTTATTTATTATTTATTTTGTGGTACTGAGGTTCCTGGAAACCCTTCTACTTCTGGGATACATTCTCAGACCTATTTTTTTTATATTTTTATTTGGAAACAGGGTCTCTTAAGCCAGCGCAGCCCTGCAGGTTGCCTAAGGAGGGGTGAACCGGCCCAGGTTGGAAATGGAGCAGGTCAAAACTCCCGTGCTGATCAGTCTTTTATTTTTGAAACAGGGTCTCACTGAGTTGCAAATGGCTTCACTAAGGAGCTAAGGCTGTCCACAAACCGTGATCTTCCAGTCTTTGCCTCCTGCATGCTGGGATTACAAGCGTGCGATACCATGCCCAGCTAATTTTGTTCCTTTTTTATATTGTTTTAACTTTTTTTGCTTCTTTTACTTTGCCAAGTAAAAAATTGAAGTTATCTTGTCAACACACAGAAAAAAAAGCCTGCTGTGATTATAATTGGTATTGCTTTGAATCTATATATCGTATGAGTGATGTAAAACAGCAATTTTAAAATTGTCTTCAATTCATGAGCATAGTGTATCTCTTTATTAGGTCTTCTTCAAACTGGAAGCAATATTTTGATTATAAAGTTATTACATACTATTTATTAGGTTTATTTTTACTACTTTGAAGTTTTAAAACTATTACAATTGATAATGAATTTTAATTCCTTTTTCCAGTTCATGCTACCATATAGAATACAGTTGACTTTTTAATCAACTTTATACATTGTAACATTGCTAATTAACTTTATAGTTCTGTTATTTTTGTATTAATTAGGATTTTTTCATATATAGTAATTTCAGCTATGAAAAAAATACAATTTTTTCCTTCTGAATTTTGTTTTTTATATTTTTTATTGTTGTGTTTTGTTTTATTGGACTGAATAAGAACTCCAGCAGAACAATGGATAGAAGCATTGATACAGACATCCTGTCTTGCTTTAAATCTTAAGCAAGGCATTAAATATTTTGCAGTAAGAATGATTGTGACTTTATATATTTTCTGTACTATTTTTGTAATATCTATCTTTTCTAGTATTTTTTTAAGAGGCATCAAAATGTATTTTTTAATTTATTTTTTATTGGTGCACTGTATTCATACATCATAGTGGGATACAAACTTTTGTAGACATACATGCACACATCGCCCAGTCAGCCCCCACCCGATCCACACCCCATTCCCTCCCCATCCCTCCTTCCCATGCTTGGCTTAGTGGTTGACATCTAGTATTATAGCAATTTATCCAAAATTAAAAATGATAATCTCACATAACAGTTTCATTTGTCTGATACCAAGCTTTTGATGACTTAAAGATAACATTTCAATATTTCTTTTTGCTTTCTTTCTTACCAGAGAATATTTTTTTTCTATTTTTTTAGGTGAAACTATCATATATTTATATATTTATTTTTCAGAAAAAAAATCTATCCTAATATGGAATATGGACTCTAGATACCAAAACGATCTTGAAAAAGAACAAAGCTAGAAGATATATATTTTCTGATTTCAAACCATATAAAGCTACAATAATTGAAACAGTGTAGTACTGTTCTAAAGGCAGGTATATAAACCATTGGAGTTAAATACAAGCCTAGAGCTAAATTCTTCCCTATATTATCAAGTTATTTTTGACAAGGTTTCCACAAACATTTGGTGGTGGAAATAATAATCTTTTAACTAAATATTGTTGAAACATAATAATTACATGGAAAAGAATAAAATTGGACCCTTACCTAATCCCATATACAAGTATTAACTCAAAATAGATAAAAGACCTAAATATAAATCTTAAGACTATAAACTTTTAGAAGAAAATCTGGGTCATAAAACCTCACAACAATGAAATTGGCAGTGATTTCTTGGATGTAATTTCAATGGCACAGGCAACAGAAGAGTATACAAACTCCCTAAAAAAAAAATATTGTATATCCAAAGACAATGTAAACAGAGTTAAAAGTTACTAATAGAATTGGATAAAATATTTCCAAATGCTATATCTGAAGGTATATTAATATTCCAACTAGAAATCCTAAAAATTAACAACAATAAAGGCAAACAATACAATTTAGAGATAGGTAAAAGACTAACATAAATAATGAATCTCCACAGATAACCAATCTTAGTTGTCTGTTGGATGGAAACTCTTGTTTCTCTGGTTCTGGTGTGTGTTACCTATTTCTTCTTTGTAGTTAATCTCTTTGAGTATTTTCTCTAGTGCTGGTTTTGAAGACATAAATTCCTTCAGTTTCTGTTTGTCATGGTAGCTTCTTATTTCTCCATCTAATTTGATAGAAAGTTTTGCTGGGTAGGAAATTTTTGGCTGGAAGTTGTTTTCTTTCTGAGTTTGGAATATGTTACTCCAAGCCCTTCTGGCTCTCATGACTTGGTTTGGGAAGTCTGGAGTGATTCTAATTGGTTTGCCTCTGAATGTCACTTGGCCCTTTGTTTTTGTTGCCTTTAAGATATTGGTCATTTTGACAATTATGTGGCGTCTGGATCCTCTTCTCTGATCCTGTCTAAAGGGAGTTCTATAAGTTTCCTGGATCTGTGTATCAACCTCTTGCTCTATGTTTGGAAAATTTTCTGCTATTACTTCCTTGAAGAGATTGTTGATCCCTTTGGTTTCACTTTCTTTTCCCTCCTCTATTCCAATTATTCTTAGGTTAGCTCTCTTAAAATGGGCCCATATTTCTTCAATATCAGATTCCTGCTGTCGGATATTTTTTCCTAGATTAGAAACTATGCATTCATTTTTGGAATGATCATCTTCTAAGAGCGAGATTTTGTTCTCCATGTGGTCTAATCGGTTGTTTGTGCTTTGAATTGAGGCCTTTACTTCATTAATTGCATCCTTTATCTCTTTTTGGCTCTCTCTGAGTTCTTTTCGAAGCACCTCTATTATTTCTACAGTTATTTTCCTGATTTGACCTTTTAGAAATCTCTGATTTTCTGTTTTATCGGGTTCTGATGTTGCTCCAGTATTATTCCTCTTTCCCATGATTTTGGAAGTTTGTGCCTTCTCTGGGTTCTTCCCTTGGGTCACTATGACTTCCCTTAAGGTGCTCTGGATCTCGAGTCTGTAGTATCTCAGACCCCACTACTCCTTTACTGGGTTGTATCACAGAGTCTCCGACCCAGGGAGTCGATAGAGGCTGCTTTAAACTATGGGGGGGTGCCAGGTTGCACGTTCTCCTATGGTGTGATATCTCTGCTACCGCCACTCCCCCACTGGGTCAATTCCCAGGAAGTACAGTACTGGGATTTCTCCTCTGTGGCCTGCAATTTGACTCACTGTTCTTGAGTTCGCAGATGTAGCTGTACTGGACTCATTGAATTCGCTGCTACTGCCGCCGGTGGCAATATGGCGCTGATGCTACACCCTTGGCCATGAGGCTGGCTTATTTCTTCTTGGTTTTGAATTCCACTCTGAGAACTTGCAGCGTGTGCTAAGATCAGCCACTGGGAGCTTTAGATGTTCCCTGCGCTGAAAAATCCCACCTGGCTGTTCCGCAGCTGCTCACCTCGGCTTGCTGTAGCCGTCCGGTGAATTCGCCGCTGCCGCCGGCAATATGGCGCTGCTGCCACGTCCTCGGGCGTGAGGCCGGTGTATCTCCTCTGTGGCTCTGAGCTCTGTTCTCAGTCCACTTTCTCTCTGGAGCCTGGTGATTTTTTTGTTTCTCTGGTGATGGTGTTTTCTGGCTATGAAAGGCGCTGATTTTGTGGTAATGGAGATTGGTTGTTAGCGGGGCTTTTAAGCCCCGCTTTTCTCGGTTGCCATCTTCCCGGAAGTCCTTTTCTAGTATTTTTGTAGCATCTCTTTTTAGTATTTTTGTTAGTATCCATTTTTTAGCTCTATTTTTGTAGTGTCTTTTTCGTAGTATTACTTAGTAGTATATATTTTTTTTGTAATATGTAGTTGGAAGCTCCATTTTTTGTCCTATCTCTTTTTAGGATAAGGAAGTTTCCATTTGTTCCCTGTTTGCTGGAAAAATATTTTTATAAATTGCAAATATATAGTTTTATAAAGGTTTTACACACTTTTACACATCTATTAAAACATTTTGATGTATTTAGAAGATTATTTAGCTTTTCCTTATACATGTTACCATAGCTAATTATTTTGATTAATTTTAATATGAGAACCATTCATGCATTCTAGGCCTAAACCCAATGATCATGATATATTACACTTTTCACATGTGGATGGATTTGCTTTGCTAGACTCTGTTGAGGGACTTTTATATTTATTTTCACCACGATCATTGATCTGTAATTTTTCTTTCCCATAACTGTCTTCTCTAGCTTCTGTCAGGCTTATAATGGCTCAGTAAACTGAGCTGGGTTTCCCATCTCTCCTTTAGCAGCAGACGGATGCCTGGTATCTGTGTAGAGAAAGGGCCATCAGTGGATTTTAGGATTCTTCCCTGTAGCAGCCAACCACAACCCTGTACTTTTTCAATGTCTATATTGGAGATAGTCTTTTCTAGGTCCTTCTGCTCCACCTTGAAACAAAGGTAGGATCCAGATACCTCTAACATAGAAGTTGTCTATCTCAGGTCCTGCTGCCAGCCTTTCTCCTTGGCACTCTGGAAACCCTAGATAAAAGAAGGAGAGTTTGTGAAGATGTCCCTTCTCTATGAGGCTGTTGGGGATTCTATAGTTCAACTTGCTCACAAACAACCTCATAGATGTCAAGTTGTGGCAGTTTTCTTCTTGCCTTTCTGTGTAGTGGCTGTCTTCTCTTCTGTGGTCTGCCCAGTGTGATATAGTTTTGGGTTCTCTCTCTCCCTAGAGGAGCTTATGAACAATATATGGCAGCAGTTTCTCAGGTTGCTTTTTGACCGTAGCTTTCTGTTTTATGGACCAGCAGGCTTATTTTCATCACTATTGTGAGAAAGCTTTTCTTTTGCAGGCTTCTATTTCTGAGGCAAAGGTAGAACGACATATTATCTTTTAATAGTTTAAAATGATATTACTTAGTACTATATCTAAAGTCTTATGTAATGGGCTTCATTTTCTATCCCCCATTCTTTGGCTTTTGAGCTCAACTTCTCAGAAACTTATTTCTTTTCTTACTAGAATTATTCTGGAAATGTTGAATTAATGTATTTATTTATTTATTTATTTATTTATTTATTTATTTATTTATTGTGGTACTGGGATTCCTGGAAGCCCTTCTACCTCCGGGCTACCCTCCCAGACTTATTTTTATATTTTTATTTGGAAACAGGGTCTCTTAAAGCAGCGCAGCTGGCTTCAAACCAGCACAATACTCCTGTCTCTCCCTCCCAAGTGTGGGGATTACAAGCATGCACCACCACACCCAGCAATGTTCTCTAATTTTAAAAGGATATACAAATCTATACAACTATTGCCCTACAATTGAAGGAACAAATAATTGTAAGTAAAAATATAGAGTTGGAATCTGCATATTATGAATATATTTTCAGATTCATTTTTTATTTTAAAATTGGGGAGGTAATCTTTGATTTTATTTATTTATGAGGGGATTGGAAACAAAAATGAGAAGGTATATGTAGAAGTTAATTTAAAAGTTTTAATATGTGAAATAAATGTAAGTTGCTCAGAGGCCATTTTCAGAAAGGAGCATACATAATTAAAATCTGATATTTGAAATGATTGTACTCTAATAGCTTAATATCCACAGTACATTATCATCTCTTGGCAGTAGATATGAGAGAACATATTTCATACATTGGAATCGACAAATTGAGCATCTGCTATATGAGCTAGATATATTTCTTGTTTAGACACTGATGAACAAAAATTTATTGACTTTATATTACTAGTAAAGCCGAGAAGATAGACAATAACAGGTAAACAATTTCCGATGCTGTACTCTACCTGGGATTTTACCATAGTCCAACAAAGCCAGCTTGTGTAACTTAGAGCTCTGCTTGGCGATGGCTGAGGTGAGGCTTCTTGTGCCTCTTTGGACAGATCTATCCCCATTTTTAAAATTATACATTACCACATAGAAAGGTTACTCATGTTTATCACTGAGACTAATCTATTTTTCTCATTATTAGATGTTTATTTGAAATCTTTCTTGGCTCCGGAAAACTTTATTAATTTTTGGAATAAATTTAATTTGTAACGGGAAATCTAAATATATATGAAAGTAAAGAGACTAGAATAATAAAAACACACACTCATTACCTAGCTTCAACCACTATGAACTCATGGCCAGTCTGATTTCTTTAATTCATGTACCCATCCAGTTCCCTTTTTAGCTTAGATTATTGGAAGAAATTTTCTTGCTATCCATCCATAAATATTTTTCAGCTTGTATTATGAAAGACAAATAATTTCTTCTTAAAGTTCAACTAAAATCTTATCTAAAATATTATATTATTAATATCAACTAATATCCACTAATTGTTCAAATATCTTTGTTTTATTGTATTTGATAGAGACCTTGTTTACGTACAAATGGAATTGTTCTACCTTTTTAATTTATTTTTGCTTTTTTTGAAGGATATAAAACATCTGGTGTAAGTATAGTGGAAGTGACAATGTCATCTGAATTTTTAAGGCAACGAAAACTGTACAAATTACTGAATTAGGTCTATAGGCATACAAATTTAGACATCAGCCATGTCTTATTAAGAACCTCATAGTATGTGGCTGAGTTGAAATACAAGAAAAGGTAACCCATGATATAAGACAGTGATTTGTTTTCTGTCCCATGGTGAAAACTAGTAGTTCTTAGACTGTTGATATTAGTATATCATGACCAGCGAGATACTACAGGGTGTGTTTTTCTTAATATTGAAAGAAAAAACGACTTTGAGAATTACTTGATTATTATAATTAAGAGTGGGTTCAGCGTTATCTTTGTAACCACACAGTCACATTTCTTTGAATTCCAATATGCTTTTATGAGTGGAGAGAAAAAGATGATATTGTTCATTTAGCCTTGAAATTTAGCTGTACTATGGGAAAGTAGAGATCAGGTAGGATGTGTTATTGTTATGGGATAGACAGATATGTAGAGATAGGCCTTTTGGTTAATTGCAAGCAGAGCAATTTAACTGGAGGAGAGGTTCACATATGAACATGGTAGTTAGTAAAACTAGGAAGGTGGCTTGAGAAATAAACTTGATATTAGCCTCAATTATTCTGAAAGTCCTACTAAAATAATTCATATTCTGTTTCTGTAAAGATCCAAATTTTGCCGAATTTGATCTGTTTGTGTGTAGGAGGTAGAAGACACAGCATCTGTGAAATATTTGATTAGTACAGTCAATGTTCAGAGATCCGCGATAGAGGAAACAGTCCTCATGCCTATGAGCTTCATAGACAGCATCTAAAGCATTAATATATACAATTTTCATTCTTTCAGGACAATTAATTTATCTACACTTATAACAAATAGAAAAAGTGATTTATATTTTATTTTTTATATTTGATGAAAGGGCTGAAAAGGGCAGGTAGAAATTACCTAATCCTAAAATCCAGTAGTAAATGTTTATCATAATAATAAACTCTGGGAAAGTTCTTGCCTTAGTTCATTTTGCTAATCTTGTTTGTAACATTTATGTGTGATATTTGCTGTAATTTTATAGACTTGGACTTTGTGAGCCTCTTAGTACATACACTGAATTTTAATTTAATTCTCCACAATACTGTGTCTGAAATTTAATTAAGTTCTCACTAATCATGTATAGTCTGCACCTTGTAAGGCAACAAGCTAGTTCCCTTCTAGTTTTGACTAGGAGAGTAAGAAGGAGTGGTGTGAAACTTGGGAATGAACATACAGACATAAGCAGGACTGAAATTCTGTTCTGTAATTACCCTTTTGTTTTTGTTACTAGGATCTTTTTTTCTTAAATGTATTGCTTTAATGAGCTTTTAGTGAAGATAATGATACATTAATGAATTTCAATCTTCTGACAAGCAAATCATCAAAAACAGATGGAAATAACAAACTTAATCTTTCTTATGGGATTAGATTCTTTTCTGTTGTTGTTGTTGTTTTCTAAAAAGACCAGCTCATTCCAGAATTTGCACAATAATTCTAGCTCATGCATAACTCTGCATAAATAAAATGCCAGAGATTTGCAAGTAAACATTTTATAGTTTTTGTTTTCTAAAGCTTAATCATTCTTTCATATTATAAAACAAACACATCTTCATTATTGAACTTCTGGGAAGTCAAATGTTCGGGTCATGTTTCTATAAAGCACATATGATTCCCTTTAACGTTTACACTGTTAAGAATCGTTTTTATCAGACTGTTTCTATGTGAGGTAGTGACCAAACTGGGTGCATTGGATCCAAACATGACCAACATATCTACCTCCCCATGTCCTGATCAGGTGGCTGTCTCATGCTCGGCTCATAGGTTGTTTCCTAACCTAGTCCTCTGAAACTCAGGATACAAGTCAGACTGCACAAATAAACTACAGTTTAGGTCCTGTGACCACTGGTGTGGGGGAAAAAATAATTATAATACTGTTCCTCAAAGGGTGGCTGCATACGCATAGGGTATTTAAGGTTTCCTCAACTCCACGAAATAGCAAGAGAGAGGCAGATTATAGAAAAAAAGTTTGTTCAAATTTGAAGCTATTACTTTTGACATTTTAGTACATTTTACTGAGTTTTTTGTTTCTAGAATATTTTGTTTATAATAAAAAGTAGATTCTCAGCTGAGTGTGGTGGCGCACACTTGTAATCCTAGCATTTAGGAGGCGGAGAGCTGAGGATTATGGTTCATGGACAGCCTCTGCTACTTAGCGAGGCCCTTTGCAACTCAGTGAGACCCTGTTTCAAAAATAAAAAGACTAAAATAAGGCTGGGGGTGTAGCCCAGAGGTACAATGCCCCTGGGTTCCAACATGATCTACCCGGTACCGCAAAAAAAGTAGGTTCTTATTTTTTTATTTTTTATTTTTTGGTGGTACTGGGGTTCCTGGAAACCCTTCTGCCTCCGAGCTATACTCCCAGACCTATTTTATATTTTTATTTGGAAACAGGATCTCTTAAGCCAGCGAGGCTGGCTTCCAACCTGCACGATCCTCCTGTCTCCGCCTCCCAAGTGCGGGGATTATAAGTGTGCACCACCACTCCCGGCTAGATTCTTATTTTTATATTAGAATTATAATGTAAAATACTTCATAAACATAATTTTTTAAAATAATACAATGCCTGATGTATTAAAATTTACTTAACCAATATCTCCTTACCAAGACATTTATTATTGCTTTCAATTTTATTTTTGTGTCAGGGTCACAAAGACTACCACTTGGCCTGATGATATGCTAGGCAGAACTCACAGAATTCAGCATATAGTTGTAGACATGGCCAAGCTTTAGTACAGTTTTAAAAAATAGAAAGCAAATCAACAAAAGGATACACATGGGATAAAGCTCTGAAGAAAACAGGCACAAATTTCCAATAGTCCTCTCCTCGTGGAGTCACATGGGATGCATTTCATGTCTCCAGCCATGAGTCATGACAGCATGTGTGCAGAGCTGTATCCCTAGGAAGCTTACCAGAAACTCAGAACCCAAGATTTTTATTGGGGCCTAGTCACAAGGGCACCTTCTGCCCCAACATTTCAGATTTCTGGAAGAAAAGCAAGTGTTCAGCACAAACGACGATGCTCACATAGTCTGGATATGGTGGGCTGGACTTGTCATTTAACAAAAGTTTTATATCAGCATAGACCCAACAAGTTCCTCAGTGCCAGCCGCAGGTCCGCCTTGCACGCAGATCTTGCAGGGGATAAACAGTGCTGGACACTGATCCTGCTCTCAGATTTTCAGCTTGCTGTCAGCATGTGCTGCATTTGTCAAAGTGCTTCCTGCAAAGTTGACAAGTGAGCTGCCATCTAAGAGGGCCTTGCAGATTACATATAGTTTCCCCTGCAATGCAGGAGTAATCTTTGATAGACTAAGTATCTGGGAGTCTTCACTTCTGAAGTCAAGACCAAAGTTGTTTTCTGAAGCGACTGACAGCAGGTTGCCTTTCTCCCAAGAAGAGAATATGACTCCTTACTAAAGATGTTGTGGAGCACCACCTTTAACAGCAACAGAAAGCTTGTGTCTTTAAGACAAACTTAAAGAAAGTTTTTATTTCTGTATGTGTATGTCAAAGGAAGCTTAGACAAACTGTATTTTCGCCTTTTTAAGTACAAAATGTCCTCATAGGAAAAAGAAGTGAAATTTGGGTTTAAATCTAATACCTCCCTAAAGGCAAACATTCAAGGTCTGTGCTAATTTCTTCTTGTTTTTGCTCATAATTTTAACTTCATTTTGCCTCTTATACTCCAAATTACATAGATTTATTTTTCCTATATTTTCTCTAAGTTTTAATAATTATGACTAATTGCAGAAAGTTTGGAAGATGCAGAACACTATCACAAAAAAAAGAAAGAAAAATAGCCGGGCCGTGGTGACACAAGCTTGTAATCCCCGCACTTGGGAGGTGGAGACAGGAGGATACTGAAGGTTAGAAACCAGCCGCACTGGCTTAAGAGACCCTGTTTCCAAATAAAAATATAAAATAGGTCTGGGAGTGTAGCCCGGAGATAGAAGGGTTTCCAGAAACCCCAGTAGAAAAAAAAAAAAAAAAAAAGAGGAAGAGAAAAGAAAAAAGAAAAAAGAAAAGAAAAGAAAAAGAAAAAGAAATGACAGCCATCTAGTATTCCATTACCCAGGGATATGCAATGTTAAATTTGGGGTTATTTTACTCCCACCTCTTTTCCAGGTATTTATTTTCTCCTTTGGTAAAATACACAGCGCCATAGAGCGCTCAGAGGTTGTCCCCAAAGTACAAGGAGAAACTTTGTGCAGGACAAGGTCATGATGCAGGTGACTGAGTTGTTAAGAAAGAGAAAAATCACTTATTCCTCTCTTGCTTATTGGAACTTTGAGTACATGCTCTAACACAAAATTTTTAGGCATTCTAAGCATTGGACAGAACACCTTGATTATTGGTTTTTGCTAATCATATAACAAGATTCCATTTAAGAGCTCATTTCATTTTTACTGTGATCTCAAGTTTATACTGAAGGAAACATGGTTTGGTTCCTGGGAAAATATAATGTGTAGAAAAAAAACTGCATCTTAGAGCCAAGCAGGACCATGTTGAAAGTCCACACTGTAGAATCTGTGTGATCACATGTGGCCACATAAGAATTGAATATCCTGGTTATGGGAAAAATGCTGGTATTTTTATACAGTGAGTTTCAAGAATCTTTTATTCTTAATTTTGATTCATGTCCTGGTCTTTAATTAAATGTGTTTATTCAAATAAAAGTCATGATTTTCTGAGCAGGTTTCGGAATGTTGACATATTTGAGAATTTTTTTCTTGGCTTTTACATATTGAAAACTATTTGGTTGTAAAATTTCTATTTGTTAATTTTCTTTTTTTCTGAAAATTTTATTAGTGTTTAGTAACAATTGGTCCTTTGGCTACTTTACAGAAGAAATTTGAAAATATCTGAGTTATATACCTTTGTAGATTTTTGAATATGTAAGAATTATTCCTTTTTAAAGTTTTTATTGGTGCATGTAGTCACACATCTTAATGGAGTACAAAATGATAGGGGCACACATGTACACATCACTCATTCTTATGGTTTATTTTTTTTTTATTCTTGTGATTTTGGAATATCTAATTGAAGAGAAGTCTTTTTCAATTACCCCCATCTCAATTCAATAAACCTAAGTAGCTGGAAGATTTAGATCTTTTTGGCAACCCTGAAAATATTACATAATGTATTTTCTTCATTTCTTATTCTTTTTTTATCCTCACTGTTGTGTATGGTTTTTTGATATTTCTTTTCTGTCTTTTTAATCTATAATCTCTCTTATAAGTTTTGTCTGGATGCTTTTCTTCTCAATTGGGAGCGCTTGCCAAATTTTGATATTATGTGTTTTCATTTATACTCCAAATAACTCTGAGGTAGATTTTAGTTTTGCCATTACATTTTGTTTTCTTTATATATCTTGCCTTTTAAAACATACTAGTTTCCATTTTTAGCTACCTTACTATTATTATCATTATTATTAAAATCTGAGTTTATTTTTATACTTATTATGTGAGAATGGCAAACTTTTTTTCTAAAAACATTATCTGGTTCTAGTGGAATATTTTAATATTTACATTACTATTATTAATAATTTATTATTATTATTATTATTATTATTATTATTATTATTTTGTAGTACCAAGGATTGAATCCAGGGGCATTCTACCTCTGAGCTACACTCCAGCCCTATTTTTTTGTTCTTTCTTTCTTTCTTTCTTTCTTTCTATTTATTTATTTATTTATTTTATTTATTTATTTGGTGATACTGTGGTTTCTGGAAACCCTTTTCTGGGCTACACTCCCAGACCTATTTTATATTTTTTTATTTGGAAACAGGGTCTCTTAAGCCAGCGAGGCTGGCTTCAAACCTGTGTGATCCTACTGTCTCTGCCTCCCAAGCGCAGGGATTACAAGCAAGTGCCACCACGCCCGGCTGTTCTTTTTATTTTGAAACAGTCTCACTAAGTTGCAGAGAGTCTCACTAAGTAGCTGAGGCTGGCTGTGAACCTGAGATCCTCCTGTCTCAGCCTCCCAAGTACTAGGATTACAAGTATACGCCAACATGCCTGGCTAGATTTACATTGTTTTATTGGATTTTTAGAATCACAGGCTGAATTAGTTTCCTGATTGCTGTAACAAATTTCTACATATTTGTAAAACAAGCATCATCTAGTTTACTTCAAATTCAGAATAACTCTTTTCTGCATAGTTATTTTCTTTTTTTCTTTTTCTTTTCTTTTTTTTTTTTTAGTGGTAATGGGGGTGGAACCCAGAGGCTTTCTACCTCCGGGCTATACTCCAATATAATGCACATATTTTCCCTCAAAGTTCAGGAGGCCAGATGTTTGCAATCAGCGTCACTGGACTAAGTGGAAGTGTCTGTAGAACTGGCCCATTCTTGGGATTCGAGGGAAGAATCTGTTTCTTTGCCATTTTAACTTTCTTGATGCCATCCGCCACTTTCCTTGGCTTGTGACTTCCTTCCATCACTCTAATCTGTGGCTTCTATCAACACAGCTTCTCTTCTTATTATTCCAATCTTCTTCTGCTTCCATCTTATAGGGACACATGAGATTACATGTTGATTACATCTCCATCTGGATAAACCCAGACAACTAACTTTCCCATCTCCGGATCATTAATTTAATCATATCTAAAGTGCCTCTTTCTCCATATAAATTAACATTTGAAGGTACCAGACACTAGAACATCGGGCATGTTCAGAACCACCGTTTAGTCAGCTTTGGGGACCTTTTCCCTTTTGACATAGTCAGGTAGGGATCAAATTCAGGTAGAACTGGGTTCACGTAGGCTCCTGACCACTCTCTGAAGTTGGGCGAGAATTAGGATACCACCAGAACCTGCCTCTTAGGGTTATTGTGCACATGCTATTAGGTAATGTTTCTAAGGTCTTTAGCAATCTGAGCTTTTACTACATGTTAACTTGCACTAATGTAGTTAATATAAGCTCTAGTTTGTTTACTCTGAACAAAAAGCAGTATTTCTGTGAAAAGCGAGTGTTTCAATCAGCATTAGCACCACTGTGACCAAAACACCTGACATATAAAACATTAGTGAAAGGAAGATTTATTTCCTCGCTGTACTGGAAATTTCAGTTCATGATGGGCCAGCTTCCAAGCAGGACCTGAGACGATTGGTCCTTAGGGATGAAGGCAGGAAGCAGAGAGAGAGAGCAATGAGGAGGCACAGGCCGTATCTAGCCCAACCCCTTCCGCCCAGAGACCTGCCTCCAGAGCATGAGGTCCAAAGGGACATTTTACTTTCCCATTTTTAGAGTGAATGAAAACAAATAGGACATGCAATTTTTCCCCCTCAGCTATGTTCCATGTTTATTGTAATGTTGATTAACATTGTTTTCTCATTCTCTAGTTGATGGGCAGATGTCAGTGCCCTATTCTCTACCTAATTCCAAACAACCTGCAGACATCCATCTGGAATACTCTACCTTTGCTGAAGTGGGACCTTTTTCTATTCTACTTCTTCATTTTTTATATTTTATTCTATTTTATTTTTGCAGTACTGGGGATGGAATCCAGGTGCATTGTACCTTCGAGCTATACCTCCAGCCGTATTTTAGATATTTTTATTTTTGAAACAGAGTCTCACTGAGTTGTAAAGGACTTCGC
Source organism: Muscardinus avellanarius (assembly GCF_963383645.1). Classification (NCBI taxonomy): domain Eukaryota; kingdom Metazoa; phylum Chordata; class Mammalia; order Rodentia; family Gliridae; genus Muscardinus; species Muscardinus avellanarius. The sequence goes on along the minus strand of NC_137791.1, from coordinate 21,426,767 downwards.
TAAGTAGCTGACGCTGTTTGCGAACCGCAGTCCTGTGGTCTTCACCTCCCAAATACTGGGATTACAAGCGTGCGCCACCACGCCTGGCTACTTCTTCATTTTTAATTATTTTATCTACTTAGCACATGGAAACTTTTAGTCATTATGATTTGCTAAGAACCCGCCAGCCTCTGAACAAAGCCCTTTGCTCACAATAGGACTATCGCTAGAGTCAGTGTGACTTATTTTCTGGCTATTTGTCCTGGAGTTGTGGCATTGAAGTGGATTGTGTTAGGTGGCGGTAGTGAGAGAGAAGCAGTGCTTCACTGCTGTTGTTGAAATGTTTTTGTTTTTTACACTTTTTCTTTCAGAAAATATTAAGCTTCTTTCCGCCATCTTTCAGGTTAAAAGAGGAAATTGTATCATTATGTAAAGATCATTGATGGCTTTCTTTAACCATATTCCATTATTCTAATTAAAGGGAATTTTTTCTCATCTGCAAATTGGTGAATTGATATACTTAATTTTTGCAATCTTGATTATCAACATAATATTTTAGTGGCAAAGTTAAAAGGGCTGCTTCACAGGTAAAGGTTACAAGCCATATTAAAACAGAAGTCATAGTTCTTTTTGAACATTATTCGCTATTAGCTTAGACGTATTTTTGCCAAACTTGCTCAGCTGCTTGGCCATTCAGAACACGTAACGCACCACGATGCCGCTGTTCCGTATTGTCTTCTTCCTGAATCGGGTAGAGTTTCTGTAGAATTTTTTAATTCACATTGAGCTCACCCTCCCTGATATTTGCTTTTCCTCTTTATTTTTGTTGAGTTTTTTTTTTAGAAAAAGGTCCTTATAAACAAAAGAAGCTAGATTAAGTAATTTTAGAATATACCGTGTTAATTTTGTATTATAAATTAATGCATCTATAAATTAACACATCTATAAATTAACTGGCCCTGTCAGATAGCCAAAAAGGGATAAAAGGTATGTCTCACCACACACACATAAATAAAAGTGTTAAATGAAACAGTACAAAAAGTTATCCATATTTCTTAGATGTTTTATAACATAGGAACAGGAGCCATGATTATTAATGGTGTTCAGTAGATATACATTAATTAGCATACATAAATTAGGGTGCAGAGTGTGATACTCTAATGGTATGGAACCTTGTCATGCTGACAGTTTTGAGATGGAAGAGATGAGGGGGGCGCAGGTGCAGGAAGCTCTCAGTGATCTCCCTCTGCCCTCTTCCCCCTTCTCACTGAAGCAGGTCATTAAAACTAGAATTCTTCTCTCTGGGAGCAAGCCATGAAACCTAGGAAGGTAACTCCCCGGCCCCTTCTCCCACAAAGACTCTTACGTGGTGGTTGTCCTCATACTTGGCCAAGAACAATCTAGAAACAGCTCACGAGATCATATCCCTTTTTTATTCACTCATACTTCTATTTATTTGTCGATTCTTCATGACACTTAAACATAGAAATGCACACTTTCCCTGGGTCCTTGGGTCTTTATTTCTGAAGGTTCCCATGTCACATAAAACTTAAATGTAACTTATAAATGGTAAGTAAATGTCCTTGCTTTTTTTTCTTACTAATCAGTCTTTGTCATGGGGTGTCAGCATGAACCTTTCAATGGGTGAAGAAACTGTTAATTTTTCTCTCTTTATTTTTGTTGGATTCTTTTGGAAAAAGCTTATTATAAACAAAACAAGCTAGATTAAATAACTTTAGAATATATACCTTGTTCATTTTGTACTATAAATGAACACATATGAATTTATTTAAATGGGCATTTTGACCATTTATTTTAAAATTTAAGCCAGTATTACAGATAGATTTCATCTACTCAAGCGAGTTTTTGATTTGACTATTCAAATGATTAAGATGCTATGTGTCAACTCTAGTGTATCATCCCTTTTAATTATATAGATAATCAAACTAAGAATTGCTAATTCTGTCTCCTAACTATTAATTGTTTGTAATTACCTACAGATTAAAACTGCATGTGCAATTAACTCAAAGAATTAATTGATACAAGGGGATTGATAAAAGGGAAATAGAATGAGCTTGGCATGAAAGAAGTTCTGGGGAATGGGGGTCACTGGACCCAGTGGTGTCTTTGATTCTGTTATGTACTAATAAAAACACAGCAGTTTCTTTAGGGCTTCCTTCAGCCCTTTGGAGGTCGTTGTCGATTTTTCTTCCCTTTCTTTTGCTTGCTTTTCTTTCCCATTCTGAGGATTCCATGCCTCAGAACCATACCGTCAGCGCTTTTATTTTTGAAACAGGGCCTTACTAAGTTGCTGAGGCTGTTTCTTGAACAAATTATAAAGTGGTGAATGTTGTAACTAAGAATTTTTCTTTCCTTCCTCCTTTCTCTTCTTTTATCATTTCCTGGCCATAGCACCTGTGGTGTGTGCAGTTTTGGATTAGTTTTCTGTGACTGATTTGAGAAATTTAAACTTCTAAAATAACTATGCTTATCAGGCCTTAGACCTGTGTAATGAATTGACTTATTGTTAACTGCATACATTTGGATAAAAATTGAGAATAAAATAAAAAGCCACCTTTAACTGAAAGGTATTTAGAAACTATTACCATTTTGAATATCAGAATGATACTAGAAAGTGAAGGAACATGGTCTGGTAAAAGAAAAATATTCAGTTCTGAAAAGAGTAGAATAAAAAAATCCCATGTTAAGGATTTTTGGTCCCATTGTGTGTATGTTGTTTGCGCCAGGAGGGGCCTTTTCTCTTTCAGTTTTGCTGGCTGGCTTTCACTCCATGCCAGGTCAGTGCTGGGATCCAGGTGCACGCACACAGACACACAGACACACACACTCACGTGCGCACACACACACACACACACACGCATGCACACACGGCGTTATTTCAGTTTTGTGGATAATACAAAGCAAGTGAAAGACTTAAATCTAGATATGGTTATGAGATATTCAGAAGCCAGCAAAACACCACCAACATGTGGTCAACAATATTTTTAAAAGAGGACCTAAAATAAGTGCTGAGGGAATGCAAAGTCAGGAAGACTTTATGATGAGTGGTTAGTTAAATTTTTTAATATTTAAGAATAGCTGCTGCTACTTACTCTTTGTTAAACTGATGTAACCATTTTGGTTTCTTTCCAAATCTTGATACTGCATTTCCCCAGATAGTTAAATCTCCAAGCTGATACCTGGGATTACTCATTAGAGATTTTATTCTCCACTAATCTATGTATGGCCTGGTTCTTTGCACATGTGTGTACACAAACATATAAACACACATACACACACCACTAGAATTCAAAATCTTCACTTTTCTATGGCATTATCTATGAAGATTGGTGACTGTGGGAAGGGTTTATGAAGATTTAGTCTGATATATGACTTTGGTTCTCTTCAAAGTATGAGCTTATAACTTTCGCGTGACTTTGTGGAGTAGAGTGGAATTTGCCGCATGTCACCTTGTGTACCTGTCTTCTGAGAAGGAGTCATTAGCATACATCAGTGTGTGAATGATTACCTTGAGGATTTTAGAGTGGAGGCTTTACTGCTTTCTGAAGTGGAAAAGTTATAGCTATATTTTCTAGGGTGATACCACTGTACTGAAGAAAATAATGCATGGCTTTCTCAACTGTATGAATCTCTTTTGTAGGTAAACAAGATAAAATTGTAAAAATAAGTTATGTAGCTTTTGAGTTTTATATTGGGTTTGGCTCCTTAGTGATCAGGAAGGTCCCTTATTTACCTATAAGATTTAGCCTTTTTTTTTTTTTTTTTGGTTTGGGGATTGCACTCAGAATTCTACCTCTGAATTATATTCCCAGCTCTATTTTATTTTTTATTTTGAAAAAGGGCCTCTCTGTTTTGTGGAGGCTGGCATCAAACCTGTGATTCTCCTGTCTTAGCCTCCCAAGTACTGAGATTACAGGCTTGTGTCCCCATGCCCAGCATAAGACCAATTCTTAAACTCCAGTGCTTACATACTATATTTGGATTACTAATGAACCAGAAACACAGAGGAAATTCAAGTAAGTTGTATCCTTGTCCCCAAAAGACTGTATGCATTTTAAAAGGAGACTGGATAGGGGAGCAGTTATCTGAAGTATGTGAGAATGCGTATTGTAGAGGTGCACTATGGGAAGTACGTAGGCCAAGAATTGTGCTTGTAGGTCAGAGAATGGTTTGAATTAGTCAAGAAAGCGTTGAAAGAAATGTGCGGGTCTACATATCTCTAATAACTCGTGTGTTATCCCTTTATACACAAAGGGTCCCTGCTGTATAAAGTCCCCAATTAAAACACAAAGTACATGGCCTTTCCCGCGCTGGCATCTTCTGAGGTGCCCTGCAAGCTCCCCAGTGTTGGCATCTGCTTCCACTAAGGAATTTCACTTATTAACATGAAGTTGTGATTGAAATAGATGATTTATTATGTTACCTTTGCTATAGATTTTGCCTTTTTCATTGAAGGCAGAGACTCTTTTGACTGAATAGAAACAATACATATAAAATTACAATATGGAGATATTGTGTGTATTGTTGGTATTTCTCTGAGATAACATTTACCTTTTATTATTCTATGTTAAGTCCTTGATTCCATAAAGGACACTTAATTTATGGTCCTGTAAATAAATTGAAACAAGTAAATGAGAGAGTTCATTCCTTCTGAGCTTTCAGTAAACTTGTATAAAATTAACTAGTCAGTGAATGACTGTTAAATTCAAGTTTTAGAAAAGAATATATGTATGTGAATAAGTATAAGAAGGAAAATTGGAAATGTAAAGTTTTAGTTCATTTGGATGTCATGATTAAAGTAAAATTTCCCTTCTTTAAAATAATTGGTATTTCTTTGAAATAAGGAGACAAGTAAATCTTAAATCTCTTCAACTTTACAAAAAATAAAAATAAAATAGTTACTGCAGAAATCCAATCAATGTCCATGTGACAGAAGGCATGTGGATATCTGCTGCTAACCTTTTGATCTTTCAGTCTATTTACTTTAAATGCTTTTAATAATTTCACTTACTTTGCAATTTTGAAACTTATGCATTGATAATAATTTTAAATTTTCTTTGAAAGTACTTGTGCAACAGAGATGTTTTCCTTTCATTTTAATAAGTGCTATTTGCAAATATTATTTTGCTTTCTATTATTTTAAAAAAGAAGCCAATATTCTTGAAGACAAAAGAGTGAAGGAATGAACCTGTTAGTTTTCTGATGGGTACACTGAGTGCAATAAATACACGAGAGCTTTACTATATGAAGAAGCTAATTGAATGAACCCCTTTTCTGTGCAACGCTATCATCTCTTCATCTCTCCTATTAGATGACAAGATGTGATTTTAACGCAGAATAATGAACCCATAAAGATGATTTGCTTTCCTCTTTGTAACATTAAGCAAAATGATCAATGTGTACTGTTCCTAGATAAGTATTATTTTAACCTACATCAATATATCTAACAGGCAGAGCGCTCTATGATTGGAGAGGAGTTGTGTCGACAAAATCTTTCCGTTTGTACCAAGACTCGGGTCAGAGTTTTTCTGGATCATCAGCATTATTTCAGGACTATTGTAATGTAAGTATTTGTAACAAATTGAACATAAAGTTGAACCGCAAGTTTTCAAGCACATTATTGGGTTAATTTTGATGAAAACACATTTTTTCTCGACCTCTTTTCTTCCTAAGATAATTCTCCGGTATAATTAATCCTTTTTCCCTTGAAGCGGTGTTTTAGTTCTTGTTACTGTCTTGTTAAAATCTTAATTTCAAAACACATATATAACTTTTTACTTGACAAACATGAATTAAAGTGATGATCATATGGTTTTCACCAAACGCGATAGTACAGCAACTGTATTTGTATTGAAGTAGATTTTCAAAAAAGTATACTGGAGGCTAACAGAATAGGAAAACATTCTGTTAAGAGCATGATAGCTGAAGGATTAAAAAAGCTTCACATTTGTTTATCGACAAACACTTGGTTACTTCTGCCTTTGGTGCACAAGTACAGTTTGAGTCTCTGTTTCTTTTCGTTGGGCATGTATCCAGAATTGGAATTTCTGGTTCCTACTGTATATCTTTGTGTAATTTTGTTGGTGGTACTGGGGTTCCTGGAAACCCTTCTACCTCCAGGCTACACTTCCAGACCTATTTTATATTTTTATTTGAAAACAGGATCTCTTAAGCCAACGAGGCTGGCTCGGAACCTGCGCGATCCTTCTGTCTCCGCCTCCCATCCGCAGGGATTACAAGCGTGCGCCACCACGCCTGGCTTTTGTTTAATTTTTTGATGAATCATCATATTATTTTCCATTGTGGCTGCACAATTTTACATTCCCACTACCAACACACAAAGTTTTACATTTCTCCATATCCTTACCATCACTTGTCATATCTTTTGAGGCTTTATATCCAAATGGGTATAAAGTGGTTAAGTCTTCTTGATGTGAACTTACTTAATCAGTTCAGAAGACAAAAGGTAACTGGAAAAAATGAATATAGAGGACTCTGCATTGTTAAGAGAACAATGAAGACAAGGGTACAGAAAATCCCATCTTTTATTTTATTGGAATAAAGATAAGTATAGCACATTTTCCTTTAATACACTCTTAACAGGTTGGCTACTCTTATCCAAACCTTAATTTTCTAAAATAATAGAGTTTCTGTAGATATGACTTCTTTAAGCTAAAAAAATACTATTTCTTTGAAGTCTCAAGTGTTTTTAAATGTATTTTATATTTTTATATGTTTTAGTTCTAATGAAATAATAATTCAATAATTCTATATGTTTTAATGTTTCATTTCTACAACCACAGGTTTATTGTGTTAGAACTTCCAATTATTTTATGAAATGACACATGGGTTCCTAAACCTCTTCATAAGAGTAAAAAAAAAAACAACAACTATATCCTGAAGACAGTTACTAGTGTTACTTTTTATGGCCACTGCAGTACTGAGATATTTATAGTCTTAATTATCTTGAAAGATAATATTTATCTAAGGTGAGACCTGTGAATATAATACCTCATGCAACATAAAAAAGTAATACTATATTGCAGCCATATAGGAACGACCACCACCTCCAATCTTCTTGCTGCAGTTTCATGTCATAACTCTTCTTTAAAATGTTTGCTAACTTTATGATAATGTATGAAGCATTCTTGGAACACACAACCTAGAAGACTATAGTTGTGGCAAAAAAAAATCTTTGATACCTATAGGTATTATGAGATGTAAATTTCATGCATTATCAATATTCTTAAAAATAGGGCAAAACAAATATTAAATTTGTATAAGCACTTTATTTCTAGTTAATATTTGAAAACAGAGAAGAGAGTGAAGTAACTTATTCAATAGTTGTCAGTAAGGATAGACACTCCACACTGGGTGGCTAATACATGATGTTGCAGTGGCTCTAGGCCCTGGAATGGGATACGAGTTTTGAAAAGCAAGGCAATGTTGATACACGCATGTGCCTTGTGATGGGCTTAGGAAGAGCCAGAAGGAGGGGAAAGTGTTCAAGATGTAGAAAGAGCAGTGACGCTTGTCCAAAATGGGAAAGCAGGATGTACCTCCCAAACTGAAAGGATTTCAGTGTGCTAAAGCACAGAATAAAAGAAAAGTGGCAAGAAATGTAATGAGGAGATAAACAAGGACCTTTCACCAAGCGCTTCCCCATGGGTCTATGCTTTAGGACAGGAAGAAGCCAGCCAGTGCTTCAGCTTCTTAACTCTCAGTGGGAAAAAGTACCTGACTTTGATGCTTGAAAATAGAGCATTACAAGTAGAATTCAGTCACATAATTAGTTGCACTATAAATTGCTTTCTATTTACAACAGCACATTGTGGGCCTTCCTTGTGATATCTTTATTCAGTTTTGGTGCCAAGGTGATACTAGATTCAGAGAATGAGTTTGGGAGCGTGTTATCACTTTCCATTTATTTCATGGAATAATCGAGGAGTATTGAGCTCAGTTTTTCTTGTAAGGTCTTGTAGAATTCAGATAGTAATACCTCTGTTTCTGGGCTTTTCTTTGTTGGAAGGTATTTTATAGCTACTTCAATCTCTTTGCTTGTTATGGACCTGTCATATGGAAGAACAACAGACATAGAATAGCCAACGAAATTCAGAGCCATAAGAACCATGCTGGAGGCGTACAGTAGCTGATTTCAAATTATACCACAAAAGTATAGAATCAGAACTAGCAGGATATAGGCACAAAAACAGACACATAGGCAAGTGAAACAGAAGAGAAGATAATGAGATAAATCCTCACTCTTACAGCCAGTTGATTTTTGATGAAGGAGCCAAAAACATATGCTGGAGAAAAGACAGCCTATGTTATGTCAAATGGTGCTGGGAAAAACTGGATATCCATATGTAGTAGAGTGAAATTAGATCCCTCTCTCTCACCCTGCTCAAAAGTCAACTCAGGATGGATCAAAAACCTAGAAATTAGACCATATACTGCAATTCCTGAAAAAACATGATGAATTCTTTCCTATATAGACACTGATAGATTTTTTTTTCTAAATAAGACTCCCAAGCTCAGGAAGTAAAACTAAGAATCAATAAGTAAGATGGCATGAGATTAAAAAAGCTTTCTCTACAGCAAAGAAAATAGTGAAGCGTCTACAGAGAGCCTACAGATGGGGAGAAAATTTTGGCTACCCACTGCTCTGATAGAAGACTAATGTTTAGAAAATATAAAGAGCCAAAAACATATGTGGGAAGGAAAAAAATTAACACTGGAACTAAAAAATTAACACTAGAGCCAGGCATGGTAATGCATGCTTGTAATCCCCATGCTTGGGAGGCGGAGACAGGAGGATCCTGCAGGTTTGAAGCCAGCCACGCTGACCTAAGAGACCCTGTTTCCAAATAACAAAGTATAAAAATAGGTCTGGTAGTGTAGCCCAGAAGTAGAAGGGTTTCCAGGAGCCCCAGTACCACCAAAAAAAATAATAATAACACTAGTAAACCCCCAAATAACCCAATAAAAATTAGCAATTCAACTGTAAAGACACTTCTTAAAAGATGAAACACAAATACCCAATAAATATATGAAAAAATGTTCAACATCATTAGTAATCAGGGAAATGCAAATCAAAATTACACAGAAATTTCATTTAACTCCACTTGAAATGGCTATCATCAATAATAGAAACTAATAAATGCTGGTGAAGATGTGGGGAAATAGGGATTCATGTACACTGTTAGTGGGACTGTAAATTAGTACAACCACTGTGTAGATCAGTATAACAGTTCCTCAAAAGAGTAGGAATGGAATCACCATATAACCCAGTGGTACCATGTTATGGAATTTTTCCCAAAGAATTACAGTCAGAGCCAGGCGTGGTGGTGCACACTTGTAATCCCTGTGCTTGGGAGGCTGCAACAGGAAGATCGTGCAGGTTGGAAACCAGCCTTGCTGGCTTAAGAGAAAGTTTCCACATAAAAATACAAAATAGGTCTGGAGTGTAACTTAGAGGTAGAAGGATTTTCAGGAACCCCAGTACCACCAAAAAAAAAAAAAAAAGAATTACAGTCAGAATAATATAGTGATATATGCATATCTATGTTTATAGCAGCAAAATTCATAATGGGCAAGTTATGGAATGACTAGGTGATTGTCAACAGTTGAATAAAGAAAATGTATATACACACAATGAAATTTTACTTAGACATAAAGAACAAAATTATGTTATTTTCAGGAAAATGAATGCAACTAGAGAAAATTATGTTTAGTGAGATCAGCCAATCCCAGAAAGTCTAGAGTCATATTTTTTTCTCTCATATGTGGAAGCTGGAGAGAAAAATAGGATGAAAAGCAATTTTAGATAAATGAAAATAGAAAAGTAGAATAGTGGAAAAGTATTGTGCATGGAATGAGGGAGAGGAAAAATGATAATTGTGGACGAAGACAGTTCACATAATGGTATGTCCATAGATGAAGGTGTCACTACTACTCTCACCAACATGTATGGTTGAGGAGGGTGGGTAGCAGGGTGAGATGCAGAAGGAAGAACACCCAGTGATGGGTGCACGTATTTTGTGTAACTTTGAGCTTCACCGTGATGTATAATTACAATATTACTAAAATTATTAAATAAAATAATATAAATAATATTAATATGTTAATAATATAATGCTATTAAGTGTATTAAAATATTATTGACAGTAGATTTGGCTCTACAGGTGTCAGTCATCATAGACACTCTCATTTGAGATACGCTAACCTGTGATTGTTTCCAAAACCTGGATAACAGTGTGAAGAGTTGAATGTAGAGAGCATTTGAGCAGATACTAGGTTAAGGGAACGAACAGGCCGTGCCTGGCCTGGGGAATCCCTGCCTCTCCCCACCCAGGGAAGCTAGGTACTCTTGTTCTCTAGTAAAGGGAACATTCACTAAATTTCTTAAAAAGTAATGAAAGAGAACAAACTGTAAAAAGGCAGCCGAAAACACAAACATCTGTTACTGAACATGTCTCACTTGACTTCCTTTTAATGTTCTTGAGAATAAATTTAGGAACTTGGGAAGGTTTAGCACTAATTAGCTTGTTTTCATCAAATAAAACGCACCAGACATGGATGTTGAATATGAATGAAAACTTCAAAAGTAGTAAGAAGTGGATAGAGAAAGTGCTGCTGGCCAAGGTTACGGCCAGAGGCTTTGGAGAGCCTTGTGCTACTGATTTTGTCTTGATTAGACTGACTACAATTTTCTCTTTTGAGTTATCAGAAAAAATGCTTAAAATTGTATTTTCACGGGATGGGAATGCGGCTAAGTAGTAGAAGGCTTGCCTGGTATGAGGAGCTCTGAGTTCAATCCCAGCTTTCCCACCCAAATGTTATTAAAAAAGTTGTATGTTCATTAAACAAAAGATGAATAAGTGAAAGACTTTCTCTTTGATTTTATATCTTTAGGATAATGAGATTTTAGAATGATTTGGAATCATAAATACAGAGTTACGTAGAGGCCAAGAGTTATAGTATAAGCAGTAGCAATAGTTATCTGTAGCTTATAGTAATTGTACAAACCCATTTCCCTTTATTTGAAACTATTGAGGCCACACATTTTTAGGAGTTCACAAAATTTTGAATTTTAGAAGTGTAGGTGGATCTGCAGTCAAACCTGCAATTGGACACGTTAATACTTGCAGTAGAGCATGTATAGAGGTCATTATGTCAGATTTGTGTGCTTAGTTTAAGCCAGGTTTTGTCATCAAAAGCAAGGTGAGTTAAACTTTGCCTTCAACAAGTCCAGGACAAAATGTCTCAGGATACAAGCACTTACTCTTCAGAGATTGGCTTGTAATCTGGTTACAGATTTATTCTTGAACTAAGCGTGTAGGATAACTCTTAACCTTAAATTACTCCAGTTCTTTGTATTCTCCCAACAAATTCATGACACTCTACATTTGCCTTGTGTCATGTGTTAAAATTTTTTTTAATAAATTATGCTTGCAATACACTTGAAGAAAACTCAGAGGAGCCAAAATTAGGAATAAAATAAACCATGTTTTTATAACACTTTATAGTATTATTTTTTCCAAAATATTTTAGAGCATCTCATCATATTGATTAATGTACTGTTTTACCATTGGATCAATGGCAGCATATTCCATTTATGGATATAACTAATTTTTGTATATTTTGGCAGGAGAAATTTTTTTTGGTGGTACTGGAGTTCTTGGAAACCCTTCTAAATAGAAATTTTTTAGTGGAATACGATATGCTAAATTTTAGTCAAGTTTTTTGTGATACTCTTAATTTTCTTTGGATAAATTCCTTTTAGTAGTATTTGGTCTACCCCATTTCCCTTCTTTGCTTTGTAGTTAGTTATTGTTATACCACTTTCTAAAGGAATTTTATTTGTTGAAGATATTCACTGTTTTTTCTACTCAAAACCAAAAGTTCACAAGAGAAATTAAGCCAATAATTTAAGTAGCTAATCGTATATGATAAGATCTTAGCATAGTGTGACTGGGGTGTATCTAGTAAGGGCTTAATGAATTATAGATTTTATTAGCCTTACTTGCTTAATTGCTAAAGCCTTTATTAAATCCTTTCAGAAAGAATTCATGATAGCTTATAAAATATGCACGGCATGGAATGTGTAAGCAAAGACATCAGGGGTTATGGGAAAAAGAATAGGAAAGATGAAATTAGGATTTACTTGAGTATATAGATTCTAAATTTGTTATATGAGATGTTTGTAATAAGTAGGCCACAAATACAGCTGTGCACATTCTAGCAGCTAATAAAAGAGGAAATAATTATTAGTCACTTGATTCAGTGCTTACATGAAATAAAAGCATACCAGAAAAGTGTATTATGTAGATGATGATGAAGAAGGCACTGTAAAATAAGGTAATGAATAATGTGCTCAAGATATACGTTCACAAAATGCAATGATATGTGCTAAGGATTGACCCTCCTTGAATAACATAACCATAGCACAATTTGATGAAAACACATTCATGAGATTGGAAGGTTTGAAAGGGTGGGTTATGGTAGAGTTGATACAGAAACAATATCACCTGGTATTCATTTCTTTGATGGTTTAGTTTAAAATAGAAATAGAATTTAAGATACCATGAAGAGTGGGGAAATATCCTTTTGGCCCTTCCTACCACGTATGTTGTCCATGGACAATGGCACTGTTATTATCTGGACATTTGTTAAAAATGTAAAATCCCAGTGCTCAGCCCAGATCTATTGAGTCAGAGTAGTGACTTATAAGCTCATTAACATTTGAGAAGCATCATTTTAGATAAATATTGTTAATTTTAAGTCAACTTTTTTAGTGATTTTTAAAAATGCACTCTTACTGGTGTGATGTAGTTTCACATCATAATGTAGTTCAGAGTAATAGGGACATATGTGCACACAGGACTCGGTGAGCTTCCCCCGGCATTCTCTGCACTCCTTCTCCATACATGATGTTGAGATTGGCACGGGTAATCTCACATAGTAAATAACTTCAGTGGAAGTACTGATGTTGTGCACAAGTTAGTTTTGTTTTCCTGACAAATATCTGAAGTACAGATATCCTGATGGATTTAGTTATGATAGGACAAAGATAAATTTTCTTGTGAAAGTTGAATGGTGACATTATAACTGATCAAAGGTATCAAAGCACATTGTCAAAAAAGAAAATAAAATTATGGTGAGTGTCAAAATGTGCCTAGGAAAATTTGCCAGGTATTTTGATAATAGAGCTTCACCTAGATAGATAACTCTCAACAGTTTTAATAAACCTGTATCTCCCCATCCAGCTATGTCCTGAATCATACCTACATCTAGGAATCAGATCTATAGTGATGTATAAGTACACTAAAGTTTGAGAAGCATGATTCTAGAAAATTCTCCATCAAAGTTCTTCAAAGTAAAATTGTAGTGAGGAGGCTGGGGCAGCCTTTCAGCACAAGGCATTAGATAGGCAGTTCAAAATCCCCATTATGAGCCGAGTGTGGTGGCGCAGGCTTGTAATCCCAGTACTTGGTAGGCTGACACAGGAGGATTGCAGGTTCAGGGATATGTTGACACTTTCAGCAACCTAGCCAGACCCTGTCTCCAAATAAAAAATTAAATGGCTGGGAATATGGTTCAGAGGTAGAATTCCTCTGGATTCAATCCCCAGTACTACAAATACACACACACACACACACACACACACACACACACACACACACACCCCTTTATGGTTAAATGTCAGTCACTCACCACAAAGCCACTGGGTCTTTTCTAAATGAAATCATAAAAGTGGGGAACAAAATTGCTGAGTGCCAGTCAATTAAAATTACAGCGTGAACTCCATTGCTGCCTTTCCCCACTGCATTCTGACTTATTTTCATAAATTAAAAACTTAACGCCGGGCGTGGTGGCGCATGTTTGTAATCCCCGTGCTTGGGAGGTGGAAACAGGAGGATAGTGCAGGTTCGAAGCCAGCCATGCTGGCTTAAGAGACCCTGTTTCCAAATAAAAAAATATAAAATAGGTCTGGGAGTATAGCCCAGAGGTAGAAGGGTTCTATTCCCAATACCACCAAAAAACAAAAACAAAAACAAAAACTTACTGCCTAGATCTTCTAATCCATGTTCTGAACAGGACAGTATATTGAGTTTGAATCTCAGCTACTTCCTAATTGAATAATCAAGGTAAAAATGCAAAATTATTTAATTGCTTTAGGAAAAGTGGAATATAAAAATCTACTGCTGAGTCTTGGTAAAGATTTTAGAAAATGTGCAGAATACAGATAGTAGGTTCTAATTGTCAGTTATAACAGTTTATTAGTTCTGCCAAGTAGCTCAGTAACTCTCTATGGTATATAAATAAATTTTTATAATAGACAAACTCACCATTTAGAATGGCTTCAAATTCACATTAATCCCAAATACCAAAAATAAAGATGTTTGAATTCAAAAATTTGAAATATTATTCAGTTTATAACTGAATTTCTTAGTACAAATTAACTTAGTTACCTTAAAAGCCAAACAGGTGGGAGGCATATAATCCAAAGAAGAAGTCACCTTACATATATTTAAGCACTGACTTTAGTATCAATATATTCATAATCATATTAAAATGCCCCAAATCATAAAATGAAAACTCTCTTTTGCAGTACTGGAGATGGGACTCAGGGGCATTCTACCTCCGAGGTACACCCCCAGCCCTATTTTTTATTCTTTATTTTGAAAAAGGGTCTCATTGAGTTGCAAAGGGCCTCACTAAGTAGCTGAGGCTGGCCATGAACTGCGATCCTCCTGTCTCGGCCTTCCAAGTACTGGGATTACAAACATGAGCCACTATGCCCAGCTAACTCACTTTTAATCTATTCTTTTATACATAAATTTTTAATTCCAGCTAGTAAAAAATTAGTCATGTATATTTATAAACCTATATATATTTTTTTCTTGCTGAAGATTTTATTTTTTTATTTTTTATTATTATTTTTTAAATTTAAACAATTTTTTATTGAACGTAAATAGTATACATTTACACTATATTTGATGCCCTCCCCCCCGCCCCCGTTTTCCTTTCCCCCCCTCCCACCAATGGCTGTCCAGGTTAACCATGACTTATTCATAATTTTACACATGTTCAGGTGTAGACCCTCGTTAATCAAGACCGACCTTCCTCCTCTCCTATCTTACCATCCAAACTTAGCTAGTATTTCCCCTTCAATAACTGGAGTCCCACTGGTATTCTTTGTGTTTCCTAGTTTGGGCATATTAGAGGAAACATATGTATCTTCTTCTTTTGTGCTTGGCTGATCTCACTTAACATAATGTTCTCCAGGGTTTTCCATCTCCTTGCAAATGACATAATTTTGTTCTTCTTTATGGCTGAATAGAATTCCATTGTGTGTATTTCCCACAGTTTTGCTATCCATTCATCTGTTGATGGTGATCTGGGTTGGTTCCATATTTTGGCTATTACATATTGTGCTGCTATGAACATAGGTATGCATATGTTGTTGTATTTCTCTGAATTCAACCCCTTTGGAAAGATACCCAGGAGTGGTATAGCTGGATCATATGGTGGATCTATTCCCACCTTTCTTAGGAATCTCCACACAGATCTCCATAGTGGTTGAACTAGTTTGCACTCCCACCAACAGTGTAAAAGAGTTCCTCTTTCCCCACATCCTCGCCAGCATTTGTTGTTGTTTGATTTCTTTATGCTTGCTACTCTGACTGGGGTTAGATGGAATCTCAGTGTAGTTTTGATTTGCATCTCCCTGATGGCCAGTGATGAAGAACATCTTTTCATGTATCTATTAGCCCTTTGTATCTCTTCTTTTGTGAAGTGTCTATTTAGTTCATTTGCCCATTTCTTGATTGGGTTGTTTGTTTTGCTAGTGTAGAGTCTTTTGAGCTCTTTGTATACTCTGGATATTAGCCCCCTATCAGAGTGGTGGCTGGTAAAGATCCTTTCCCATTCTGTGGGCTTCCTCTTAAGGTTATTGATAGTATCCTTTGATGAGAAGAAACTTTTTAGTTTGATGTTATCCCACTTGTTTATTCTTGCTTTAATTTCCTGAGCTTTGGGGGTTTTGTTGAGAAAGTTACTGCCTGTGCCAATATGTTGTAGTGTTGAACCTATGCTCTCCTCTATTAACTTCACAGTCTCAGGTCTAATTTTTAAGTCTTTGATCCATCTTGAGTTGATTCCTGTGTTTGGTGAGATATAGGGGTTTAGATTCATCTTTTTTACAAATGGTTAGCCAGTTCTCCCAGCACCACTTGTTGAAAAGGCTGTCTTTTCTCCAGCATATGTGTTTGGCCCCTTTGTCAATGATTAATTGACTAAAGATGTGTGGGTTTGTTTCTGTATCTTCTATTCTAATCCACTGGTCAGTATATCTGTTTTTGTGCCAGTACCATGCTGTTTTTACTACTATTGCTCTATAGTATAGTTTGAAGTCTGGGATTGTAATGCCTCCTGCGTGTTTCTTGTTATTGAGAATTGCTTTGGCTATTCTAGGTCTTTTCTTTCTCCATATGAAGTTCATGATTGATTTTTCTAGGTCTCTGAAGAATGCCACTGGTATTTTAATGGGAATTGCATTGAACCTATAGATCAGTTTTGGCAGAATGGCCATTTTGATGATATTTATTCTGCCTATCCATGAGCACGGGAGATCTTTCCATCTTCCAAGGTCTTCTTCAATTTCTTTCTTTAATGTTTTATAGTTTTTGTTGTAGAGGTCTTTTACATCTTTGGTTAGGTTTATTCCTAGGTATTTTATTGGTTTTGAGGTTATAGTGAATGGAATTGCTGTTTTTATTTCTTTCATTGTGGATTCGTTGTTGGCATAAAGAAAAGCCACTGATTTCTTTAGGTTGATTTTGTAACCTGCAACCTATATATTTTAAAACATTACAGCAAAGTAACTCATAGCTGACAGAAGCTGTTGCATTCCTTAGTATTCTCCAATATTAGAATTCCTAAAACATACACAAACCACAATTTGCAGCCAGCCTCCTAGGAAGTTGTAAACACCTGAGAAACTTATAGATTTCCCAAATTTTCCCATTATTAAAAAATGGATGTTCATTTAAACCTCAACAAACATTTCTTCCATATTATTTAAAAAATTTCTACTGTTTTATATAACAGTCATGTAAAAGAATACTTATGTGTGTATAATGATGCTAAAATAAAGAACTATAGGACTTAAGGAGTAGAACATCTTTTTTTCTTCATATCCTGAGGAATCTTTCTGCACTTTATGTCAGCTGTTCTCTTGATTTTTCTTATAGTTTTAGTGCATGTACACATATCTCTAACTACTATTTTTAGTTTTGCTTATTTTAACTTTATGTAAATAAACTCATAATATATCCATTATTTTTTTGCTTAACATGGAGTTTTAGAGATCTTTTAATCTTTGTTAATGTTGATATATGCCTTATGGTTCATTCATTTATATCAATATCGAATGAACACACTATAAGTGTGTTTTCTGTTGCTGAGAATTATTTGGTTTTAAAAATATCTTATGAACATCTATGCCATAAACATTCTTTTTGTGTGTGTGTGGCACTGGGGGTGGAATCCAGGGGCATCGCACCTCCGAGCAACACCCCCGGTCCTATTTTTCAGTCTTTTTATTTTTTGAAACAGTCTCACTGAGTTACGAAGGGTCTTGTTAAGTAGCTGAGGCTGTCTGCAAACCATGATTCCCAGGTCTCTGCCTCCCAAGTGCAGGATTGCAAGGGTGTGCCACCATGCCCGCTCCGCAGCACTCTTTTACGTGTCCACTGTGCAGGAATTTCTCTAGGATAAACATTCCCAGCATCAACATGAACCTGCATTCTGTTGCATCAACAATTAAGAATGAGTTATAGATGTGCCAACTGACCAAATTGGTCCTGAGGCCAGATGGACAGGTCCTGGGCAGTGGGAACTCAACTGCTGATTATTGCTCAACTGAGTAATTGTCTACTTCTTCTCATGAGCAGCTCCTCTATTTATTAATCCATTGGCCAGTGTCTTCCTGATATCATGATATGACTCTGCTGGCCAGTGGGCATATATTTAACTTTACGAGTCAAAAGCAAGCAGAGTGCCACTCACTGCAGCAGTATTTGAGAGTCTCTGTTTCTTCATAAACTTGGAAATAATATTGTTAAAATTTTAACTTTAACTGGGCGTGGTGGCACATGCTTGTAATCCCCGCGCTTGGGAGGCAGAGACAGGAGGATCGCGCAGGTTCGAAGCCAGCCGTGTGCACTGGCTTAGGAGACCCTGTTTCCAAATAAAAATGTAAAAATAGGTCTGGGAGTGTAGCCCAGCGGTAGAAGGGCTTCCAGGAACCCCAGTACTACCAAAAAACCCCAGAAAAATATTTTTAACTTTTGCCAATTTTGTAGTTATAAAATTATATTTCTTTGTGATTTTTTTTGTGTGTGGTGTGAGGGATTGAACCAAGGGGCATTCTACCTCCAAGCTACAAACCCTATTTAATTTTTATTGACAATGGGGTCTTTTTAGGTTGCTGAGGTTGACCTTGAATGTGCGATCTTCCTGTCTCAGCCTCTGAAACACTGGAATTGCAAGTGTAATAAATCACATGCCCAGCTATAATTTTTAATATAAGTTTTCCTAGTTATCAGTAAGGTTGAAGATTTTTCTCTATGGCACCTCAATGTGAACACCATATTGTTGTGTTTTAAAAAATGTATTTAAGTGCATATCTTTATTTTATTGTGTGCTATTTATAATTTCCATTTTGTACTATTTATTTACCTTATTTGTCTTTTTTTTTTTTTTTTAAAAAAAAAAGGGTGCCAGGCATGGTGGTGCACAGTTGTAATCCCAGAATTTGGGAGGCTGATACAGGAGCATGGTGGTTTGCGGACAGCCTCAGCTACTTAGTGAGGCCCTTTGCAACTCAGTGAGACCTTTTTTTCAAAAGAAAGAATAAAAAATAGGGCTGGGAGTGTAACTTGGGGATAGAATGCCTCTGGGTTCCATCCCCAGTGCTGAAAAAAAAAAAAAAAAGGGAAAAGGGAGAGAATGGGGAGGCAATTGGGGAAGGGCTACATGAGCTGCCATCTTATACCCCATTAAAATGTATGACTACCATGAGCCAAAACAATAAAAAAATTGATATAATTTCCTCTTTATATATATTTTATTCTATTATTCTATTTTCCTGTTCATCAGTTTGGCATTATGTTCTTTTTATATTATATTCTTTTTACTTTTCATAGGTTCTGTGTAGGTTTTAATATATACATTTACCTTAAAGTATCTTTGTTCTCTTTCCTTAAGATTGCCTTAACTACTAGAAGTTAGTATTTTTTATCCTCACAAATTAATGCAATTACTTTGTTAAGTTTACCAGCATTTTCCCCATTTTTCTGAGCTTGCTGTTACATTTCCTTGTTGGACTACATCCTTTTAGAAGTATCTTAGCAAGGGTCAGTTGGTAGACAACTTCAGCTGATAGTGTGCTTATTTTTTCTTCTTACACAGACCTTCTCTGCATTTTGAAGTTATATCTGTCTTCTGGCTGCCACTGATACTGAGAAAGGGTTGTTTATCCAGTTGTCTTTCTTTTAGTAGCAATCTGTCTATACTTCTTTCTTCTAAGGACTTCTTTTCTTTGTCCTTCTGGTATTATGAGGTACTGCAAGTGTTTTTTTTTTTTTTTTTTTTTTTTTTATTCTGCTTGTTTTTTTTTAATTGGGGGGGGGGGGTTACCTGAATGTGAAAAACTAGTGTCTTTTTTAACAATTCTAAAACATAAGCTGGGCGTGGTGGCGCACGCTTGTAATCCCAGCGCTTGGGAGGCTGAGACAGGAGGATCACACAGGTTTGAAGCCAGCCTCAGCTACTTAGTGAGACCCTGTTTCCAAATAAAATACAAAATAGGTCTGGGAGTATAGCCCAGAGGTAGAAAGCCTCTGGGTTCTACCCCCAGCACCACCACAAAATAAACAAACAAAAAAATAAATAATAATAAAACATAAAACTGCCTTTCTTTTTAAATACTGTCTCTTTACTGTTTTCGTACAAAGCTCCCAAGCTCTTTATAGGTCTCTTTTTGACATATACAAGTCTCTCTGTCAATCGTCATTATCCTGGTTACTTTTTCTGTTTTATAATGGACCTCTGTTCTGTTGCTGCACCTCGAGATTGTTCTCTAGGTCTATATTCTACATTATTATCAAGTCCCTTCTGTGTCTGTTCTTTGCTTTTGCTAGTCGTTGAGCTTTCAGGTTAGCTGCTGTGTTTTTTACTTTTAGAGTGTCTAACTGCTTTCCAAATATGCTTGGCCAGTTTTGATAATTTTGGTTCCTTCTGTTTCTCTAAATACATAGAAATAAAATCTCACTTTTAATTTTATATTCTGTATATCATAAATACAGTACATGTAATCTTTGAGGTTCTGAATGCAAGGTTGTTTTTTTTCTGATCGCATGTTCTCTTACATTTGATGATTTTACTAATTTTTAGCTCGTTTCTTGGTACTTATTAAATAATCTTTTTTGAAAACTGTTTAAACTGCATTCTTCTAAAAACTATACTTGCTTTTTTTTTTTTTTTTTTTTTTTTTTGCGGGTTTGGGGATGGAACCCAGGGGCATTCGACCTCCGAGCTACATGCCCTGCCCTATTTTTTATTCTTTATTTTGAAACAGGGTCTCACTAAGTTGCAGAGGGCCTCACTAAGTAGCTGAGGCTGTCTGCAAATCACGATCCTCCGGTCTCAGCCTCCCGGATGCTGGAATTACAAGCGTGCGCCACCACGCCCAGCTTTATACTTGCTTTTACCAGGTGCTTTAGGACACTAACTTGAAACACCTTTATTATAGATTTTACATATTTTTGTGGAAGAGGGAGAGATGACATATTTCAAGTAATATGAAGTAAGGCCATAAATCCACGTGCAGTCTAGTCATCAAAAATTCCTAGGTGAGCTGAGTGTGGTGGCACACGCCTGTCATCCCGGTATTGGTGAGGCTGAGACAGGAGGATCATGGTTCATGGACAGCCCCAGCTTCTTAACGAGGCCCCTTGCAACTCAGTGAGACCCTGTTTTAAAATAAACACAGACCCTGGAACTCATGAAACAGTGAATGGAATTCTGTTATTTTCCCATCAGTACAACCATGTGTTAAACTATATCTTTAATTTTTGTTTTTATAATTTAGTTTTGTATTGTGCTATGATTTGTTGCTATGAATATGTTCTTGGAAATAGCAGTCCCCTCACCTTTTCCAAGTTAATAAGTCTCTCAGGAGAACTTGTATTTGGATGCAGTTTCCTCCCTCTTTCTATTCAGCCATTGTATTGCCTTGTAAGCTATGCTTAAAAAACTATATCTAGAAGAGTAAATTTGTATACTTTTTATTTTCCATGGAGTTTTAATAAATGGACAACTAATGCTTTTCTAAGTCATCTTCTGCAGTCTCTTCTGGTCTGAAAATTGAAAATTGGCTTTTTTTGTGTGTGTGGTACTGGGGATGGGGATGGAACCCAGGCATATTCTACCATTGATCTACACCCCCAACCCTATTTTTTTTTTTTGCAGTACTGGGGATGGAACCCAGGGGCATTCTACCTTCAAGCAACACCCCCAGCCCTATATTTTATTCTTTATTTTGAAACAGGATCTCACTGAGTTGCAATCCTCCTGAATGCTGGGATTAAAAGTGTGTACCACCATGCCCAGCTCCAACCCTATTTTTTATTCTTTATCTTGAAACAAGGTCTCACTAAGTTGCAGAGGGCCCCACTAAGTATCTGAGGCTGTCCATGAACCTATGATCCTTCTGTCTCAGCTTCCAAAGTACTAGGATTACAAGCGTGTACCACCATGCCCGGTTTTGAATGGCTTTTTGAAGCCATGGCCATTACAGAGTAATGGACATTATTTTTTGGCATACCTCTTCACCTGTAAAGACATGTAAATGAAATAAGGTACTTGAGACTACCTTCCAAACGAGGGGCTGGTTTTACTCCAAGCACAGATTTGGTGAATGTATGAATTTCCCACAAATATCACAATTTCTTGGGGGTGATTATATAGCTGCAAAACCCTTCTGTGGTTCTAACACATTCTTGGAAGCTCTCAGATTCAAGAATGCAAGGAGGTTGACTTGTGAAAAATCCCGGAAAGATGTGTTCGCTGCCTTCTGCTTCTGCATGTGTACAAATGATTGACATTTTTTCCCCCTGTTTATGCCATTTCTCATGGAATCAGCCGTGGTAAAGGAATGCACACACTGCTATCTCACAGAAGGTGCCAGTGACATGAATGACTTCTGCAGGGCAAACACTAGCTTTAATAGTCCAGCCTGGAAGAAAAAGTCTCTCAGTTTATTTCACATGTTTTAATGTGTAATTTTAATTTTATACATATGTGCTAGCAGTGATTTTCTTTTCACAGTTACCTACTTTTAAATAGACATTTCATTTTACCTTGAATAATGTGTTTATAAATGCTTCTTGTAGGGTCATGAAGCTGTTTAAAAGTATGAAAATTTCTTGCTATTTAAAAATACCCTTTAACCACATTTGGGGGTAAGTGTTGGGGAAGAGTATGTCAATTATGGATTACCTTTTCATAGCAGACATATTCCAGAATTCACACTAATAGTAGTAAAACAAAAATAATGTTAGGATTAAGACGCAAAAAGAGAGGCTAAAGATCTATGCCTAATTAGCAGAAGGATATAATTATTAGACTATGAGGACAGTGTTAAAAGCTTAAAACTCCAGATGAGATTGGGTAGAGCATGGGAATCGATGGATTAGCGGCTGCTTTTATACAAAGAAGCCTGAGTTGTAACAATAGACAGTACTGAACTATCAGAGGTGAGTTTGGTACCAGTCGGTTCTGGGGATTGAGAAACTGTGGGGGAAGGAGTCTGGAAAATGACTTGGGATAAATCTCTCCAGAATATTACAAAAATTAAAAAATTTTGCCAGGAGAGTTTTATTAATGACTTGTATCTTCAGCCAAGTGTTCAGGATGCGTCCAAGTTGCATTGCCAAGGAGGGACGAGGGGACTGGAGAAGTTGAAAGAAGCAGCTGTGGAAGAGGAGAGGACGAAGAGAAAGAGGGAATGGAGTTGAGATATCAAGGTGGAATGAACTTGAGATTCAGATACTTACACGTAAAAGATTAAGACATAAGAAAATCTCTGGATTCCCTAAAACAAAAACTGGTACTGACTTTTCAAAAAGAGGTAAAACTACAAACAGCCTCCCAGAAATGAGTGTCTGGTTTGTTAGGAAGAAACAAATACCAGTGGAGAATGTGAAGGCAGTAAAGCTGCAAGAGAGTAAAGGAAAAGTCACAGGGAATGTCCTAGGAAGGGAAATCCTCAAGAATGTTTGTCTAAGATTGTTTTGCTTAACAGCCTTCACATTTGACACTCTTCATTATAAAGAACTTCCCAATTCAGTTTGGCCAAGAAGGAGGCAGTTGGAAAAAACCTAAGTTGGCAAGTATAAATAGTATCACATAAGGACAGTGTGTTCCAATCCAAACATTATTTTATGCAACAGTATGGAATATAAATATTGAAATTAATATTTGTAATTCATTGGTGCTTATTTAGTTATGAATATATGTCCTGACATATTTTAAGGGCAACAACTAAGGCAAAGGTCCTGCTTCATGCCTTCTTATCATCTGTGTGTTGTACTTACATATTAGAAAGTAGCACTGACTTTTTAAAAAGGAGATCAAACTACAAACAGCCTCCCCCAAAACGAGTTTCTAGTTTGGTTCCTCAGGAAGAAAGAAACACAAATGGAGAAGTAGAGTATTATTTGTGAAGGCGATTGTTTACTTTGAAAAAGAATATATGAATATATGATCGGGAGATTCTAAATGTAACAAGTGTTGAGATATGATGCAAATAAATTTTCACAGTTTTAGTGTTATAACTGTGAAGAAAGGTTAATCTTAGATGTAAAGAAATGAATATCAGGCAGGCATGGTAGTGCACACTTGTAATCCCAGTATGTGCGAGGAGAAGATTGTGAGACAGGAGGATTATGGTTTGAGGCCAACCTCAGCTACTTAGTGAGGCCCTTTGCAACTCAGTGAGACTTTGTTTCAAAATAAAGAATAAAAAATAGGGCTGGGGGTATAGCTCAAAGGTAGAATGCCCCTGGGTGCCATATCCAGTACCAAAAAAAAAAAAGAAAGACATATCAAGAAATAAATTTAATATATACAACTAATGTGAGACCTGAGAGAGTATTAGAAGACAGAATAAGGCTTATCTCTATAGGAGAGATTTATGGTTTCTATAAATATGTAACACAGTCACTGTATGTCTTAGTATTGAGTATTTTTGTAGGACAAACACAATTTAACATTTCATCTTTACACTGGTCTTTGTATCTCCTGACAGTTTATAAAAGAGATGCTTTTGGATTTAGTTGTCAAATGCACATTTGAAACTTAAAATGCAAAACTAAAACACGTTCTTTGCTATATTATCTGCACAATATATTATCAATAGCCATAAACTTCTGCTATTAACTTCTTAATAGATCCTAAAGGAGATGACACAGAAATAAACAAAATCTCCTAATATTAAACTCATTAAGGTTACTTCAAATTCATTTTCCCTGTTTCTTCACATTATTTCATACAAAGTATTTGTCATGGAAGATTATACACAGATAAATAATTCATCAGTACTTTTGTGTATCAGTTTTACTTTTGATTATATCAAATAACCAGAGAGGCAATGGCCTAGTTATCTTGAGGTTTGGTAGAATTTTCTTCCTGAGTTGTTCTATCATTCATCACTACTGAAGAATTATATAGGAAAAATCAATATTAAACACTCTTGTGCAGTTGTGAGTGATGCAGCTGAAGTTGGTACATTTTTATCAGGCTTAATGACATATGGAAAATAATTTTCACTAGAAGTGTCTTGGTCAGCATTCTCAAAGATACAATCCCAAACAACTCACCTCACAACTTAGAAGAAGGTTTATTTGCTTATAGTTTTGGGAGATTTGAGGTTTAGTTCATGTGAGGCCAAGGTTGATGGAGCTCGGGCATGGTGGTGGGAAGCAGAGAAAGGGAGAGAGCAGGGACTCTGCCAAGAGCAGGAGAGCATAAGCAAGGGGATTCAAAGAGAGAAGTAGTCCATAAGGCCACACCCCCTCCAGCAATACCTCACCTGCCTAGGTTACCTCTAATAAATCCATTGCAATGGATTTATCCACTGAGGAGATTATACCCTCATGACTTAATCACATCAACTCTGAACATTAATACTTGAGCTTTTCAGGTGCATTCTATATCTAACCCTAGGATTCTACCCCTGTCCCCTGAAGAGCTCATTCTCGTTTCAGAATACAAAATGCTTTTAGTTTTAGTCCATTTACAAGAGTTTTCATGGTCTCAGTTGTTCTAGCATCACTCAAAAGTCCCAAAGTCTCCTCTGAGACTCAAGGTCAACTCTTAGCTATGGGCTTCTGTAAAATATATCAAAACCAAAACCAAATTAAAAGAATTGAATGTACAGTGTCACAAAGTAAACATTTGCATTCCAAAAGGAGAACTGGACCATCAAAAGAAGGGCTCAGACCAAAGCAGGATTGAATTCTAGTAGGGCAAGAATTTAATCTTACAGTTCCACTTCTGGTAACTGGGGCACATGGTGGTGAGATATAATCTCCAAGGGCATTGGCAGCCCTGCTCATGTGGCCTGGTTGATTGTAAGGGGCAGTGTACTCTCTCTTTCAACCTGGCTGTATGGCTTACAGCTTTCAGCCTTTCCTCATGTTCATTCCACATTTCTGGAAATTCTAAATCTCAGGATTTCTTTTGAAACCTTGGCTTTATCCTCATAACTTCACAAACTTCCCTATTTAAGCCTACATGCAGGATTCTGACCCTACCACAAGATTGCCTAGTTTCCCAGGCATTCATTTTAAAATAAGAAGGGAAGACTCACTGACATCCTTTTTCCATCAATGCCAGCATTACATGAGTGTGAAAATTGACCACCAATGTTATTATAGTTAGATATAAAATGTTCTCTAAAGCACTCATTTATTAATATTCATGGTTTGTTTTTTATTTATTTATTTATTTATTTATTTATTTTGCTGGTACTGGAGGTGGAACCCAGAGGCTTTCTGCCTCCGGGCTATATTCCCAGAACCATTTTATATTTTATTTGGAAACAGGGTCTCACTAAGTTGCTTGCTGAAAGCCTCACTAAGTAGCTGAGGCTGGCTTCGAACCTGCGCGATCCTCCTGTCTCAGCCTCCCAAGCGAATATTCATGATTTATATAGTTGAGTCATGAGGACTATAACCCAGCAGTTGATAAATATATTCTACTGAATTTATCTGAGTGTGGCGGGACGGGGCAGATCATTGGATTGTGGCCTTGGGATTATATATGGTTCCACCCCCTCCATTCATTCATCCTCTCCTCTCCTCTCCTCTCCCCTCCCCTCCCCTCCCCTCCCCTCCCCCCCCCTTCTTCTTCTTCCTCTCCCCCCCCCATCTCTCTTCACCTCTATGATATGAGGAGCACAGCCCAAGTGCTTTCTTTCTTTCTCTGCCTCCTGTTGATATGCCATGAGACCCGCAGTCCTCAGCCTCACATGGATTGAACCCGGAAGGGTAACAAAATAAATTTCCTTTCTTCTAAGTTATTTGATCAGGTATTTAGATTATAACTGTAAGAATGCTGACTGGAACAGGCAGGAAAGGTAACCATGTCTTCTTTAATAATTGCTTCTGTGCCCTTTTCAATCACAGTTGCCATGTGGCCTCTGCTCCATTCTTCTACGGAATCCTCTTCGCCCTTTAAAATGTCCAATAAGTCAGTTACAAAGACACAATTTCCACGATCAGACTTAGAGCAGTGACCCCACTTCTCTGTTACTATTTTCTATCTCAGTCAACATTTATACGGCAGTAGTCCAAACAACTGACCACACTTAGAAGCAAAATTATTTGTTCACAGTTTCTGAAGATTTCAGGGTTCAGTCCATGTGAGGCTGGACTCTGGCACTCAGGGCATGGTGGTGATAAGCAGAGAGAGGGGGATAAGGGCTGTGCTCTCACATCATGGGGACCAGGAACAAGAAAAGAAGAGAACAAGGAAATTCAAAACAAAAAGCATGTTCACTAACATCACACCCACAGGGATCCACCTCCAGCCACACTTACCTACCTAGTTTACCACCCACTAAATCTATTACAATGGTTTTTAACCATTGATGAGAATACAGTTCTCATGCATCAACCCTGAGCATTAGCATAGAACATTAATACATGAACTCT
The DNA here is from genome assembly GCF_963383645.1 of Muscardinus avellanarius. Lineage (NCBI taxonomy): Eukaryota > Metazoa > Chordata > Mammalia > Rodentia > Gliridae > Muscardinus > Muscardinus avellanarius. Next base: position 21,399,480 of record NC_137791.1, on the reverse strand, counting down.
TCAGGGGACAATATATATCAAACCACAACATAAGCTTGGCTTTTCATACTGATATTGTGAATGTTACATCTTCTGTGTTTTCTTTACTACTTTATGAATCCACTAAGGCTTCCATAATAAAATACCACAATGTTAGTGGCTTCATTACAATTCTGGAGGCTGGTATCCAAGATCATGGTGCCAGCATGGTTGGTTTCTGTTGAGGCCTCTCTGGAGAGAGATGGCAGACTTCTCTTTGTGCGCTCACATGAACTTATCTCTGGTGCTTCTTCCCCTACTTATAAAGAGAATTATTCTACTACATAGCACCTCACTTCTATGATCTCACTTACCTTTAATTACTTTGTTAAATGCCTTTTATACAAACATGATCACACTGGATGTTTAGGACTTCAGTATAAAGATTTGAGTGAAGCAATGAAATTAAGACTCTAACACTTCAAAAACTAGGAATTTGAGAATCAAATATGTTTGGCACATTAAACAATATCATAAACTTTGCTATTATTTTTCTTTCTGTATTTCTCTGATTTTA